>NC_050091.1:13372015-13706510 GCF_009764565.3 Dermochelys coriacea
AGCCCCTGCTCAAAGCAGGACCAACCCCAACTAAAGCATCCCAGCCAGGGCTTTGTCAAGCCTGACCTTAAAAACCTTTAAGGAAGATTTCACCACCTCCCTAGGTACCGCATTTCAGTGCTTCACCAGCCTTCTAGTGAAAAAGGTTTTCCTAATATCCAACCTAAACCTCCCCCACTGCAACTTGAGACCACTAATCCTTGTTCTGTCATCTGGTACCACTGAGAACAGCCTAGATCCAACCTCTTTGGAGCCCCCTTTCAGGTAGTTGAAAGCAGCTATCAAATCCCCCCTCATTCTTCTCTTCTGCAGACTAATCAATCTCAGTTCCCTCAGCCTCTCCTCATAAATCATGTGCTCCAGCCCCCTAATCATTTGTGTTGCTCTCCGCTGGATGCTTTCCAATTTTTTCACATCCTTCTTGTAGTGTGGGGTCCTAAACTGGTACTCCAGACGAGGCCTCACTAGTGCCGAATAGAGGGGAATGATCACGTCCCTCGATCTGCTGGCAATGCTCCTACTTATACAGCCCAAAATGCCATTAGCCTTCTTGGCAACAAGGGCACACTGCTGACTCATATCCAGCTTCTCATCCACTGTAACCCCTAGGTCCTTTTCTGCAGAACTGCTGCCTAGCCAATCGGTCGCTAGTCTGAGGCGGTACATGGGATTCTTCCATCCTAAGTGCAGGACTCTGCACTTGTCCTTGTTGAACCTCATCAGATTTCTTTTGGCCCAATCCTCCAATTTGTCTAGGTCCCTTTGTATCCTATCCCTACCCTCCAGCGTATCTACCTCTCCTCCCAATTTAGTGTAATCTGTAAACTTGCTGAGGGTGCAATCCACGCCATCCTCCAGATCATTAATGAATTATTCTAGAGAGACAAGGCCCATATACAGGCGAACTGTAATTTTGATTCTTTGTTTTTATAGCTCTGTAACTAGCTAAGTGGTAAAAATACACCTAAGTCCTTAAAGTATAGGCCTTTACAGGCAGGCCTGAATATGAATATTCTAACAGGACCTTATGGTTCGCATAACATCTGCATGTAGCTGTGGGTGCCAGAGGCCTTCCAGATTTTGCAGAAGTATTTGGACCCAGCCACATCCTGTGATTGCCACTCATTGTTCTCCCCACCCCAGATATACCCCCACATGAACAGCTTCCTCCTCCGGGCTGAGCCAATCTGGGAGATCTGCAGGCATCATGTTGGGGACTTTGGACAGGGGTCGACTCTGAGACGTTGCATCCCCCCAAGACACGGGTAAGGAAATGAGATAAACTCTCCAGCTTCCTCACTGGATCTCCTGTCCCACCCCTCACACTGCTGCCCCCTGGATCTCTCCCCTTCCAGCAGCCCGCATCCCATCCCCTCATCTGCTCCAGTTAGAACCAGTTGAAATTATTTATGGGGCCTGTTGTCAGAGGTTGGGGCAAAACAAAAAACATTCAGGGAGAGAATAGACACAAGTCCTGTATCTTGTCAGGGGGTTAGAAGATATGACCCTTGCGGTCCCCTTCTAACCCTCTGGCTCTATGTTCCAAAGATCTTCAAACCATTGGTGCCATTGGCCTACAAGGATTTGATTCTATCTTAGTTCAGCTCAGGATCTGGGGAGTATATAAACTCTAAGGAAATTATAAACTCTGCAGCTGACTCTCTCTGTCCGTGAGCACTTTTCTCATTGCTCTTCCTTCCTTTACTCAGTACAATGTCTGCACTGTCCCAGCTGATCCCTGAGGAGGAGGAGGGGATATTGTGACTGCACCTCTTCCAAGAATGGTGTTCCTCCCACTTCTCTTCCTGGTGGTGTGTGCCATGGCCTTCCTTGCTGGGGTGCACTGAACAGCTACGTCTTCTTCATCGCTGGCTGCCATGTGGAGAGGACGGCCAGTGCCATGTGGCTCTGGAACTCGGCCACGACTGATTTCATCTTTATCATCTTCCTGCCTCTCAGATTCATTTCCATTTTCATCCTGGACTTAGACTGGGCCAAGAGTCTGAGCAACACCATCACCTCCTTCCACATGTTCTCCAGCGCCTTCCTCCTCGTGGCCCTTAGTGTCGATTGCTGCATCCTTGTGGCACGCCTGAGTGGGCCTGGAACCACCACACGCCCCCTCTGCCTTTCATTATGGTTTTGGGCATGTGGGCCCTGTCTCTTGGGTTCAGCTTGAGGTACGGTGATCTATTGTAATCCCTCCTCTCACCTGCCAGAACCAGCATGAATTTCCATCCAGATGAAGGGAAGGTGAAGGCCGTCGTTACGATCCAATTCCTGGTCGGGTTTCTGATCCCATTAGCCTTGATCTTGATCCCAACCTTCTACATCGTACTAGCTGCCAAGATGAGAAGGAACAGGCTGATCCAATCCACCAAGCCACTCAAGATTCTTCTTGGATTGATCCCGACCTTTTTTCTCTGCTGGCTGCTGTATCACGTCTTCTCCTTTCTGCTGATCTCAGCTAAGTACCCTCTTCCTATTTTGAAAATGGGAAGTGCTTATGCTTGTGTCCTGACATATTTCAACAGTTGCCTCAACCCCATCTTCTACTTCACTATGGAGGAAGAGTTTCAGGGGTACTGACAATGTGCATGCAACCCCCAAACGCCCGACAAATGGGGGCAGGAGCTGGCTGAATAGGGGAATGGATGAATTGTCGATATTTGCATGGAGAAAGAATTCTGTTCTCTGGGACATGTAACTTCCTCTTGATCCCAAAATTCTTTTTTTTAGCAAGTGAATTTTTTGACCTTATTCATAGAAGAGCCACGAGAATGATTACTCGATTAGAAAACCTGCCTTACAGTGAGAGACTCAAGGAGTACAGTCTATTTAGCCTAAGAGAAGGTGGAGGGGTGAACCTCGCTGAGAGTCAATGAGACTATAACATAATATAACCCTGACAAAGAGTTTCCCAGGCTGGCTGTGTGTTGTGTGAAGAAATACTTCCTTTTATTTGTTTATATACTTCCTTTCATTTCTTTTAACCTGCTGGCTATTAATTTCATTTGGTGACCCCTAGCTCTTGTATTATGGGAAGGAGTAAATAACACTTCCTCATTTACTTTCTTCGCACCCGTCAGGACTTTATAGAGCTCTAACATATCGGCCCGTAGTCGTCTCTTTTCCAAGCTGAAAAGTCCCACTCTTATTAATCTCTCCTTCTATGGAAGCCGTTCCATCCCCTCATCATTTTTGCTGCCCTTTTCTGAACCTTTTCAAATTCCAATATATCTTTTTTTAAATTGATTTATATAGAGGCAATATGACATTTTCAATCTTATCTGTCCCTTTCTTAATGATTCCCAGCAGTCTGTTTGCTTTTTTTGATGGCCGCTGCCATGAGGGAGGGCATGTCAAACTTTTCTCTGCAAAAACGAAAGCTGGAAATTTACCTAAAAAAAAAAAAAGAAGCAAAAGCTGAAATTCCCACCTAATCATCTGATTCCAGGATCTGGGGCTTGCAGGAAAACGACAAACATGGCAAATGTCACAGTGAAAGTGTAAGAGTCGGCGATGCTACAAAATTCCACCAAAAGTTTCAGAAAACCAGAAATATCTAGCTCTATTATTGAAGCCAATGGAGTGAGGAGGTGTTTAAAATGCACGGGACTTTAAATAAAATGTGTGGATGTGGCACTCTGTACCTCAAAACAGCACCCTGGAACCCCCATATTCACCATGGTCATATCAATATGAACAAAGTCTGCCTTGTGAGGTATCATTAAAAAAGTCTTGGTGTGTTGATTATTAATATATCGTTAAATTGTATGTGCTGTCATTGTATGGGGAGTTATGAAGTTTTGCAATGGGTGTGTTACTGAAATAAGTTGTTTTGTTGGGAACACCCAGAACCAGCCTTTAAGGTCTGACCATGGAGGAGCCAGAGCGTGTTACTCGCTCATCAGCACCCATGAAAGAATCCACTATCTCAGGAACTGTATAAAATGGAGATTTCTCAGAGAGAGCACATAGACAATGGAGACTGTTTGACCCAAGTCATCACAAAATATATTTCCATCAGGGTGGAAGAAACAACAGAAGAGGGGAAGTGATGTCACCATTTCGTCTCACTACCCCCACAACTCAACACCTGGAAAAATGTCTGGAGGACAAAAACTTTGAACTTTGGTATCAGGCTGGAAGACAAGCCCAGCCTGTTCATTGAGGATGTGTCACCTGCTTGTACCATCTGCCAGGGTGAGACACGGCTTGATTCAAATTCTGTTTAGTTTGTAGAACTCAGATTACAATTTCCTTTTACTTCTTGGGTGACCAACTGTGATCTTTATGATTGCAGCGTATAATCACTTTAAATCTGTCTGTAGTTAATAAACCTGTTTTATATTCTACCTAAAACTGTGTGTATGGTTGAAGTGCTTGGGAAATCTCAGCTCAGTTGACAAAGGCTGGTGTTTGTGCTCTCCACATCGGGGGAGGCACAGGCTGGGTAATGAACTTACACTTCCCAGGCTTCTGACCAATGCAGGATGGTATATTTCTGGATTGCAAGGCTAGGGAGCCAGGAGGAACTGACTGGAGCCTCTCTGTTGATGGTTCATGAATGGCTGGGAGGTCATTCATGGAACTCAGCTGGGTGTGTCCCTGCCTGGGGATGGCTGTGGAAGTGCAGGGCCTGCCAGAGGTTTTAACTTGACACAGCATCACAGTGTGAGAGGGCTACCACAGGTTAGTGGGACAGAGGGCTCAGCGGCCCCACGGTATAGCTTGCACACCGGGAACTTCATCACTGTGGCTTTTTATACCAGTGTCTCAATGAATCCTGTTATTTCTGGCCAAAATTCACGCAGCTTTCGCCCTTTGCTACGTCGCTGCCTGTTCTCCAGCGTCCAACAAATCCATCAGCCAGTCGTGGAACAGACACAGTGTCATGTGGCTCACAGCCAACGAAGTGAGAGATTCACGATCCACCCACCACCAGCAAAGCTCTCTCCAGGATGTTCGAGGAGGACAGGAGGTGAATGGCGGCCCACCCACAGATCACTCCCAACCCAGCATATCCAGGTGAGAATGGGCTGAATTTTTCCCATGATGCGGCCGCAGCTCAGCTTCTGCGCTTGGGCTGTGGCTGCCCTGGATGTGGGTGATCATCTCTGCAGACGGGATCTCCGGCCCTACTTCATGAGAGACCCCAGAGCTGAGCCAGGCTGTTTGAGGCTTGCACCAAGCTGGCCACCTCGGAGGCTTTGCAGACTCAGCTTTGTGAGTATCTCCCACCCCTGCTGAGCCACCCCCCACCCCCGAAAGGACAGCTTCCTGCCCCCAGACAGAGTCAGTGGGGGTGGGGGGAGCAGCAGGTGGTGTGAGTGTGCTGAGGGAATCAATTATGAGATGCCGTATCTGATACCCCCAGGACATAGGTAAGAAAGTGAGAATAAAGCTTCCAGCTTCAGTGTTAGGGTGAAATCCAAAATGGTCCCCCCAGATCTGTCTGTGCCCCCCAACCCCTGCTCCAGGTTCCTCCATGCCCCCTCCCCACCTCCCATAGCAGCCCCTCCATATCCTGACCCGCAACCCATAGCAGCCTCTCCAGATCGCTCCCGGCCCTTCTATTGGTGCCGTACCTCCTGGCTTGAAGTGGTTTCCATGGGTTTGATTCAGTGGCTCTCAACACCCTCAATATGCAAATTGTTCCAGCAACCCTGACCCCACCCCACTCCCCACAGCAGGCCCCCTGAATTCCTCCCTGTTTACTTGCTTACAAAATCAGACAGCACACTAGTACTGACAAATGGATTACTTTCTAATTTTACAATATAATTATAAAATAAATTGATTGGAATATGAATATTGTACTTACATTTCAATGGACATTATATAGAGCAGTATAAACAAGTTACTGAATGAAATTTTACTTGGTACTGATTATGCTAGTGCTTTTTGTGTATCCTATTGTAAAATTAGGCAAATATCTACATGAGCTGAGGTACCCCCTGGAAGATCTCTGTGCACTCCCAGTGGACGTGTACCCCTGGTTGAGAACCCCCACTGCTATAGACTGTTATTCAAAGGCTCAGGGCTGACGATGGCTGTAAAACCACCTGGCCTGTAAGTGGCAGCATACGTGCAATTCAGCTGCTTGTCAAAAAATGGCAATCAAGTCACCCCGTCACCTTCCCTTTCGCTTGGTCTACACTAGCAACTGATGTTGATATAACTACGTTGTTCGGGGATGTGGAAAACCCACTCCCCTGGGTGATGCTGTTATACTGACCTAATGCCCGGTGTAAACAACACTTCTCCCATCAACACAGCTACCGCCTCTCTGGGGGATGGATTAACAACGCCAATGGGAGAAGCTCTTGTCTCAGCACAGACAGCATCTTCACTGAGCTGCTACAGCACCACAGCTGCATCAATGCAGCCTTCCCTGTGTAGACATGCCCTTTGATAAACTGAACACACTGAGTGTGACGTTCCCCGCTGGTGTTGTCTGGACCAGTGATCTGCTAGGCCTCTCCACTCCTCGACTGTGGGTGCCTGCCTTACCCTGCTCTGCTGTGAGAACCCCCACTCCTGGGCTGTTCACGCACAGCCTCTGGCATGTAAGCTACTCCCAGCTACTTGCAACCAAATGACACTAGCCAATATCTCTGGTCCCAGACACAACCCTAGGAACCTCTGTCTTGCAGTGTCCAGTTATGCCCGCTGGACGCTGCAAGCTTATATGAGTTCATCAATTTAAAAAAGAAATTGATATGTACCAGGCTTGTTATCCCAAGGAGATCCTCTGACATGCTTCAAACTAAATGCACTGCTTCAGGTAGAATAAACAAACAAATGTAATGACAATAAAGATAGATTTTATGTGATTATAAGTCAAAACATAACAAGTCAGATGTGGTCGAATGAAATAAAAGCAAGACGCACTCTAAGCTGATCTTAAAACTTTCAGTGCCCTTACAAACTTAGATGCTTCTTACCACAGGCTGGCTGGTTGCTCTTCACCCTGGTTCTCCCCTTTGATCAGTGCTTCAGTCGCTTAGGGGTGTCTATAGGTATAGGTGGAAGAGAGTGAAAGCATGGCAAATGTCTTTCCCTTTTATCATGTCCTTTCTTCTCTTTTGGCTTTGCCCGCCCACCCTTCAGAGTCAGGTGAGCATTACTGAGTCTCTCCAAGCAAGGTTGAGCAATTCCCCTGGTGTGGCCTCATGCAGGTGAGTCATTGCATTATTGCTCCCTTGCAGAACAATGGCTGCTGATGGGTTGTTTGACATCCCATATGGGCATTGGTTACTTTCCTTGCTGTTGCCTCTGAGGAGCTAAGATCTGGCTGATTCCCCCAATTTACAGCATGTTTTAGTGACCACCATGATACACAATTCTCACAACTTCATGTGCATTGATGCTTATATATATGGATCGAGAAATGACTTGCAGCAGAACATGACCTTTCCCCTGATACCTTACGAGGCCTGCTTTATATGTAAGATCATGATTATATGAAAATGAGGAATATGGGGATTACAGCACACTCCCCCGAGGTATAGAATATCACACTGAGCTCCTGGAGTCTCTCTCTGTCAAGCCCTGGGGCCAGTCATTTAATCCTTCTCATGGCTCGTCTCTGACCCCTTTCCAGTTGCTCAACATCCTTCTTGAAGGCTGGATGCCAGAACCGGACACAGGATCCCAGCTGTGGTCACACCAGGGCCGGATACAGAGGGAAAATCACCTCCCTGCTCCTAATCGAGATTCCCCTTTTGATGCATCCCAGCACGGCCGCATTCCTGTCGGCTCTGGGAGCTCTTGTTGAGCTGAAAACTTCCCCCACACCTGAGGCCTCCAGGCAAATGACGAGAGATGATGCCAGGTTGCAGGCTGGGCTGTGGTTTGTGTGGTCTCTAGCACAGAGCAAGGGTTTCCTTAGCGTTGGATGGCCTGTAACATGACCGGGCCGAGGGGTGGGTTCCCTGCAGCAAAGCCAGGGCTGACAATCTCACGTGTCCCACTCCCAGCGGGGCTGTGTTCCCTTTCCCCAGCCAGGAGGAGCAGGAGGGCAGAGTCCCAGTTGCCATCTCAGATCTAGGACCTCGCCCTGTGGAGTTGGCTGTGCATGACTATCTCAGTCTCTGCTCCCCAGTGGGGACCCCCCTTGTCTGCTGCCAGATGTGGACAGCCAAATGCAGACATCTTGCTAGGGCCCAGCATGGGGGAGGGGTGGGGGGAGCTTGTCATTCATGTGATGTCTGCATGTAGCTGTGGTTGATGAA
This sequence comes from Dermochelys coriacea, assembly GCF_009764565.3. Classification (NCBI taxonomy): domain Eukaryota; kingdom Metazoa; phylum Chordata; order Testudines; family Dermochelyidae; genus Dermochelys; species Dermochelys coriacea. The sequence goes on from NC_050091.1 coordinate 13,380,256, forward strand.
GACTTTTGAGGCTTTGCAGATGTGATCAGACCCAGCCACATCCTGTGAATTCCCCCCATTCCCTCCCCCCAATATATCCGCACGTGAACAGCCTCCTGCTCTGGGCTGACCCAGTCTGGGCAAGCTGCAAACGTCGCATTGCAGACCTGGGACGGGGGTCGACTCTGAGACCAAGACACAATTAAGGAAATGAGGTAATCCCTTCAGCTACCCCACTGGATCTCATTCTGCCCCCTCCACCCGCTACCTCCTGGATCTCCCCTCTTATTGGTGCCTCTATCCCCCCCTTCATCTGCTCTGGATAGAGCCGGTTGAAATTACTTGTGGGTCCTGTTTTCAGAGGTCAGGGTCCCCCATCATGCTTGTTGTACACAGATCGTGACCAAGCTTGGGGGCCCCATCTTCCAAGTGTTGCACAGACCCACAGGGAGAAACAGTGAGCTCACACTCTAAACAGACAAATGTTTGGAGGGGAAACTGAGGCATGGGGCCGTGGTGTGACTTGTCCAGGCTCCCCAACCAGTTCAGTGACGGAGTCTGGGATGAAGCCGAGGAGTCCAGACTCCCTGTCTACCCACTAAAATAGACTAGCAATTAAAAATAATCTTTTGACTTGTTACTGGTCTCTTTTTCCCCTGGTGTTTTGCCAGGTGGCTTTTTTGTCATCATTGTCTTTTCAATCTTACTTTTCTCCTTCTGGGGAATTGCTCTCCGTCAGTGGAGGTTTCTATAGGGGTTCTTTCAGTGGGGATTTTGCCCACACGGCTCTATTAACTCATACTGCTGCCCCCCCGCACCCCAAAATGGCCAAAACCATACAAAAACTACACTTCAAAATGAAAGGGGTGGAGAAGAATCACTTTCAAAAATTCCATTATTTCAAAAGAAAAGGGGGAAATGATCATTCATTAATTTTTTCTAATCAAGAAGGGAATAACCAGCTACTTTGGGAAACTAACAGCAAAAAGATTATTTGGGAATTTTAGTAAGTATTCGTTGGGGGTCTCTCATATCTCTGTCTCTGCATCCTGGACACCCCCATTGTCAACCTCTCCTTGCCTAGAATTCCAACTTTTCAGCAAGAAGCAAAGCGGTGTGTTTCTTAAAATTTGGGTTAGTAGAAACCAAACTCTGCCCATGTTCCCCTCCTGGAGCCCGTTTCATTCGTTTTCCTTCCTTTGCTCAGTACAACGTCTACGCTGCTCGTGCCATGTCCTGAGGAGGAGGAGGAGGAGGGGATATTGTGACTGCAACTCTTCCAAGAATGGTGTTCCTCCCAATTCTCTTCCTGGTGCTGTGTGGCATGGCCTTCTTCGCCGGGGTGCCGTTGAATGACTATGTCCTCTCCGTTGCCAGCTGCCGTCTGGAGAGGACGGCCAGCGCTGTGTGGTTCTGGAGCTGGGGCATGGCAGATTTCATCTTCATCTTCTTACTGCCCCTCAGATTCACCTCCATCTTCATCCTGGACTTAGACTGGGCAAAGGGGCTGAGCAGCACCCTCACCTCCTTCCACATGTTCTTCAGCACCTTCCTCCTCACGGCCCTCAGTGTTGATCGCTGCATCCTTGTGGCACACCCTGAGTGGGCCCAGACATGCCGGACACCACTCCTGGCTTTCAGAATGGTTATGGGCATGTGGGCCCTGTCTGCTTGGTTCAGCTTGCGGTACGGTTATCTCTGGGAATCCCTGCTCTCACCTGCCAGCACTGACATGAATTTCCAACTAGATGAAGGGAGGGTGAAGGCTGCCATTGTGATCCAGTTCCTGTTTGGGTTTCTGATCCCATTAGCTTTGATCTTGATCCCAACCTTCTACATCTTTCTAGGTGCCAAGCTAAGGAACAGGCTGAACCAGTCCACCAAGCCACTCAAGATCCTTCTTGGTTTGATCCTGACCTTTTTCATCTGCTGGCTGCTGTATCATGTCTTCTTCTTCCTGCAGATCTCAGCTAAGTACCCTCTGCCTACTCTGAAAATGGGAAGCACTTTTGCTTGTATCCTGACATATTTCAACAGTTGCCTCAACCCCATCTTCTACCTCATCATGGAGGAAGAGTTTCTGAGATACCGGCAACATTCATGCAGAGCCCAAACCACAGAGAATTTGGCGGTGCCTGAATAGAGGAATGGATGAATTGTCGATATTTGCATGGAGAAAGAAATCTGTTAGCTGTGACCCATAACTTCCTCTTGATCCCAAAATTGTCCTGTTTAGCAAGAGAATTTTTTTTGCCTTACTCAACGAAAAGCCACAAGAATGATAGCAGGATTGGAAAACCTGCCTTAGAGTGAGAGACTCAAGGAGCCCAATCTATTTAGCTTAACAAAGAGAAGGAAAAGGGGTGACTTGTTCACAGTCTGTAAGTACCTACATGAGGAAAAAATATTTAATAAAGTGCTCTTCAATCTACCAGAGGAAGGTCTAACATGATCCAGTGAACAGAAGTTGAACCTAGACAAATTCAAACTGGAAAGGAGGTGCAAATTTGTAATGATCAGAGTAACTGACGACTGGAGCAATTTCCCAAGGGTCATGGTAGATCCTCAATCACTGGCAATTTTAAATCAAGCTGGGATGTTTTTCTAAAAGCTCTGCTCTAGGAATTATTTTGGGCAGTTCTCTGGCCTGTGTGATCGGGGAGGTAATATGAGATGATCACAATGGTCTCTTCCAGCGTTGGAATCTGTGAATCTATTATTTTAATGAAATAGATTGGAGTCTTGTTTTTGTTCAGTTTTAGATCATTTTGGGGCGTTTGGTTCTTTATGGTCTTTCCTTTTCTGCATTGCTATGTCATTATTCTTCTCATCATGTCATCTTAACTCTCATAGCAGTGGGGCTCCAGCTCTTTTTCTTTTCTATGTTTGTTGAAGATCAAGGGGTCTATGAAACAAAGGGAAACATTTTCAAAAGGGTCTAAGTCCTATTTTTAAAAGTCTTTAGGCCCATAGGAATCCAGTTGTGAGTCAATGAGAACATAACATAAGAACATAAGAACAGCAGGACTGAGTCAGACCCAAGGTCCATCTAACCCAGTATCTTGTCTTCTGACAGTTGCCAATGCCAGGTGCCCCAGAGGGAATGAACAGAACAGGTAATTATCAAGTGATCCATCCCCAGCTTCTGGAAACAGAGGCTACAGACACCATCGCTGCCCATCTTGGCTAATAGCCATTGATAGACCTATCCTCCATGAACTTATCTAATTCTATTTTGGACCCAATTATAGACTTGGCATTTACAAAATCCTCTGACAAAGGGTGACACAGGTTAACTGTGCATTGTGTGAAGAAATGCTTCCTTTTGTTTGTTTTAAACCACCTACCTATTAATTTCAATAGGTAACCTCTAGTTCTGAGAAGGAATAAATAACACTTCCCTATTTACTTTCTCCACACCCGTCAGGATTTTAAAGACCTCTTTCATAACCCCCCCTTAGTCGTCTCTTTTCCAAGATGAAAATCCCAGTCTTCTCATATGGAAGCTGTCCCATACCCCTAATCATTTTTGTAGCCCTTTTCTGTACCTTTTCCAATTCCAATATAGCTTTTCTGAGATGGGGCGACCACATCTGCACACCGTATTCAAGCTGTGGGTGTACCATGGATTTATATAAAAGTGATATGATATATTCTGTCTTATTATCTATCACTTTCTTAATTATTTCCAACTGTTCACTTTTTTGATGGCCGCTGCACATTGAGTGGATGATTTCAGAGAACTATCCACAATGACTCCAAGATCTCTTTCTTGAGTGGAAACAGCTCATTTTATATGTATAGTTGGGATTATGCTTTCCAGTGTGCATTACTTTGCATTTATGAACATTGAATTTCATCAGCCATTTTGTTGCCCAGTCACTTAGTTTTGTGAGGTCCTGCTGGGTCCGAATTGCTTAGCCAGCTCCAATTAAGGGAGGTAGGTTGGAGTTGCCTAGAGAAACCTGCACCTGATTGGCAAAAGGGAACCAGTTGCTAGCCTAATTAGCCTAGGGCTGCATAAAAGCCTCAGAGAAAGGAAGCCAGAGAGACAGAAGGGGAAGGAGAAGCCAGAGACTAGAAGGTGAGGGATAGCTCTGCCCTGCTGGCTACAAGAAAGAGAAGCCCCTAGTACTATGTGATGAGAGATGGTGGGTTTGCAGTGTGTAAATAAATGGCACCAGTGACTGCTAAGCCAGAAAGTCTCTCAGTGATTTTTAAGGCAGAGCAGAGGCGGAACCAAGAGGGGCCCTACTACGCCTTGTTACAGGTCCCTTTACAACTCTTTGCAATCAGCTTTGGACTTAACTATCTTTAGTAGTTTTGTATCATCTGTAAATTTTGCCACCTCACTGTTTACCTCTTTTTCCAGATCATTTATGAATATGTTGAATAGGACAGGTCCCAGTACAGACATCTGGGAACACCATTTACCTCTCTCCATTCTGAAAACTGACCATTTATTCCTACTCTTTGTTTCCTATCTTTTACCCAGTTATTGATCCATGAGAAGCCCGTCACTCTTATCCCATGACAGCTCATTTTGCTTAAAGAGCCTTTGGTGAGAGACCTTGTCAAGGGCTTTCTGAAAATTTGAGTACATCAACTGGGTCACCCTTGTCCACTTTTTTTTGACCCTCTCAAAGAATTCTACTAGATTGGTGAGGCATGATTTCCCTCTAGAAATCCATGTTGACTCTCTCGCAACAAATCACGTTCATCCATGGGCCTGATAATTCTGTTTTTTACTATAGTTACAACCAGTTTGCTTGGTAGTAAAATCAGGCTTACCAGTATGTTATTGTTGGAATCATCTCTGAAGCCTTTTTTAAAAATTGGTATCACATTAGTTATCCTCCAGTCATCTGGTACAGAATCTGATTTAAATGATAGTTTGCATACCACAGATAGTAGTTCTGCAATTTCATATTTGAGTTCCTTCAAAACTCTTGTTTGAATCCCATCTGATCCTCATGACTTACTACTATTTAGTTTATCAATTTGTTCCAAAATCTCCTCTAATGACACCTTAATCTGGGACAGTTCCTCAGATTTGTCAGCTAGAAAGAATGGTCAGGTTTGGGCATCTCCCTCACATGGTCATCTGTGAAGACCGATGCAAAGAATTCATTTAGCTTCTCTGCAATGGCCTTATAGTTCTTGAGTGCTCACAGAATCATAGAGGAGGTCATCTAGTCCAATCCCCTGGTCAAAGCAGGACTAAAACCAATTAAATCATCCCAGCCAAAGCTTTGTCAAGCTGGGCTTAAAAACCTCTAAGGATGGAGATTCCACCACCTCCCTAGGGAACCCATTCCAGTGCTTCACCACCCTCCTAGTGAAATAGTGTTTCCTAATATCCAACCTAGACCTCTCCCACTGCAACTTGAGACCATTGCTCCTTGTTCTATCATCTGCCACCACTGAGAACAGTCTATATCCATCCTCTTTGGAACCCCCCTTCAGGTAGTTGAAGGCTGCTATCAAATCCCACCTCGCTCTTCTCTTCTGCAGACTAAATAAGTCCAGTTCCCTCAGCCTCTCCTCGTAAGTCATATGCCCCAAACCACTAATCATTTTCATTGCCCTCTGCTGGACTCTCTCCAATTTGTCCACATCCCTTCTGTAGTGAGGGGACCAAAACTGGATGCAATACTCCAGGTGTGGTCTCAGCAGTGCTGAATAGAAGGGAATAATCACTTCTCTTGATCTGCTGGCAGTGCTCCTACTAATTCTGCCCAATATGCCACTGGTCTTCTTGGCAACAAGGGTACATTGTTGACTCATACCCAGCTTCTCATCCACTGTAATCCCCAGGTCCTTTTCTGCAGAACTGCTGCTTAGCCAGCTCGGTCCCCAGCCTGTAGCGGTGCATCGGATTCTTCCTTCCTAAGTGCAGGACTCTGCACTTGTCCTTGTTGAACCTCATCAGATTTCCTTTGGCCCAATCCTCCAGTTTGTCTAGGTCACTCTGGTCCCTTTAACATCTCGAGCGCCCAGTGGCCTCACTGGTTGTTTAGCAGGCTTTCTGCTTCTTATGTACTTAAAAAAATTGCTGTTACTTTTTGACTCTTTGGCTAGCTGTTCTTCAAATTCTTTTTTGGCCTTCCTCATTATAGTTTTACACTTCATTTCCCAGAGTTTATGCTCCTTTCTATTTTCCTCACTAAGATTTAACTTCCACTTTTTAAAAGATGCCTTTCTGCCTCTCAGTCCCTTTTTTACTTTGTTGTTTGGCCACGGGGGCACTTGTTTGATTCTCTTACTATGTATTTTAATTTGGGGGATACATTTGAGCCTCTGTTATGGTCTCTTAAAAACATTTCCATGCAGCTTGCAGGGATTTCAGTTTTGGCACTGTACCATTTATTTCTGTTTAACTAATTTCCTCATTTCTGTGTTGTTCCCCTTTCTGAAATAAAATGTTACCGTGTTGGGCTGATGTGGTGTTTTCTCTGCCACTGGGATGTTAAATTTAATTATATTATGGTCCATGTTACCAAGCGGTTCAGTTATATTCACCCCTTGGACCAGATTCTGTGCTCCACTTAGGACTAAATCAAGTATTGCCTCTTCCCTTGTGGGTCCTAAGACTATCTGGTCCAAGAGGCAGTCATTTGAGGTGACAAGAAACTGTATCTCTGTGTCCCATCCGAAACTGACATGTATCCAGTCAATACGAGGATAGTTGAAATCCCTCATTATTATAGAGTTGTTTTTATTTTAATAGCTTCTCTAATCTCCCTCAGCATTTCACAGTCGCTATCACCATCCTGGTCAGGTGGTCGATAATATATCCGTACTGTTATATTTTTATAATTACAGCATGGAATTACTATCCATCAAGATTGTAGGTACTACAATACCCACCTGCTGAAGTGAAGAAACAGATTGACAGAGCCAGAAGAGTACCCAGAAGTCACCTACTACAGGACAGGCCCAACAAAGAAAATAACAGAACGCCACTAGCCATCACCTACAGCCCCCAACTAAAACCTCTCCAACACATCATCAAGGATCTACAACCTATCCTGAAGGACGACCCATCACTCTCACAGATCTTGGGAGACAGGCCAGTCCTTGCTTACAGACAGCCCCCCAATCTGAAGCAAATACTCACCAGCAACCACACACCACACAACAGAACCACTAACCCAGGAACCTATCCTTGCAACAAAGCCCGTTGCCAACTCTGTCCACATATCTATTCAGGAGATACCATCATAGGGCCTAATCACATCAGCCACACTATCAGAGGCTCGTTCACCTGCGCATCTACCAATGTGATATATTCCATCATGTGCCAGCAATGCCCCTCTGCCATGTACATTGGCCAAACTGGACAGTCTCTACGTAAAAGAATGAATGGACACAAATCAGACGTCAAGAATTATAACATTCAAAAACCAGTTGGAGAACACTTCAATCTCTCTGGTCACTCGATTACAGACCTAAGAGTGGCTATCCTTCAACAAAAAACCTTCAAAAACAGACTCCAACGAGAGACTGCTGAATTGGAATTAATTTGCAAACTGGATACAATTAACTTAGGCTTGAATAGAGACTGGGAATGGATGAGTCATTACACAAAGTAAAACTATTTCCCCATGGTATTTCTCCCCCCCCACCCCACACCCCACTGTTCCTCTGATATTCTTGTTAACTGCTGGAATTAGCCTACCTTGCTTGTCACCATGAAAGGTTTTCCTCCTTTCCCCCCCCTGCTGCTGGTGATGGCTTATCTTAAGTGATCACTCTCCTTACAGTGTGTAGGATAAACCCATTGTTTCATGTTCTCTGTGTGTGTATATAAATCTCTCCTCTGTTTTTTCCACCAAATGCATCCGATGAAGTGAGCTGTAGCTCACGAAAGCTTATGCTCTAATAAATTTGTTAGTCTCTAAGGTGCCACAAGTACTGCTTTTCTTTTTGCGAATACAGACTAACACGGCTGCTACTCTGAAACCTATGGTACAGTTAGGTTCATTTAAAATTTTTACTTCATTTGACTCTATGCTTTCTTTCACATATAGTGCCACTCCCCCACCAGCACAACCTGTTCTGTCCTTCTGATATAGTTTGTAACCTGGTATTACAGTGTCCCATTGATTATCCGCATTCCACCAAGTTTCTGTGATGCCTATTATGTCAATCTCCTCATTTAATAAAAGGCACTCTAGTTCCCACATCTTATTATTAGACTTCTAGCACTTGTATATAAGCACTTAAATATCACTTTTTAGCTGTCTGCCATTACATGATGTAATTGAATTGACTCAGACTTCTGTGGGTTAAGTTTTCAAAAGCACCTATGTGAGTTAGGTACTTAACTCCTAACTTCAATAGGAATTTGGCACCTAACTCCCTTAACCACTTTTTAAAATCTAGACCTGTCTCTTCATTACCAAACCCAAGCCTTCAAAACTCATTAGCAACCCCCTAATATATCATGAGATTTGTTTGAAAAGAAACACATTTGGGTTTCTTCTTTTTTGCCTTATGATTTTTTTTTTGTGGGGGGCGCATTTAAAGCTTTTCTAGGCAAGAACAAAGGCTGGAAACTTACTTTAAAAAAAAGAAAAGAAAGCTGAAATTCCCACATAATCATCCGATTCCAGGATCTGGGGCTTGGAGGAAAATTACAAGCATGGCAAATGCCGCACGCAAACTGTTAGAGTTGGTAACACTACAAAAATACACCAAAAGTTTTAGAAAACAATAAATATCCAGCTCTGTTTTGGAGACCAATGGAGTGAGGAGGTGTATAAAATATTGGGGACTTTAAATAAAATGTGGGTGGCTGTGGCACTCTGTACCTCAAAGCAGCACCCTTGAACCCCCATATTCACCACTGTCATATAAATATGAACAAAATCTGCCTTGTGAGATATCATTAAAAAAGTCTTGATCTGTTAATTATTAATATCCTATTGAATTGTATGTGCTGTCATTGCATCGGGAGTTAGGAAGTTTTGCTATGTGTCTGTTACTGAAATGAGCTGTGATGTTGGGAACACCCAAAACCAGCCTTTCAGGTTCAACATTGGAGGAGCCAGACAGCATTACTGGCTCATCAGCACCCATCCAAGAATCCACTATCTCAGGAACTGTATAAAATAGAGATTTCTGAGAGAGAGCACGTAGACAATGGAGACTTTGAACTGTAGCAATTTGGTATCCGGCTGGATATTGAGGAACTGGATATTGAGGAACTGATACCTCAATTTGGTATTCAGCCTGTGAACTGAGGAACTATAACCTTCTTGAACCATCTGCCAGGGTGACAGATGGCTTGATTCAAATCCTGTCTAGTTTATTTAACTCAGACTTCAAATTTACTTTTACTTGTTGCGTAAATAACTGTGATCTCTATGCTTGCTGCTTATAATCACTTTAAATCTGTCTGTAGTTAATAAACCTGCTTTATATTCTACGTAAAACGGTGTGTTTTGATTGAAGTTCTTGGTAAAACTCAGCTCAGTTTCCAAAACTGGTGTTTGTGCTCTCCACATTGGGGGAGGCGCAGACTGGGTAATGAACTTTCACTTGCCAGGCTTCTGACCAATGCAGGACTGTATATTTCTGAGCTGCAAGGCCAGGGAGCCGGGGGGGGGGGGGAATTGACTGGAGCCTCCCTATTGATGGTTCATGAGGGGCTGGGAGGTCATGGAACTCAGCAGGGCGTGGGGATGGCTGTGTAGTGTAGGACCTGCCAGAGGTTTGCAGCCTGACACAGCATCACAGTGTGAGAGGGATACCCCAGGTTGGTGTTACAAAAGGCTCAGAGGTCCCACAGTCCAGCTTGCGCGCCGGGAATCCCATCACAGTGGCTTTTTAAGCCAGTGTCTCAATAAATCCTAATATTCCTGACCAAAATTCATGAAGCTTTCGCCCTTCACTGTGTTGCTGGCCATTCTCCAGATTCCAACCCATCCACCAGCCAGTTGTGGAGCAAGCACGATGTCATGTGTCTCACAGCCACCGAATCAAGATATTCACAATCCACTCACCACCTGGCAATGTCTCTCCAGGAGGTTCGAGGACTGATTGGGGATGAAGGGCAGCAGGATCGTCACACAAATCACTACCGACCCAGTGGCACTTCAGGGACCCAAGTTGGGGTCTGGTGCGTATCCAGGTGTGAACAGGCTGAATTTTTGCCACGATGAGACTTCAGCTCAGGTCCTGCTCTTGGGCTGTGGCTGACCCAGATGCAGGCGACTATCTCTGCAGATGGTATGTCACACCCTTCATCACAATTGGCCCCAGAGCTGATCCAAGCTGTTTGAGGCTTACATGGAGCTGGCTGCCTCGGAAGCTTTGCAGACTCAGCTTTGTGAGCATCTCCCAGCCCCAATGAGCTGTTGCCCTGTGCTTCCCACCGACAGGACAGCTTTCTTCCCCCAGACAGAGCCCGTGGGGGGTGGGAGGGAGCTGCAGATGGTGTGTGTGTGTTGGGGGAATCAATTCTGAGATGCCGTGTCTGATTCACTCAGGACATAGGTAATAAAGTGAGATTAAACCTTCCAGTTTCAATGCTAGGGTGAAATCCACAATGCCCCCCCATATCTGTCTCTGCCTCAGCACCCCCTACCCCAGGTTCCTCATCGCCCCCACCCCATCTCCCCCAGTAGCCCCTCCCCCAATTCAGTGGCTCTTACCACCCCCACTATACAAATTATTCCAGCAACCCTGACCCCATCCCACTCCCCACAGCAGCCCCCCCATTCCTCCCTGTCACATGTATAAACAGCCCACATGCCCCACCCCAGAGGTGGCCACGTCTCAGTGAGAAAAGTCCCTATAGACCAGTTGCTCTCAACCTTTCCGGATTACTGTACCCCTTTCAGGATTCTCATTTGTCTTGTGTACCCCCAAGCTTCTCCTCACTTTAAAACTGCTTATTTACAAAATCAGACATAAATACACAAGTTTCACAGCACATTAGTACTGATAGTTTACTTTTTCATTTTACCGTATAATTGTAAAATAAATCAATTGGAATATATATATTGTACTTACATTTCAATGGATAGTATATACAGCAGTATAAAAAAGTCATTGTATGAAATTTAAGTTAGTACTGACTATGCTAGTGCTTTTTATGTAGCCTGTTGTAAAACTAAATAAATATTTAGATGAGCTGATGATGTGCCCCCAGGAAGATCTCTGCGTAACCCCAGGGGTAAATGTACCCCTGGTTTAGAACCACTGCTGTAGACTGGTTCAAAGCCCTGGCTAGGATGATTTAACTGGGACTTGGTCCTGCTTTGAGCAGGGGGTTGGACTAGATGACCTTCTGGGGTCCCTTCCAACCCTGATATTCTATGATTCTATGATTCTATGACTGTTATCCAAAGGCTCAGGGCTGACAATGGCTGTAAAACCACCTCGCCAGTAGATGGAAAAATACATGAAATTCAGTTGCTTGTCAGGAACCGGCAATCAAGTCTCCGCGTCACCTTCCCTCTCATTTGGTCTGCACTAGCAACTGATCTTGGTATAACTATGTCACTCATGGGTGTGGAAACCCACCACCGCTGGTGACTCTCTTATACTGACCTAATGCCCAGTGTAGACAACACTTCTCCCATCAGGACAGCTACCACCTCTTGGGGGGGGTGGATTAACAACGCCGATGGGAGAAGCTCTCACGGCAGCACAGACAGCCTCTTCACTGAACCGCTACAGTGCCACAGCTGCATCGGTGCAGCCTTCCCTGTGTAGACCTGCCCTTTGATAAAATGAACAGCCTCAGCTCCTGGAGTCTTTCTCTGTCAAGCCTGGAGTCCAGTCCATTAATCCTTCTCATGGCTCTTCTCTGATCCCTCTCTAGTTGCTCAACATCCTTCTTGAAGGGTGAGCACCAGAACCAGACACAGGATCCAGCGGCGATTGCACCAGGGCTGGATCCAGATGGAAAATCAGCTCCCTGCTCCTAATTGAGAAAAGTGCCCCCACACCTGAGGCCTCGAGGCAAACGACGAGAGACGAAGGCAGGTTGCAGGCCAGGCTGTGGTTTGTGTGGTCGCTAGCACAGAGCGAGGGTTTCCTTAGCGTTGCCTGGCCTGTTATGTGTCCCAGGCCAAGGGGGAGGGTTCCCTGCAGCAAAGGCAGGGCTGAAAATCTTCCGAGTCCCACTCCCAGCGGGGCTCTGTTCGCTTTCCCCAGCCAGGAGGGGCTGGAGGGCAGAGTCCCAGCTGGCATCTCTGCTCCTAGGACCTTACCCACTGGAGTCAGCTGGACGTGGCTGTCTCAGCCCCTGTTCTCCGATGGGGGCCCCGCCTGCCTGCCCACAGAAGTGGACAACCGTATACAGACACATTGTTAAGGACCAGCAGCGGGAGGGGAGCTGTTAGAGGGCATTCCCTCCATCCTCCCACTTCTCTGATTCTTGTCACACTGGCAGCAAAAGACCAGAAGTCCATAGTGCAGACAATGGGATGTTTATTGGGGTTACTGTCCAGCAAGCATGATTCCAATTTCCCTAGCCCCCCACTTCCTGTTTGACTCCAGTTTATATAATAATATTCTCAGCTATACTTTAACCAATTATTTTATTGAAATTTAACTAACCAATCCTAACAGATTGTAAAATCATTCTTTAACCAATTGTATCCCACTACCCTAATTAATTTACATAGCAGACAGAAACAATTAGAGAGCCAGACAGATTAAGAATAGAAAAGGCGGAGCATAAAGATAAAACATGCAGAAATGAGGGTTTCACAACCACAACCATTGATAAGTGATTTCTTGTCAGACAGGATGCTGTCGAACTAAGTTTTCTTTAACCATATTAAGATCTGTTTCTTTATCTGGTGGAGACGGACCCTGTCATAAATATAAAGGGAAGGGTAACCACCTTTCTGTATACAGAGCTATAAAATCCCTCCTGGCCAGAGGCACAATCCTTTCACCTGTAAAGGGTTAAGAAGCTAAAGTAACCTCGCTGGCACCTGACCCAAAATGACCAATGAGGGGACAAGATACTTTCAAATCTGGAGGGGAGGAAAAAGGCTTTTGTCTGTCTGTGTGATTCCTTTGCCGGGAACAGATCAAGGTGCAAGCCCTCCAACTCCTGGAAAGTTAGTAAGTAATCTAGCTAGAAAGTGTATTAGATTTTCTTTGTTTTGGCTTGTAAATTTGCTGTGCTGGAGGGAATGTGTATTCCTGGTTTTGTGTCTTTTTGTAATTTAAGATTTTGCCTAGAGGGATTCTCTATGTTTGGAATCTGACTGCCTGTGAGATTATCTTCCATTTTAATCTTACAGGTGTTTCTTTTATCTTTGTTTTGTTCTTCTAATAAAGTTCTGTTTTTTTAAGAATCTGATTGGGTTTTTAGGGTCCTAAGAAACCCAAGCTGGTCTGTGCTCAACTTGTTTATTCTCAAGCCTCCCCAGGAAAGGGGGTGTAAGGACTTGGGGGCATTGCTGGGGGAAGAGGAACTCCAAGTGGTCCTTTTCCCTGGTTCTTTGTTAATGCGCTTGGTGGTGGCAGCGTACCCTAGTCCAAGGGCAAAAATGTTGTGCATTGGGGAAGTTTTTAACCTAATCTGGTAGAAATAATCTTAAGGGGTCCCCACAACTGTACCCCAGAATTCAGAGTGGGGAAGGAACCTTGACAGACACTATCAAGGTAGGATCGTCTTTCTAACAGCCCAATAGCACCTTATTTCAATGTGACTGGTTTGGGATGTGACCATTTGCTTCCCAGCTTATGGCTGCCCCTGCTGCTTAGCCAAATGCCATAGCCTAAGAACAAAGCCTCAGACTATCCTAGTGAGAGAAGGCCCAGACAAAGGCAGACTGTGATTTTCATTCTTTGTTTTTAAACCCCTGTAACTAGCTAAGTGATAAAAATACACCTAAGCTCTTAAAGAATAGGCCTGTACAGGGCAGGCCTGAATATCTATATTCTAACAGGCACTTGTGGTTTGCATAACGTTTGCATGTAGCTGTGGGTGCCGGAGGTCTTCCAGGCTTCGCAGAACTATTCGGACCGAGCCACATCCTGTGATCTCCACTCATTGTTCTCCCCGCCCCAGATACATCCCCACATAAACAACTTCCTCCTCCGGCTGAGCCAGTCTGGGACAGCTGCAGGTGTCGGGTTGGGGACCTTGGATGGGGGTTGACTCTGAGATGCTGCATCCCCCCAAGACACAGGTAAGGAAATGAGATAAACCCCCCATGTGCCCCCTGGATCTCATTATGCCCCACCCCCCACACCGATACCCCTTGGATCTCTACCCTTCAAGCTGCCCCCCCCCTCATCCGCTCCAGTTAGATGAGGGGAGGGAGCAGCTGTTCTGGTTAGAACTGGTTGAAATTATTTGTGAGTCCTATTGTCAGAGGTCAGGGGTTCCCATCACGCTGGGTGGTGCATAGACACTGACCAAGTTTGGGGGCCCTGTCGCACCAAGAGCTGCCCAGACCCACAGGGAGAAACAGGCCTGGCCACAGCGAGCTCACTCTCGAAACAGACAAATGTTTTGAGAAGAAACTGAGGCACGGGGCTGTGACATGACTTGTCCAGGCTCCCCAAGCAGTTCAGTGAGAAAGTCTGGGATGGAGCTCCCCGTCTAACTACTACAATAGACTCTTGCAATATCCGTCCTTTTAAAAAAAAGTTTTTTAGCTGGTTATAGGTCTCTTCTTCCTCTGGTGTTTGGCCAGATTTTTTGTGGTCGTCCTTGTTTCAGTCTTACTTTTCTCCTTCTGTGGAGTTTCTCTCCATCACTGGAGGTTTTCACAGGGGGGATCTTTCAGTGAGGATTTTGCCTGCTCCACTAACTCACCCCGCCAAATGGCCCAAACCACACAAAAACTCCACTTCAAAATGAAGGGAGGGCTGAGGAAGACTGTCTTTCAAAAATTCCATTATATCAACAACAACAAAAATTGTGAGGGAAGTGATCATTCATTAACTTATTTTTTTAACAAAGACAGGAATAACCAGAATATCCTTTTGGGATACTAACAGCAAGAAAATTATTTGGGAATTTTGGTAAGGCTGCGGAGGGCAGCAGGGGTATGTGTGTTCCTATTTCTAGCTCTGCATTTTGGACCACCCGCTTCATTGCCCACCCCTCCGTGCCCTGAAATCCAACTTTTCAGTAAGAAGCAAATGTGAGCATTATTTTTAATATTTGATGTAGTCGAAAAAATGATATTATGTAAAAAAAAAAAAGTTCGGGCAGAGAATAGACACAAGTCCTGTCTCTTGGCAGGGGGTTAGATGAGCTGACCTTTGCGGTCCCCTTTTAACCCACTGACTCTATGCTTCTAAGGTCTTCAAACCATTGGTGTCATTGGCCTACAAGGATTTTATCCTATTTGCGTTCAGCTCAAGATCTGGGGAGTTTATAAACTGCGGCTGTCTCTCTCTGTCATTGTCCTCTCCTGGGCCCTTTTCATTGCTCTTCCTTCCTTTGCTCAGTACAACGTCTGCACTGTCCCCGCCGAGCCCTGAGCAGGAGGACGGGATATTGTGACTGCAACTCTTCCAAGAATGGTGTTCCTAATCCTCTTCCGGTTGCTATGTGGCTTGGCCTTCCTCGCTGGGCTGCCATTAAACAGCTACATCCTCTTCGTTGCCAGCTGCCATGTGGAGAGGAAACCCAGCTCCATATGGTTCTGGAGCCAGGCTGTGGCTGATTTAATCTTCATCGTCTTCCTGCCCCTCAGATTCATCTCCATCTTCATCCTGGACTTAGACTTTGCCAGTGAGCTGAGCAGCACCATCACATCCTTTCACATGTTCTTCAGTGCCTTACCCCTCAGTGTTGATCGCTGCATCCTAGTGGCATGCCCTGAGTGGGCCAGGAACCACTGCACACCCCTCCTGACATTCAAGATGGTTATGGGCATGTGGGCCCTGTCTCTTGGGTTCAGCCTGCGGCATGGTGATCTCTGGGAATCCCCGCGCTCACCTGCCAGCATTCGCATGAACTTCCAACTGGATGAAGGGAGGGTGAAGGCTGCCGTTGCCATCCATTTCCTGGTCGGGTTTCTGATGCCACTAGCCTTGATCTTGATTCCAACATTCTACATCGTTCTAGCTGCCAAGCTGAGAGGGAACAGGCTGATCCAGTCCACCAAGCCACTCAAGATCTTTCTTGGCTTGATCCCGACCTTTTCCCTCTGCTGGCTGCCGTATCACATATTCTTCTTCCTGCAGATCTCAGCTACGTACCCTCAGACTCTTCTGAACACAGGAAGCACTTTTGCTTGTGTCCTGACATTTTTCAGCAGCTGCCTCAACCCCATCTTCTACCTCACCATGGAGGAAGAGTTTCTGAGGTACTGGCAACGTGCACGCAACCCCCAAACCACCAACAACTCAGGACCAGAGCTGGCTGAATAGGGGAATGGATGAATTGTTGATATTTACATGGAGAAAGAATTCTGTTCGCTGGGACATGTAACTTCCTCTTGACCCCAAAATTGTCTTTTTTAGCAAGTGAATTTTTTGGCCTTACTCAAAGAAGAGCCATGAGAATGATTACAGGATTTGAACACCTGCCTTGGAGTGAGAGATACAAGGAACTCAATCTATTTATCTTAACAAAGAGAAGGTAAAGGCATGTCTTGATCAGTCTGCAAGTATCTATGTGGGGAAAAAATATTTAATAACAGGCTCTTCAGTCTATCAGAGGAAGGTCTAACATGATCCAGTGAACAGAAGTTGAACCTAGACAAATTCAGATTAGAAGTGGGGTGTTTCTTGAAGATCAACGGGTCTATGAAACAAACAGTAACATTTTCAAAAGTGTCTAAGTCCTATTTTTAAAAGTGTTTAGGCCCGTAGGAACCTCACTGAGAGTCAATCAGAACATAACATAATGCTATTATAGTCTTGGTCTTCACAACATCCTTTGCAAAGAGTTCCACAGGTTGAATGTGTGTTGTGTGAAGAAATACTTGCTTCTTTTAAACCTGCTGACTATTAATTTCATTTGGTGACTCCTAGTTCTTGTGTTATGGGAAGGAGTAAATAACACTTCCTGATTTACTTTCTTCACACCTGTCAGGACTTCATAGAGCTCTATCATATCCCCCCTTAGTCTCCTCTTTTCCAAGCTGAAAAGTCCCAGTCTTGTTACTCTCTCCTCATACAGAAGCTGTCCCATACCCCTAATCATTTTTGTAGCCCTTTTCTGTACCTTTTCAAATGCCAATATATCTTTTTTTGAGGTGGGATGACCATATCTGCACTTAGTTTTCCAGATGTGGGCATTCCATGGATTTATATAGAGGCAATATGATGTTTTCAGTCTTATTATCTATTCCTTTCTTAATGATTCCCAACCTACTGTTAGCTTTTTTGACTGCCAGCGCACATTGAGTGGATGTTTTCAGAGAACTATCCACAATGACTCCGAGATCTTTCTTGAGTGGTAACAGATAATTTAGATCCCATCATTTTATATGTATAGTTGGGATTATGGTTTCCAATGTGCATTACTTTGCATTTATCAACACTGAATTTCATCTTCTATTTTGTTCCCAGTCATCCAGTTTTGTGATACACCTTTGTAACTCCTCGCAGTCCTCTTTGGGCTTAACTCTCTTGAGTAGTTTTGTATCATCTGAAAAATTTGCCACCTCACTGTTTACCCCTTTTTCCGGATAGTTTATGAATATGTTGAACAGCACTGGTCCCAGTACAAACTGCGGGGGGGGGGAGACCACTATTTATCTCTCTCCTTCCTGAAAACTGACCATTTATTCCTACCTTTGTTTCCTATATTTTAACCAATTACTGATGCATGGGAGGACCTTGTCAAAGAGACGACTAAGGGGGGATACGATAGAGGTCTATAAAATCCTGACGGGTGTAGAGAAAGTAAATAAAGAAGTGCAATTAATTCCTTCCCATAACAGAAGAACTAGGGGTCACCAAATGTAATTAATAGTCACCAGGTTTAAAACAAACAAAAGGAAGTGTTTCTTCACACAACACACAGTCAACCTATGGAAATTTTTGCCAGAGGATGTTGTGAAGCCCAAGCCTATAACAGGGTTAAAAGAAGTAAAGTGGCAGTGTAGACCAGGACTTAGTTTGATAGCATCCTGTCTGGCAAGAAATAACTTATCAATGGTTGTGGTCATGAAACCTTCATTTCTGTATGTTTTATCTTTATGGCCCCCACTTTTCCATTCTTAATCTGTCTGGTTCTCTAATTGTTTCTGTCTGCTGTATAATTAATTTTGCTAGGTGTCAGTTTATTAGGGTAGTGGGATACAAATGGTTAGGGAATGATGTTACAATATGTTAGGATTGGTTAGCTAAATTTCAGCAAAATTATTGGTTAAGGTATAACTGAGAATATTATTATATAAACTGGGGACAAACAGGAAGTGTGGGGAAGGGAAATTGAAATCATGCTTGCTGGAAATTAACCCCAATAAACATCCCATTGTCTGCATTATGGACTTCTGGTCTTTTGCTGCTTGCTGTCTGCATGACAAGAACCAGGGAAGTGGGAGTGTGGAGGAAAAGCCCTCTAACATCTTGGTGCCATGACTCGGATGCATCACGTCGGACAGGTGAGTAGCAGCCAGGTAAGTCTCCCTCCCCAACACTTCGCACAGCTGCATGGAGGAGGGTATGGCGGACTCTCGTGATGGTAGTTGCGGGTTCTGGCAAGCCAGGCAACTGATTTTTAAAGAAATGGATACAGAAGAATGAGGGCCCATACCAGCTGCAGTGGTCAACCTGGGATGAGATTGAGAAGGAGATGGGGGAGGTTTTGAGAGACCCCAAGGGAAAAGAATGGGGATGGTACTACAGGGTTTGTGTGCTGGGATTGCATACTGGGTAAAACAGGAAGATGGTCTCCTCCAAGACATTAAGGATTTGGAGGGGATTGTGGAGCAAAAACAGATTTTATGGAAAAATCCATACAAGCATTGGAGGGAGCGGATTTGAAGTCATGGGATGCTGCACAGAAGAAGAGTCCTGTGAGGCAATTTGGCAAGAGAGGGATGAATTGCTGGGGAGAGTAGCAGAGTTAGAGGACGAACTGTATCAATGTAAACAGGGAGGTAATGAACGGGAGGGCCCTGAACCATCTGCCCCACCAATGGTAATGAGGAAACACCTCCTCCTCCCTACCCTGAAATATACTATACCAACGACTGCCAGGGGACGTCATAAACCGGTGATCCACTGTTACAGCCCCTGCGAGAAAGGCTACCCAGGAGGAACTGCAGGAGGCCCTGGTTGTGGGGTGGGGGGACCATGCCCCACAAGTAGTAAAACAGGCTTCAGGCTAAACAGGGCGAAGGATAACCTGGACTGTGGTAGGGGTAGCATGGAGGTATTGCTGGACGGAGGGGACCCTCCCCCACAGAAACAGTATCCTATTTCTCGGGAGGCGTTGGCAGAGGTGGGGGCAATGACTGGGGAACTGGAACAGAGGGGACTGATTAGAGCGGTTGCATCCCCTTGCAATGCTGCTGTGTGGCCTGTGAGAAAGCCAAACGGTGCCTGGCGCCTCACTGTGGATTACAGGGCACTAAACGCTCTGGCCAATTTGCCAGCCTCAGTGGTGGCAGCGTACCCTGAAATGCTTGCTCGTATTGGACCCCAATCCCAAATATTTACTGTTTTGGACATAATGAATGGGGTTTGGTCTCTGCCACTAGCTACCTCGTGTCAGCATTCACATGGGAGGGCAGACAATTCTGCTGGACAGTCCTACCCCAAGGATATCGGGACTCCCCTGAAATTTTCCATAGATACATGAAACAAGCTCTAGAGGGGGTGGATTCAGCAAGATGCATACAATATGGAGGAGACCTGTTGTTCATATCAGGGACAGAGGAGGAAGAGAGGGAATTTACCGAGCAAGTCCTGCAGGCTTTGGCAAAAGTGGGGTTAAAAGTCAATGGGAAGAAGGTTCAAATGGGACAGTCAAGGGTAACCTACCTAGGGGTGGAGGTATCCCAGATGGGAAGGGAGATTGATAAGGGACGGGTGCAATTAATCCAGTCCTGTCACTGCCCACTGATGTTAAAAGCTTGCAAAGTTTTCTGGGTCTAACTGGATTTTGCAGGGATTTTGTGGCCAATTATGCAGAAATAGCCCAGCCTCTATTCAACCTAACCCGAGCCTCAACTTGGGAATGGTCGAAAGAGTGTATTGAGGCAGTGAGGGTACTATAGGAAAACCTAGCCAGTGCACCAGTTCTGGCATCCCCGGGTGAGGAGAAACCCTTTTACCTGTACCCTTTGGTATCTGATGCTACCACTGGTTGTGCGTTAACACAGATGTGTGGGGCAAATGCCTGGCCTGTGGCCTTTGCCTCTCGACTTTTGAGTGCTGTGGAACTGAAGTATGGATGGTGTGAAAAGGTGTTGTGCACCTACTGGGGGGTAGGGAAATTCAAATACCTCCCGGGAACGCAGAAGATAATAATCTGGTCACATCGTGACTCCCTCCGGCTGTTAAACATGCACACTATCTTACAGGGACAAGTGAGTGGGCAACGTATTGCAAAGTGGTTACTGGCTCTACAAGCTGAAACCATTACTGCAGAAGTGTTAAAGGAACCCATAATCTGGTTAGTCCGGGTAGCCGGATTACACATGGCTGGCACCTCACACCAATGTGAAGCCAGCCCAGGTAAAAGCCTGACTTCAGTACTGGGCAAACTGATTGAAACTATAGGAAAGAACAAAATTATCATACATATAGATGAACATGATTTGCTGGGGAAGCATCAACATGGTTTTTGTAGAGGGAAATCATGCCTCACCAATTGACTAGAATTCTTTAAGGGCATCAAAAAGCATATGGACAAGGATGATCCAGTGGATATAGTGTATTTGAAGTTTCAGAAATTTCCACAGGTTGACTGTGTGTTGTGTGAAGAAACGCTTCCTTTTGTTTGTTTTAAACCTGGTGACTATTAATTACATTTGGTGACCCCTAGTTCTTCTGTTATGGGAAGGAATTAATTGCACTTCTTTATTTACTTTCTCTACACCCGTCAGGATTTTATAGACCTCTATCGTATCCCCCCTTAGTCGTCTCTTTTCCAAAGTGAAAAGTCTCAGTCTTATTAATCTCTCCTCATATGGAAGCCGATCCAGACCCCTCATCATTTTTGTAGCCCTTTTCTGTACCTTTTCCAATTCCAAAAAGAAAAGGAGGCTTGTGGCACCTTAGAGACTAACAAATTTATTTGAGCATAAGCTTTCGTGAGCTACAGCATCCGATGAAGTAAACTGTAGCTCACGAAAGCTTATGCTCAAATAAATTTGTTAGTCTCTAAGGTCCCACAAGTCCTCCTTTTCTTATTGCGGATACAGACTAACAGGGCTGCTACTCTGAAACCTTTCCAATTCCAATATATCTTTTTTTAGATGGATTTATATAGAGACAGTATGATGTTTTCTGTCTTATTATCTATCCCTTTCTTAATGATTCCCAACATTCTGTTCACTTTTTTGACAGCCGCTGCACATTGGGTGGATGTTTTCAGAGAACTATCCACAATGACTCCAAGATCTCTCTCATGAGGTCTAAATTAGCTGTTACCACTCATCATTGTATATGTATAGTTGCAATTTTGCTTTCCAATGTGCATTGCTTTGCATTTATTAACACTGAATTTCATCTGCCATTTTGTTGCCCAGTCACACAGATTTGTGAGATCCCTTTGTAGCTCTTCGCAGTTGACTTTGGACTTAACTATCTTGAGTAGTTTTGTATCATCTGCAAATTTTGCCACCTCACTGTTTACTCCTTTTTCTGGATCGTTTATGAATAGGTTGAAAACTACTGGTCCCTGGGGACACTGCTATTTACCTGTCTCCATTCTGTAAACTGGCCTTTATTCCTACCTTTCGTTTCCTATCATTTAACCAGTTACTGATCCTTGGGAGGACCTTTCCACCTATCTCACAACACCTTACTTTGTGTAAGAGCTTCTGGTGAGGGACCTTGTCAAAGACTTGCTGAAAATGTAAGTACACTATCCACTGGATCCCCTTTGTGTATGTGCTTGTTGACCCCCCCTCAAAGAATTCTAGTAGCTTAGTGAGGCACGATTTCCCTCTACAAAAAACATTTTGACTCTTCCCGAACCAATCACATTCGTCTATGTGTCTGACAATTTTGTTCTTTATTATAGTTTCAAACAGTTTGCCCAGTACTGAAGTCAGGCTTACCATCCTTCAGAACTCTTGGGTGACTCCCATCTGGTCCTGGTGACTTATTACTGTTTAGTTTATCAATTTGTTCCAAAGCCTCCTCTAATGACACCCCAATCTGGGACAGTTCCTCAGGTTTTTAACCTAAAAGAATGGCTCAGCTCTTGGAATCTCCCTCACATGCTCAGCCATGAAAACCAATGCAAAGAATTCATTTGTTTTCTCCACAATGGCTGTATAGTCCTTGAGTGCTCCTTTAACATCTTGCACATCCATTGGCCCCTCTTGTTTTTTAGCAGGCTTCCTGCTTCTAATGTACTTAAATAATTTTTTGCTAATACTTTTTCAGTCTTTGGCTAGTTCTTCTAATCTTTTTTTCTTTCCTAATTATATTTTCAGTTGCCAGAGTTTATGCTCCTTTCTATTTTCCTCAATAATATTTAACTTCCAATTTTTAAAGGATGCCTTTTTGCCTCTCAAAGCTTCATTACTTAGTTGTTTATCTATGGTGGCACTTGTTTGGTTCTCTTACTATGTTTTTTAATTTGGGGTACACATTTGAGCTTCTAATGTGTTGATAAAAAGGTTCCATGCAGCATGTAGACAATGGAGACTGTTTGACTCACGTCATAGCAAAAGATCTTTCCAGCAAGCTGAAAGAAACTATAAAAGAGGGGAAGTGACGTCACCACTTGGCCTCACTCTTCCTACAACTCAACACCTGGAAACGTGTCGGGAGGACAAAGACTTTGACCTAGGGAAGTTTGGTATTGGTCTGAAAGACAAGCCCAGCCTGTGTATTGAGGGACTGTCACCTGCTTGTACAATCCGCAAGGGTGAGACATGGCTTGATTAAAATCCTGTCTAGTTTATTTAACTCAGACGGTGAATTTACTTTTATTTCTTGTGTAACCAACTGTGATCTCTACGCTCACCGCTTATAATCACTTAAAATCCATCTGTCTGTAGTTAATAAACCTGTTTTATATTCTACCTAAAACTGTGTGTTTTGATGGAAGTCCTTGGGAAATCTCAGCTCAGTTTACAAAGGCTGGTGTTTGTGCTCTCCACATCAGGAGAGGCATAGACTGGGTAATGAACTTATACTTGCAAGGATTCTGACCAATGCAAATGTACATTTCTGAGTTGCAAGGCCAGGGAGCCAGGGGGAATTGACTGGAGCCTCTTTGTTGATGGTTCATCAGTGCTGGGAGGTCATTCATGGAACTCAGCTGGGTGAGACCCTGCCTGGGGATGGCTGTGGAAGTGCAGTGCCTGTCAGAGGTTTGCAGCTTGACACAGTGTCACAGTGTGAGAGGGATACCTCAGGTTGATGGGTCAGAGGGCTCAGCAGTCCCACAGTCCAGATTGCATGCCCGGAACACATTGGCTTTTTAAACTCATGTCTCAATGAATCCTGATATTCCCAGACAAAATTCATGCAACTTTCACCCTTCACTATGTTGCTGGCCATTCTCTAGCGTCCAACCAATCCACCAGCCAGTTGTGGAGCAGACACTATGTCGTGTGGCTCACAGACAACAAAGTGAGAGATTCATGATCCACCCGCCACATGGCAAGGTCTCTCCAGGACATTTGAGGGGTGACTGGGGGTGAAGAGTGGCAGGATCCACCTATGAATCACTCCTGACCCAGCAGCACTTCAGGGGCCCAAGCTGGGTCTCGTGTGAACGAGCTGAATTTTTTCCATGATGCAGCCGCAGCTCAGCTTCTGCTCTGGGGCTGTGGCTGCCCCGGATGTGGGCGACCGTCTGTGCAGATGGAATCTCAGACCCTTCCCAATGAGAGGCCCCAGGGCTGAGCTGTTTGAGGCTTGCACAGAGCTGGCTGCCTTGGAGGCTTTTCAGACTCAACTTTGTGAGCATCTCCCACCCCGCATGCTCCCTCCCCCATGAGGACAGCTTCCTGCCCCCAGACAGAGTCCGTGTGTGTGTGGAGGGGGAGAAGCTGCAGGTGTTGTGTATGTGTTAAGGGAATCAATTCTGAGATGCTGTGTCTGATTCACCCAGGACATATGTAAGAAAGTGAGATTAAACCTTCCAACTTCAATGCTAGGGTGAAATCCACAGTTCCCTCCATGCCCACCCCCCGATCTCTCCCTGCGCCTCTGGCTGCAACCCCCCGGCTTGAAGTGGTTCCCATCATATATACGATTTACAGTTTGATTCAGTGGCTCTCAACACTCCCACTGTACAAATTTTTCCTGCAACCTGACACCATCCCACTCCCCACAGCAGCCCCCCTGTTACCTGTATAAACAGCCCCCATGCCCCACCCCAGAGGTGGCCATCATCAGGATGGCCCATTTATCCTTCTTGTCAACTGTTTGAAAGGGGTCATCCTGATTATCACTACAAAAAGATTTTTTTTTCTGCTGATAATAACCCACCTTAATTGATTAGTCTCGTTACAGTTGGTATGGCAACCCCCATCTTTTCACATTCTCTATGTATATAAATCTCCCCACTGTATTTTCCACTGCATGCATCCGATGAAGTGAGCTGTAGCCCACAAAAGCTTATGCCTAAATAAATTTGTTAGTCTCTAAGGTGCCACAAGTCCTCCTCGTTCTTTTTTTTTTGCTATAGACTGTTATCCAAAGGCTCAGGGCTGACGATGCCAGTAAAACCATCTGACCATTAGATGGCAGCATATGTACAATTCAGGTCCTTGTCCTAAGCTGGCAATCAAGTCACCCTGTCACCTTCCCTTTCGCTTCGTCTACACTAGTAACGGATGTTGGTATAATTATGTTGCTCGGGGGTGTGGAAAACCCTCCACCCCCGGTGATGCTGTTATACTGACTTAATGCCTGGTGTAGACAACGCTTCTCCCGTCAGCACTGTGACCCCCTCTCAGGGGTGTGAATTAACGACGCTGATGGGAGAAGCTCTCCCGTCAGCACAGACAGTGTCTTCAGTGAGCTACTACAGTGCTGCAGCTGCATCGGTGTAGCTTTCCCTGTGTAAACGTGCCCTTTGATCAACTGAAATGACTGAGCTCCTGGAGTCTCTCTCTGCCAAGCCCGGGGGCCAGTCTGTTAATCCTTCTTGTGGCTCTTCTCTGACCCCTCTCTAGTTGCTTAACATCCTTTTTGAAGGGGGGGGGCACCAGAGCTGGACGCAGGATCCCAGCAGTGGTCGCACCAGGGCCATATCCAGAGGGAAAATCATCTCCCTGCTCCTAATTGAGATTCCCCTGTTCAAGTATCCCAGCATGGCTGCAGCCCTGTTGGCCCTGGGAGCTCACATTGAGCTGAAAAGTGCCCCCACGCCTGAGGCCTCCAGGCAAAACATGAGAGACAAAGGCAGGTTGCAGGCCGGGCTGTGGTTTATGTGGTCTCTAGCACAGAGCGAGGGTTTCCTTAGCGTTGCCTGGCCTGTTACGTGTCCCACGCCGAGGGGTGGATTCCCTGCAGCAAAGGCAGGGCTGAGACTCTCCCGTGTCCCACCGTCAGTGGGTTTCTGTTCACTTCCCCCAGCCAGGATGGGCTGAAGGGCAGTGTCCCAGCTGGTGTCTCTGCTCCTGGATGCTTGCCAGGGGGAGTCAGCTGGAAGTGGCTGTCTCAGCCCCTGCTCTCTGCTGGGGCTTCACCATCCGCCCCCGGATGTGGACAGCCGAATGCAAACACCTGGCTAGGGTCCAGCGGGGGGGAGCTTGTGGTTCTCAGGATGTCTGCATGTAGCAGTGGACGCCAGAGGCCTTCCAGGCTTTACAGTTGTGATCGGACCCAGCCACGTCCTGTGAGCTCCACCCATTGTCCCCCCCCCCCTTTAGATATATCTGCACATGAAGAGCTCCCTGCTCTGGGCTGAGCCAGTCTGGGCGAGCTGCAGGCATCACGTTGGAGACCTAGGACAGGGGTTGACTCTGAGACACTCCGTGCCCCCAAAACACGGGTAAGAAGATGAGGTAAACCCTTCAGCTGCCCCATTGGATCTCATTCTACCCCCACCCCCACTATCTCCTGGATCTCCCCTCTTCCTGCTGCCCCCATCCCCTCTCCTCATCTGCGCCACATAGCGCCAGTTGAAATTATTTGTGGGTCCTGTTGTCAGAGGTCAGGGTCCCCCATCATGCTGGGTGCTGAACAGACCCCAACCAAGGTCGGGGGCCCCATCACAGCAGGCAGTGCACAGACACTGACTGAGATCGGGGGCACCATCGTTCCAGGCACTGCACAGACCCAAAGGGTGAAACAAGCCTGGGCACAATAAGCTCACACTCTGAACAGACAAATGTTTGGAGGGTAAACTGAGTCACAGGGCCATGACATGACTTCTCCAACCTCTCCAAGCAGAGTCTGGAATGGGACCCAATCATCCAGACTCCCCGTCTAAAGACTAAAATAGACTCTTGCAATATCCTTCCTTTTGGCTTGTTACTGGTCTCTTCTTCCTCTTGTGTTTTGCCGGGTTGCGTTTTTGTCATTGTTGTTGTTTCTCTGTTACTTTTCTCCTCCTTGAAAGCTGCTCTCCATCACTTGAGGTTTTCACAGGGAGCAGTTCTTTTGGTTGGGATTTTGCCCACCTGGCTTCACTAACTCACCTCCCTAAAAAGGCCTAAACCACACAAAAACTCTGCTTCAAAATGAAGGGGGCGAGGGGGAAGAATCACTTTAAAAATTTCCATTATTTCAAAAGAAAGGGGGGAAACGATCATTCATCAAATTAAAAAAATTTTTTTAAACCAAGACGGGAATAACCAGCTCCTTTGGGAAACTGACAGCAAGAAGATTATTTTGGAATTTTGGTGAGGCTTTGGAGGGAAGGGGTCTCTCCTTTCTCCATTTCTGCATTCTGGTCCACCACCACCCTAATTGTCCACTGCCCCTTTCCTAGAAATCCAACTTTTCAGCAAGAAGCTGAATTTTTTTTTTAATATTTCATGTAGTCAAAAAAACGATATTATGTTAAAACAAAAATGTCCTGCATCTTGGCAGGGGAATAGACTAGATGACCCTTGGGGTCCCATTCTAGCTCCCTGGCTCTGTGCTTCTAAGGTGTTTGAACCATTGGTACCATTGGCCTAAAAATATTTGATCCTCTCTGAGTTCAGCTCAGGACTGGGGGAGTATATAAGCTCTGCAGGTGTCTTGCTCTGTCCTTGTCCTCTCCTGGAGCCCATTTCATTGCTCTTCCTTCCTTTGCTCAGTACAACATCTGCGCTGGCACCGCCAAGCCCTGAGAAGGAGAGGATATCGTGACGGTAACTCCTCTGAGAATGGTGTTCCCAATCCTCTCTCTGGTGCTGAGTGCCATGGCCTTCTTCATCGGGCTGCCGTTGAATGGGTACGTTGTCTTTGTCACCAGCTGCCGTACAGGGAGGACGGCCAGTGCCGTGTGGTTCCTGAACCGGGCCGTGGCCGATTTCCTCTTTATCGTCTTCCTGCCCCTCAGATTCATCTTCATCCTGAACTTAGATCAGGCCAAGATACTGAACAACACCGTTATCTTGCTCCACATGTTCTCCAGTGCCTTCCTCCTCACGGTCCTCGGTGTCGATCGCTGCATCCTCGTGGCACATCCTGAGTGGACTCGGAACCACCGCACACCCCTCCTGGCTTTCATGATTGTTATGAGCCTGTGGGCCATGTCTGTTGGGTTCAGCTTGCGGTATGGTGATCTCTGGGAGTCCCTGCTCTCACCTGCCAGTATAGGCTTGAATGTCCCACTGGATGAAGGGAGGGTGAAGGCTGCCTTTGTGATCCAGTTCCTGGTCGGGTTTCTGATCCCATTAGCCTTGATCTTGATCCCAACCGTCTACATCATTCTAGCTGCCAAGATGAGAAGGAACAGACTGATCCAGTCCACCAAGCCACTCAAGATCCTTCTTGGCTTGATCCCGACCTTTTTCCTCTGCTGGCTGCCATACCACGTCTTCTCCTTCCTGCTGATCTCACCTAAGTACCCCCTGCCTTTTCTTGTCACAGAAAGCAATTTTGCTTGTGTCCTGTCATATTTCAACAGCTGCCTCAACCCCATCTTCTACCTCACCATGGAGGAAGAGTTTCTGAGGTACCGGCATCGTGCACGCAATCCCCAAACCACCGACAACTCAGGGACAGAGCCGGCTGAATAGGGGAATGGATGGAATTGTTGATATTTCTATGGAGAAAGAATTCTGTTCGCTGGGACACGTAACTTCCTCTTGATCCCAAAGTTGTCTTTTTTAGCAAATGAATTTTTTGGCCTTATTCATAGAAAAGCCACAAAAATGATTTCTGGATTAGAAAACCTGCCTTACAGTGAGAGACTCAAGGAGCGCAGTCTATTTAGCTTAACAAAGAGAAGGTGAAGGGGTGACTTGATCACAGTCTGTAAGTACCTATGTGTGGAACAAATATTTAAGAATGGGCTCTTTAATCTATCAGAGGAAGGTCTAACATGATCCAGTGAACAGAAGTTGAACCTAAACAAATTCAGACTGGAAACGAGGTGTAAATTTGTAACAGCCAGAGTAACTGACCCTGGGTTTAGCAGGCCAATGCTCAAACCACTGAGCTATCCTTCCCCCCTGATATGTCCTTTTCTAAGTCTTCGTGTCCTTATTTTTCTCATCATGTCATTTTTGCTCCCAGTGGGGCTCCAGCTCTTCTTCTTTCCTGTGTTTGTTGAAGATCAATGGATCTATGAAAGAAAGGGTAACATTCTCAAAAGGGTCTAAGTTCTATTTTTTAAAGTGTTTAGGCCCTTGGAATCTTGC
This sequence comes from Dermochelys coriacea, assembly GCF_009764565.3. NCBI lineage: Eukaryota > Metazoa > Chordata > Testudines > Dermochelyidae > Dermochelys > Dermochelys coriacea. The sequence goes on from NC_050091.1 coordinate 13,409,127, forward strand.
TGAGAGTCAATGAGACATAAAATAAGAATGGCCATATTCTGTAAGAGCAAAGGTCCATCTAGCCCAGTATCCTGTTTTTTGACAGTGGCCAGTGCCAGGTGCCCCAAAGGGAATGAACAGAACAGGGAATCATCAAGTGATCTATCCCCTGTTGCCCATTCCCAGCTTCTGGTAAACAGAGGCTGGGGACACCATCACTACCCATCCTGGCTAATAGCCATTGATGGAGCTATCCTCCATGAAATTATTTAATTCTTTTTTTAACCCTATTATAGTCTTGGCCTTCACAATAGCCTCTGGCAAAAAGTTCCACAAGTTGACTGTGCGTTGTGTGAAGAAATTCTTCCTTTTGTTTGTTTTAAACCTGGTGACTATTAATTTCATTTGGTGACCCCTAGTTCTTGTGTTATGAGAAGGAGTAAATAACACTTCCTAATTTACTTTCTGCACACCCATCAGGATTTTATAGACCTCAATCATATCCCATCTTAGTCGTCCCTTTTCCAAGTTAAAAAGTCCCCGTCTTATTAATCTCTCCTCATACAGAATCCGATCCATACCCCTAATCATTTCTGTTTCCCTTTTCCAATTCCAATATACCTTTTTTTAGATGGATTTATATAGAGGTAATATGATATTTTCAATCTTATTATCTATCCCTTTCTTAATGATTCCAAACATTCTGTTTGCTTTTTTGACTGCCGCTGCACATTGAGTGGATGTTTTCAGAGAACTATCCACAATCACTCCAAAATCTCTGTTTTGAGTGGTAACAGATAATTTAGATCCCATTATTTTATATGTATAGTTGGGATTATGCTTTTCAATGTGCACTACTTTGCATTTATTAACATTGAATTTCATCTGCCATTTTGTTGCCCAGTCACCCAGATTTATGAGGTCCCTTTGTAACTCTTTGCAGTCAGCTTTGGACTTAACTATCTTGAGTAGTTTTGTATAAACTGAAAATTTCGTCCCTGCCCACTGTTTACCCCCTTTTCCAGATTGTTTGTGAGTCAACCTCTTCCCAAACCAATTATGTTTATCTATGAGTCTGACCATTTTGTTCTTTACTATAGTTTCAACGAATTTGCCTGGTACTGAAGTCAGGCTTACCACCCTGTAACTCCCAGGACCACCTGTTGAGCCTTTTTTTAAAACTGGTGTCACATTAGCTATCCTCCAGTCATTTGGTACAGAAGCTGATTTATATACCACAGTTAGTAGTTCTACAATTTCACATTTAAGTTTATTCAGAACCCTTGGGTGAATCCCATCTGCTCCTGCTGACGTATTACTGTTTAGTTTATCAATTTGTCCCCAAACCTCCTCTAATGACACCCCAATCTGGGACAGTTCCTTTCACCTAAAAAGATTGACTCAGCTCTGGGGATCTCCTTCACATGCTCAGCCGTGAAGACTGTTGCAAAGAATTCATTTGTTTTCTCTGCAATGGCCTTATCATCTTTGAGTGCTCCTTTAATATCTCAAACATCCAGTGGCCCCACTGTTTTTTTAGCAGGCTTCCTGCTTCTGATTACTTAAATAATTTTTTGCTATTACTTTTTCAGTCTGTGGCCTGTTACAGGGATGTTAAATCTAATTATATTATGGTCACTATTACCAAGCAGTTCAGTTATATTCACCCTTTGGACTAGATTCGTTCTCTGCTTAGCACTAAATCAAGAATTGCCTCTCCTCTTGTGGGTTCCAGGACTGGCTTCTCCAGGAAGCTGTCATTTAAGGTGTCAAGAAACTTTATCTCTGCATCCTGTCCTGAAGTGACATGTACCCTGTCAATATGGAGATAGTTGAAATCCCCCATTATTATTGAGTTTTTTATTTTTATAAAAATAATAAATAATTATTATTACTCTCTAATTTCCCTGAATATTTCACAGTCAGTATCACCATCCTGATCAGGTGGTCAGTAGTATATCATCACTGCTATGTTCTTATTATTAGAGCATCAAATTACTATCCATAGAGATTGTTTGCTACAGTTTTGTTCATTTAAGATTTTTACTTCATTTGTCTCTACGCTTTTTTCGCATATATTCCCACTCCCCCACCAGCACAATCTGCTCTGTCCTTCCGATGTAATTTGTATCCTGGTGTTACTGTGTCCCATTGATTATCCTCATTCCACCAAGTTTCTGTGATGCCTATGATGTCAATCTCCTCTTTAATAAAAGTCTGACTTGTGAGGTATCATTAAAAACGTCTTGATCTGTTGATTATTAATATCCGGTTGAATTGTATGTGCTGTCACTGTATGGGGAGTTGCTATGTGTGTGTTACTGAAATAAGTTGTGATGTTTGGGAACCCCACAACCAGCCTTTCAGGTACAACAATGGAGGAGCCAGACAGCGTTAATTGTTCATCAGCACCCATCCAAGAATCCACTATCTCAGGAAATGTATACAATGGAGATTTCTCAGAGAGAGAATGGAGACAATGGAGACTGTTTGACCCAAGTCATAGCAAAATATATTCCCAGGGAGTTGGAAGAAACTACAAAAGAGGGGAAGTGACATCACCACTTTGCCTCACTCCCCCCACAACTCAACACCTGGAAACTTGTCTGGAGTACAAAGACTTTGACCTGGGGAAGTTTGGTATTGGGCTGGAAGACAAGCCCAGCCTGTGTATTGAGGATCTGTCACCTGCTTGTACCATCTGCCAGGGTGAGACACGACTTGATTCAAATCCTGTCTAGTTTATAGAACTCAGACTGTGAATTTACTTTTATTCTTAGGTAACCAGCTTTGATCTCTACGCTTGCTGCTTATAATCACTTAAAATCCATCTGTCTGTAGTTAATAAACCTGTTTTTTATTCTACCTAAAACTGTGTGTTTTGATGGAAGTCCTTGGGAAATCTCAGCTCAGTTTACAAAGGCTGGTGTTTGTGCTCTCCACATCAGGAGAGGCATAGACTGGGTAATGAACTTATACTTGCAAGGATTCTGACCAATGCAAATGTACATTTCTGAGGTAATGAATTTACACTGGCCAGGCTTCTAAACAAGGCAGGATGGTACATTTCTGGGCTGCAAGGCCAGGAAGCCTGGGGTAATTGACTGGAGCCTCTGTATTGATGGTTCATGAGTGGCTGGGAGAAGCATTCATGTAACTCAGCCGGGTGTATCCCTGCATGAGGATGGCTATGTAAGTGCAGGGCCTGCCAGAGGTTTGTCGCTTGACACAGCATCACAGTGTGAGAGGAACATTCCAGGCTGGTGGTACAGAGGGCTCAGTGGTCCCACAGTCCAGCTTGCATGCCGGGAATCCCATCACAGTGGCTTTTAAAACCAATGTCTCAATGAATCCTGATATTCCCTGCCAAAATTCACGCATCTTTCACCCTTCACTACGTTGCTGGCTGTTTTCCAGCGTCCAACCAATCCAGCAGCCAGTTGTACAACAGACACTATGTCTTGTGGCTCACAGCCAACAAAGAGAGAGATTCATGATCCACTTGCTACCTGGCAAGGTCTCTCTAGGACTTTCAAGTGTTGACCGGAGGTGAAGGGTGGCAGGACCCACTCACTAATCACTCCCGACCCAGCAGCACTTCAGGGGCCCAAGCTTGGTCTGTTGGTTCTCCAAGTGTGAATGGCCTGAATTTTTGCAATGATGTGGCTGCTGCTCAGCTCCTGCTGTCAGGCTGTGGCTACCCCAGATGTGGGCGACTGTCTCTTCAGACGGGATCACAGATTCTTCATCACGAGAGGTCTGAGAGCTGAGCCGAGCTGTTTGACGCTTGTGTGGAGCTGGTTGCCTTGGAGGTTTTTCAGCCTCTGCTTTGTGAGCATCTCCCATCCTGACTGAGCTACCCACCACCCATGCTCTCCCCCCCCCCCGAGAAGACAGCTTCCTGCCCTCAGACAGAGTCCATGGGGATGGGGGGTGGGAGCTGCAGGTGGTATGTAAGAAAGTGAGATTAAACCTTCCAGCTTCAATGCTACGGTGAAATCCACAATGCTCCCCCTCCCCCATAGATCAGTCTCTGCCCCGCCTTCCCCTGCCCCAGGTTTCTTCCTGCCCCCAATCCACCCCCCACAGCAGCCCCCCAGATTCCAACCTGCTCCCCATAGCAGCCTCCCCAGATCCTTTCTGGATCCCACACCCTGGTCCCCAAAGCAGCCTCCGTACATCTCTCCCTTCCCCTCCCCATAGGTGCCACATCGTCTTGCTTAAAGTGGTTCCCATCATATACCGGGTTTACAGTTTGATTCAGTGGCTCTCAGCACCCCCACTATACAAATTGTTCTAGCAACCCTGACCCCACCCCACTCCCCACAGCAGGCCCCCCCCCGAATTCCTCCCTGTCACTTGTATAAACAGCCCCTATGTCCCACCTCAGTGGTGGCCACATCTCAGTGGGAAAAGACCCTATAGATTAAGGCTTTCAACCTTTCCAGACGACTGTACCCCTTTCAGGATTCTCATTTGACTTGTGTACTCCCAAGTTTCTCCTCATTTAAAAATGACTTGTTTACAAAATCAGACACAAATATACCAGTGTCACTGCGCACTAGTACTGATAAATAGTTTACTTTCTCATTCTATGATATAAGTATAAAATAAATAAACTGGGATAAAAATATTGTACTTACATTTTAGTTGACAGTATATAGAGCAGTAGAAAGAAGTTATTGTATGAAATTTTAGTTTGTACTGACTATGCTAGTGCTTTTTATGTATCTTGTTGTAAAACTAGGCAAATATCTAGATGAGCTGATGTACCCCACGGAAGATCTCTGTGTACCGCTGGTGGTACCCGTACGCCTGGTTGGGACCCACTGCTATAGACTGGTATCCAAAGGCTCAGGGCAGACGGTGGAAGTAAAACCACCTGGCTAGTAGATGGCAGCATACGTGCAATTCAGGTGCTGGTCAGAAACTGGTAATCAAGTCACCCCGTCGCCTTCCCTTTCACTTGGTCTACACTAGTAACGGATGTTGGTATAACTACATCGCTCGGAGGTGTGGAACCCCCACCCCCAGGTGACGCTGTTATACCGACCTAACGCCTGGTGTAGATAGTGCTTCTCCCATCAGCACCGCTCCCGCCTCTTGTGGGGGGTGGAGTAATGATGCTGATGGGAGAAATTCTCCCGTCAGCACAGACAGCGTCTTCACTGAGCCGCTACAGCGCCGCAGCTGCATCGGTGCAGCCCTCCCCGTGTAGACGTGTCCTTTGATAAACTGAACAGCCTGAGTTCGTGGACTTAGGCCTCAACTCCGTGGGGGCTCTGGGAGGGGAGCACCCATGGGGAAAAACTGGAGGGTGCTCTGCACCGCCTGGCAGCTCCCCGCCACAGCTCACCTCCACATCCTCCCCGGTGCGTGCCGCGTCCCTGCTTCTCCTCCTAGCTCCAAGTGCTTGTTCCACGAAACAGCTATTTCGCGGGGGCAAGCGTTGGGAGGGAGGGGGGAGGAGGGGGAACGCAGTGCACTCTGGGAAGAGGTGGGGCTGAGGCGGGGATTTGGGGAGGAGTCCAATAGGGGCAGGGAGGGGGCAGAGTTGGGGTGGGGACTTTGGGAAAGGGTTGGAATAGGGGTGGCACAGGGGCAGGGCAGGGGTGGAGTCTAGGCGGGGGGCGGGAACGGGGGCGAGCACCCAACCGGCGCCGGGAAAAGTTGGCACCTATGCTCCTGGAATCTCTCTCCACCAAGCCTGGGGTCCAGTCCTTTAATCCTTCTCGTGGGTCATCTCTGACCACTCTCTAGTTACTCAACAACCTTGTTGAAGGGTGGGCGCCAGAACCGGGCACAGGATCCCAGCTGTGGTGACACCACGGCCAGATCCAGAGGCAAAATCACCTCCCTGCTCCTAATCGAGATTCCCCTGTTGATGCATCCTAGGATGGCCTGAGCCCTGTTGACTCTGGGAGCTCACATTGAGCTGAAAAGTGTCCCCACGCCTGAGGCCTCCAGGAAAATAATGAGAGACGGAGGCAGGTTGCAGGCCAGGCTGTGATTTGTGTAGTCTCTAGCACAGAGCGAGGGTTTCCTTAGTGTTGCCTGGCCTGTAACATGACCGGGCCAGGGGGTGGGTTTCCTGCAGCGAAGGCCGGGCTGAGAATCTCGTGCATCCATCTCCCAGGGGGGCTCTGTTCGCTTTCCCCAGCCAGGAGAGGCTGGAGGGCAGAGTCCCAGCGGGTGTCTCTGCTTCTGGAAGCTCGCCCAGGGGAGTCAGCTGGACGTGGCTGTCTCAGCCCCTGCTCTCCGATGAGGGCTCTGCCCGCCTGCCGCCGGATGTGGACAGCCAAATATAGACACCTTGCTAGGGCCCAGCAGGGTCGTAGGAGCTTGTGGTTCTAGTGACGTCTGCATGTAGCTGTGGTTGATGAAGACCTTTGAGGCCTTGCAGACATGATCGGACCCAGCCACATCCTGTGATCTCCCCACGTTGTCCCCTCTCCCGCCAGATATACCCCCACATGAATGGCTTTCTGCTCTGGGATGAGCCACTCTGGGAGAGCTGCAGGTGTCGCATCGGGGACCTGGGATGGTGGTCGACTCTGAAACACTGCATCCCCCCAAGACACGGGTAAGGAAATGAGGTAAACCCCCCAGCTGCCCCACTGGATCTCATTCTGCCCCCCCATGACTGCCCCCTTGATCTCCCCCCTCCCAGCTGTCCCCATCCCCTCTCTTCATCCACTCCAGATAGAGCCAGTTGAAATTATTTGTGGGTCCTCTTGTCAGAGGCCAGGTGCTCCCATCACGCTGGGTATTGCACAGACCCTGACCAAGCTCAGGGGCCCCATCATGCCAGGCAGTGCACAGATCCACAGAGAGAAACAGGCCTGGCCACAGCAACCTCACATTTAAACAGAGAAATGTTTGGAGTGGAAACTGAGTCACGGGGCAATGACGTGAGTTATCCAAGCTCCTCAAACAGTTCAGTGGCAGAGTCTGGGAGGCAGCCCAGGAGTCCTGACTCCATGTCTGTCCACTAAAACAGACTCTTGCAATATCCTTCCTTTAAAAAAAGGTCTTTTGGTTTGTTACTGGTCACTTCTTCCTCTGGTGTTTTGACGGCTTTTTTGTTGTTATTTCAATCTTACTTTTTTTGTCCTGGGGAGTTGCTCTCCATCACCAGAGGTTTCCATAGGGGGGAATCTTTTGATGGGGTTTTGCCTGCTCCACTAACTCACCTCCCAAAATGGCCCAAACCAGACAAAACCTCCACTTCAAAATGAAGCCGGATGGGAGACGATTCACTTTCCAAAATTCCACTATTTTAAAAAAATGGGGCAGGGGGAAACAATCATTCATTAACTTTTTTTAACAAAGGCAGGAATAGCCAGCTCCTTTGGGAACCAAACAGCAAGAAGGTTATTTGGGAATTTTAGTTAGGTTGGGGGGTGTCTCCCACTCTATCTCTGCATCCAGGACACCCCACTACCCATTATCCACCTCCCCTTGCCTAGAAATCTAACTTTTCAGCAAGAAGCAAATGTGCGGTTTTTTTAAAATATTTGATTTAGTAACTGACTGATTTAGTAAAAACAACTGATATTACGTAAAACCAAAAAAAGTTCAGGCAGAGAATAGACACAACAAATCTTGCATCTTGGCAGGGGGTTAGAGGAGATGACCCTGGCGGTCCCCTTCTAACCCTCTGGCTCTATGCTTCTCAGGTCTTTGAACCATCGGTGACATTGGCCTGCAAGTATTTGATCCTACTTGAGTTCAGTTCAGGATCTGGGGAATTTATAAACTCTGAGGAGATTATAAACTCTGTGGCTGTCTCTCTCTGTTCTTGTCCTCTCCTAGAGCCCGTTTCATTGCTCTTCCTTCCTTTACTCAGTACAGTGTCTGTGCTTCCCCCGTAGAGCCCTGAGGAGAAGGAGGGGATATTGTGACTGCAACTCCTCCGGGAATGGAGTTCCTCCCAATCCTCCTCCTGGTGCTGTGTGGCATGGCCTTCCTCGCCAGGGTGCCATTGAATGGCTACGTCCTCTTCGTTGCCTGCTGCCGTGTGGAGAGGACAGTCAGTGCCCTGTGGTTCTGGAACCGGGCCATGGCCGATTTCATCTTCATCATCTTCCTGCCAATCAGATTAATCTACAACAGCATCCTGGACTTTGACTGCACCTGGAGGCTGAGCAGCACCATCACCTCCCTCCACATGTTCTCCAGCGCCTTCCTCCTCACGGCCCTCAGTGTCGATTGCTGCATCCTCGTGGCATGCCCTGAGTAGGCCCAGAAGCACCACACACTCCCTCTGGTTTTTGGGGTGGTTATGGGCTTGTGGGCCCTGTCTCTTGGGTTCAGCTTGAGGTATGGTGATCTCTCAGAATACCTGCTCCCACATCCCATGATGAGCAGATATTTCCATCCAGATGAAGGCAGGGTGAAGGCTGCAGTTGTGATCCAGTTCCTGCTTGGGTTTCTGATCCCATTAGCCTTGATCTTCTACATCGTTCTAGCTGCCAAGATGAGAAGGAACAGGCTGATTCAATCCACCAAGCCACTCAAGATCCTTCTTGGCTTCATCCCGACCTTTTTCCTCTGCTGGCTTTATTTTAAACAGTTACTGATCCATGAGAGGACCTTCCCTCTTATCTCACAACAGCTTACTTTGCTTAAGAACCTTTGGTAAAGAATCTTGTTAAAGGCCTTCTGAAACTCCAAGTACACTGTATCCACTGGATCACCCTTGTCCATATACTTTTTGTCCCCCACAAAGGATTCTAGTAGATTCGTGAGGCGTGATTTCCCTTTACAAAAACCATGTTGACTCTTCCCTAACAAATTATGTTCATCTGTGTGTGTGATAATTCTGTTCTTTACTATAGTTTCAACCAGTTTGCCCATTACTGAAGTCAGGGTTAGCAGCCTTACTGGCCTGTAATTGTCCCCTGGAGCCTTTTTTAAAAATTGGTGTCACATTAGCTCTTCTCCAGTCATCGGGGACAGAAGCTGATTGAAATGGTAGGTTGCGGATCACAGCCAGTAGTTCTGCAGTTTCACATTTGAGTTCCTTCAGAACACTTGGCTGAATATCATTTGGTCCTCATGACTTATTGCTATTTAGTTCATCAATTTGCTGCAAAACCTCCTCTAATGACACCTCAGTCTGGGACAGTTCATCGGATTTGTCACCTTAAAAGAATGGCTCCAGTTTGGGACTCTCCTTCACATCCTCAGCCGTGAAGACTGATGCAAAGAATTCATTTAGTTTCTCCACAATGGCCTTATCATCACTGAGTGCTCCATTAGTATCTTGATCGTCCAGTGGCCCCACTGGTTGTTTAGCTGCCTTCCTGCTTCTGATATACTTCAGAAAAAATTGCTATTACTTTTTCAGTCTTTGGCTAGCTGTTCTTCAGATTCTCTTTTGGCCTTCCTAATGATATGTTCACTTGCCAGAGTTTATGCTCCTTTCTAATTTCCTCATTAGGATTTAACTTCCACTTTTTAAAGGATGCCTTTTTGCCTCTCACTGCTTCTTTTACTTTGTAGTTTAGCCACAGTGGCACTTTTTTGGTTTTCTTACTATGTTTTTTAATTTGGGGGATACATTTGAACCTCTATTATGGTGTCTTTAAAAAGTTTCCATGCAGCTTGCAGGGATTTCACTTTTGGCACTGGATCCTTTAACTAACTTCCTTATTTTTATGTTGTTCCCCTTTCTGAAATTAAATGCTACCGTGGTGGGCTGCTTTGGTGTTTTCCCTGTCACAGGGATGTTAAATTTAATTATATTATGGTCACTATTACCAAGCGGTTCCATTATATTCACCTCTTGGACCAGATCCTGCGCTTCACTTATGACTAAATCAAGAATTGCCTATCCTCTTGTGGTTTCCAGGACTAGCTGCTCCAAGAAAGAGTCATTTATGGTGTCAAGAAACTTTGTCTGCATCCCATCCAGAGGTAATATGTCCCAGTCAATATGGGGACAGTTGAAATCCTCCCTTATTATTGAGTTTTTTATTTTTATAGCCTGTCTAATCTCCCTGAGCATTTCACAATCACTATCACCATCCTGGTCAGCTGGCTGGTAATATATCCCTCTTGCTACATTCTTATTATTTGGGCATGGAGCTCATCTCCTGCTCTGGGGCTGTGGCTGCCCCGGATGTGGGCGACCGTCTCTGCAGACGGGATCTCAGACCCTTCGTCATGAGCGGTCCCAGAGCTGAGCCGAGCTGTTTGAGGCTTGCATGGAGCTACCCGCTCCCCTTAGAAGCCTCCCCAGATCCCTCTGGCCCCTCGACCCTGCTTCCCAAAGCAGCCTCCCCAGATCGCTCTCTGCCCAACCCATCGGTGCTACACCCCCAGAACTGAAGTGGTTCCCATCATATACAGGGTTTAAAGTTTGATTCAGTGGCTCTCAGCAGCCCCACTATATACATTGTTCTAGGAACCCTGACCCCACCCCACTCCCCATAGCAGCCCCCCCAAACTCCTCCCTATCACTTGTATAAACAGCCCCCATGCCACACCCCAGAGGTGGCCACATCTCAGTGGGAAAAGACCCTATAGACCAGTGGCTTCAAATCTTTCCAGACTACTGTACCCCTTTCAGGGTTCTCATTTGTCTTGTGTACCCCCAGGTTTCACCTCACTTAAAACCTACTTGTTTACAAAATCAGATATAAAAATAAGTGTCACAGAGCACTAGTACTGACAGATGGATTACTTTCTCATTTTATCATATAATTATAAAATAAATCGATTGGAACATAAATATGCTACTTACATTCTAGTGGACAGTACGTAGAGCAGTATAAACAAGTCATTGTATGAAATTTTAGTTAGTACTGACTATGCTAGTACTTTTTATGTAGCCTGTTGTAAAACTAGGCAAATGATGAGCTGATGTACCCCCTGGAAGATCTCTGCATAACCCCAGGGGAACGTGTACCCTCCTGGATCTCATTCTGCCCCCCCCACCCCTGCTGCCCCCATTCCCTCCCCTCATCTGCTCTGCATAGAGCCAGTTGAAATTATTTGTGAGTTCTGTTGTCACAGGTCAGGGTTCCCCATCATGCTGACTGTTGCACAGATGCTGACTGAGTTTGGGGGCCCCATCACCTCAATCTCTGCACAGACCCACAGGGTGAAACAGGCCTGGCCACAGCGAGCTCAAACTCTAAACAGACAAATGTTTGGAGGGGAAACTGAGGCATGGGGCCATGACGTGATTTGTCCAAACTCCGCAAACAGTTCAGTGGCAGAGTCTTGGATGGAACTCAGAAGTCCTGACTCCACATCTATCCACTACAATAGACTCTTGCAGTATCCTTCCTTTAAAAAATGCTTTTTTGGCTTGTAACTAGTCTCTTCTTCCTCTTGTGTTTTGACGGGTGGCTTTTTTATTGTCTTACTTTTCTCCTCCTTGGAAGCTGCTCTGAATCACTTGAGGTTTTTACTGGGTGAGGTCTTTCAGTGGGGATTTTGCCCACCTGGCACCACTAACCCCACCACCGCCAAATGGCCCCTAACCACACAAAAACTCCCCTTCACATTGAAATGTTGGGGGAGAAGAATGACTTTCAAAAATTCCAGTATTTCAAAGGAAAGGGGGGAAACGATCATTTTTTTTTAGCCGGAATGGGAATAACCAGTTCCTTTGGGAAACTAACAGCAGGATGATTATTTTGGCATTTTCTTGAGGCTTCCAGAGATGGGGGTGTCTCTCCTATCTCCATCTCTGCATCCTGGACGGCTCCCCACATTTTCCACCTCCCCTTTCCTAGGTATCCAACTCTTCATCAAGAAGAAAATGTGTGTTTTTTAAATATTTGCTTTAGTCAAATAAACAATATTATGTAAGAATAAAAAATGTTTGGGCAGAGAATAGACACAAGTCCTGCATCTTGGCAGGGGGTTAGACAAGATGACCCTTACAGTCCCTTTTAACCCTAAGGTCTTTGAACCATTGATGCTATTGGCCTACAAGGATTTGAACCTATTTGAGTTCAGCTCAGGATCTGGGGAGTTTATAAACTGTGAGGAGATTATAAACTCTGCGGCTGTCTCTCTCAGTCCATGTCCTCTCCTGGAGCCCGTTTTATTGCTCTTCCTTCCCTTGCTCAGTACAGCGTCTGCACTACCCTGCCGAGCCCTGAGGAGAAGGAGGGGATATTGTGAGTTCAGCTCCTCTGAGAATGGTGTTCCCAATCATCTCTCTGGTGCTGTGTGGCATGGCCTTCCTTGCCGGGGTGTTGTTGAACAGCTACGTCCTTTTTGTTGCCAGCTGGCGAATGGTGAGGACAGCTAGCACCGTGTGGTTCCAGAACTGGTCTCTGACCAATTTCATCTTTATTGTCTTCTTACCCCTTAAATTCACCTCCATTTTCATCCAGGACTTAGACTGGGTCAAGAGGCTGAGCAACACAATCACCTCCTTTCACATGTTCTCCAGCGCCTTCCTCCTCACAGCCCCAGTGTCGATCGCTGCATCCTCGTGGCACGCCCTGAGTGGGCCCGGAACCACCGCATGCCCACCCTGGCTTTCATGATTGTTATGGGCTTGTGGTCCCTGTCTCTTGGCTTCAGCTTGAGGTATTGTGATCTCTGGGAATCCCTCCTTGCACCAGCCAGCATCAGCATGAATTTCCAATTGTATGAAAGGAGGGTGAGGGCTGCCGTTGCGATCCAGTTCCTGGTCGCCTTTCTGATCCCATTAACCTTGATCTTAATCCCAACCTTTTACATGATTCTAGCTGCCAAGCCGAGAAGGAACAGGCTGAACCAGTCCACCAGGCCACTCAAAATCCTTTGTGGCTTAATCCCGACCTTTTTCCTTTGCTGACTGCCATATCACATCCTCTCCTTCCTGTTGATTTCAACCAAGTACCCCCTGCCTTTTCTTGTAACAGAAAGCAATTTTCCTTATATCCTGGCATATTTCAAGAGCTGCCTCAACCCCATCTCCTACCTCATGATGGAGGAAGAGTTTCTGAAGTACCAGCAATGTGCATGCAACCCCCAAACCACCAACAACTCAGGACTGGAGCTGGCTGAATAGGGGAATGGATGGAATTGTCAATATTTGCATGGAGAAAGAATTTTATTAGCTGGGACACATAACATTCTCTTGATCCCAAAAATGTCTTTTTAGAAAGAGATTTTTTTTGCCTTATTCAGAGAAGAGCCATGAGAATGATTCCAGGATTAGAAAACCTGCCTTAGAGTGAGAGTAACAAGGAGCTAAATCTATTTACCTTAACAAAGAGATGGTGATGGAGTGATCTGATCACAGTCTGTAAGTAGCTATGTGGGTAAGATACTTAATAATGGGCTCTTTAATCTATCAGAGGAAGATCTAACATGATCTAATGAACCCTAGTTGAATTTAGACAAATTCAGACTGGAAAGGAAGTGTAAATTTGTAATGGTCAGAGTAATTGACCATTGGAGCAATTTCCCAAGGGTCCTGGTGGATCCTCCATCACTGACAATTTTAAATCAAGCTAGGATTTTTTTTTTAAAACTCTGCTCTAGGAATGGTTTGGGGCCAGTTCTCTGGCCCATGTGACCTGGGAGATCAGATGAGATGATCACAATGGTCCCTTCCAGCCTTGGAATGTATGAATCTGACATTTAAAAGAAATATATAGATTTTTGGTTTTGTTCATTTTTAGATTATTTTGGGGCATTTGTAATTTATAGTCTGTACTTTTCTACGTCTTTGTTTCGTTGTTTTTGTCATCATGTCATCTTTGCACCCAGTGGAGTTCCAGCTCTTCTTCTGTCTGGTGGTTCCTGAAGATCAACGGGTCTATGAAACAAAGGGCAACATTTTCAAAGGAGTCTAAGTCCTATTTTTAAAAGTGTTTTGGCCCATAGGAACCTCGCTGAGAATCAATGAGAACATAACGTAAGAACATAAGAACATCCCGACTTGGTCAGACCAAAAGGCCATGTAACCCAGTATCCTGTCTTCCGACAGTGGCTAATGCCAGGTTCCCCAGAGAGAATGAACAGAACAGGTCATCATCACGTGATCCATCCCCTGTCGCCCATTCCCAGCTTCTGGTGAACAGAGGCTAGGGACACTATCCCTGCTACTAGTTCTTGTGTTATGAGAGGGAATAAACAACACTTCCCTATTTACTTGCTCAACACCTGTCAGGATTTTATAGATTTCTATCATATCCCCCCTTAGTCGTCTCTTTTCCAAGCTGAAAAGTCCCAGTCTTGTTAATCCCTTCTGATACGGAATCCGTTCCATACCCCGAATCATTTTTGTAGCCCTTTTCTGTACCTTTTCCAATTCCAATATAACTTTTTCGAGATGGGACGACCACATCTGCACGCAGTATTCAAGATGTGGGTGTAGCATGGATTTATATAGAGGCAATATGATATTTTCAGTCTTATTATCTATCCCTTTGTTAAAGATTCCCAGCAGTCTGTTTGCTTTTTTGACGGCCGCTGCACATTGAGTGGATGTTTTCAGAGAACTATCCACAGTAACTCCAAGATCTCTTTTTTGAGCAGAAACAGCTAATTTAGACCTCATCATTTTATATGTATAATTGGGATTCTATTTTCCAATATACATTACTTTGCATTCATCAACATTAAATTTCATCTGCCATTTTGTTGCCCAGTCACCCAGTTGTGTGAGAACCCTTTGTAACTCCTCACGGTCTGCTTTGAACTTAACTATATTGAGTAGTTTTGTATCATCTGAACACTTTGTCACCTCACTGTTTATCCCTTTTTCCAGATGATTTATGAATATGTTAAACAGCACTGGTCCCATTACAGACCCCTGTCTCCATTCTGAAAACTGACCATTTATTCCTACACTTTGTTTCCTATCTTTTAACCAGTTACTGATCCATGGGAGGACCTTCCCTCTTAGCTCACGACAGGTCACTTTGCTTAAGAGCCTTTGGTGAGGGACCTTGTCAAAAGTCTTCTGAAACTCGAAGTACACTGTATCCACTGGATCTCCTTTTTCCATATACTTTTTGACCCCCGCAAAGAATTCTAGTAGATTAGTGAGGCATGATTTCCCTTTACAAAAGCCATGTTGACTCTTCCCTAACAAATTATGTTCATCTATATTTGTGATAATTCAGTTCTTTACTATAGTTTCAACCATTTTCCCTCTACTGAAGTCAGGTTTACTGGCCTGTAATTGCCCGGATCACCTCTGGAGCCTTTTTTAAAAATTGGTGTCACATTTGCTCTCCTCCAGTCATCTGGTACAGAAGCTGATTGAAATGCTAGGTTACATACCACAGCTAATAGTTCTGCAATTTCACATTTGCGTTCATTCAGAACTCTTGGGTTAATCCCATCTGGTCCTGGTGACTTATTACTGTTTAGTTTATCAATTTATTCGCAAACCTCCTCCAATGACACCTCAATCTGAGACAGTGCCTCAGATTTGTCACCTCAAAAGAATGGCTCTGGTTTGGGAATCTCCCTCACGTCCTCAGCCATGAAGACCGATGCAAAGAATTCATGTATTTTCTCTGCAAGGAACTTATCATACTGGAGTGCTCCTTTAGCACCTCAATCGTCCAGTGGCCCCACTGATTATTTAGCAGCTTCCTGCTTCTGATGTACTTCAACAATTTTTTGCTATTACATTTTGAGTTTTTGGCTAGATGTTCTTCAAATTCTTTTTGGCCCTCCTAATTATATGTTCACTTGCCAGAGTTTTATGCTCCTTTCTATTCTCCTCAGTAGGATTTAACTTCCACTTTTTAAAGGATGCCTTTTTTGCCTCTCGCTGCTTTTTTTACTTTGTTGTTTAGCCACAGTGACACTTTTTTGGTTTTCTTACTATGTTTTTTTAATTTGGGGGATATATTTGAGCCTTCATTGTCTTAAAAAGTCTTTAAAAAGTTTCCATGCACTTTGCAGGGATTACACTTTTGACACTGTAGCTTTTAATTTCTGTTTAACTAACTTCCTCGTTTTTGTGTTGTTCCCCTTTCTGAAATTAATAGCTACCGTGGTGGGCTGCTGTGGTGTTTTCCCTGCCACAGGGCTGTTAAATTTAATTATATTATGGTCACTATTACCAAGCGGTTCAGTTATATTCACCTCCTGGACCAGATCCTTTGCTCTACTTAAGACTAAATCAAGAATTGCCTCTCCTCTTGTAGGTTCCAGGACTAGCTGCTCCAAGAAGCAGTCCTTTCATGTGTCAAGAAACTTTATCTCTGTGTCCCATCCTGAGATGATATCTACTCAGTCAATATAGGGACAATTGAAATCCCCCATAATTATTGATTTTTTTTATTTTTATAGCCTCTCTAATCTCCCAGAACCTTTCACAGTCACTATCACCATCCTGGTCAGGTGGTCGGTAATATATCCCTACTGTTATATTCTTATTATTTAAGCATGGAATTACTATCCATAGAGATTCTATGGTACAGTTTGGTTCATTCAAGATTTTTATTTCATTTGATTTTACCCTTTCTTTCACAAATGGTTCCACTCCCCAACCTGTATGACCTATTCCGTCCTTCCGATATATTTTGTAACCAGGTATTACTGTGTCCTATTGATTATCCTCATTCCATGCCTGTTATATCAATATCCTCATTTAATGTGAGGCACTCTAGTTCATTTATCTTATTATTTAGATTTCTAGTATTTGTATATAAGAACTTGAATGTCACTTTTTAGTAGGGTGACCAGACAGCAAGTGTGAAAAATCGGGATGGGGGTGGGGAGTATTAGGACCTACGTAAGACAAAGCCCCAAATATCGGGACTGTCCCTATAAAATCGGGACATCTGGTCACCCTACTTTTTAGCTGTCTGCCATTACGTGATATAATTGAATTGACTTAGGCTTCTATGGGTGAGATTTTCAAAAGCTCCTATAAAAGAAAAGGAGTACTTGTGGCACCTTAGAGACTAACAAATTTATTAGAGCATAAGCTTTCGTGAGCTACAGCTCACTTCATCGGATGCATCCGATGAAGTGAGCTGTAGCTCACGAAAGCTTATGCTCTAATAAATTTGTTAGTCTCTAAGGTGCCACAAGTACTCCTTTTCTTTTTGCGAATACAGACTAACACGGCTGCTACTCTAAAAGCTCCTATGTGAGTTTATCTTGGACTGTCAATGGGAATTTGGCACCTAACTCCCTTAGCCACTTTTGAAAATCTCTTTATTGCTAAGTCTGAGCCTTCAAACCTCATGAGCCACCCCCTAAAACATCATGAGATAGGTTTGAATAGAAGTGCATTTGGGTTCTTCTTTTTTGCCTTATGATTTTTTTAGGGAGCATTTCAGTCTTTTCTCTGCAGCAACGAAGGCTAGAATCTTACCCTCTCCCCCCCAAAAATTGAAATTCCCACATCATCATATGATTCCAAGATCTGGGGCTTGGAGGAAAACGACAAGCATGGCTAATGTTGCAACCAAATTATAATAGTCGGTGATGGTACAAAACTCCACCAAAAGTTTTGAAACACCAGAAATATCAAGCTCTGATTGAGAAGCCAATGGAGTGAGGAGGTGTTTAAAATATTGGGGACTTTTAATAAAGTGTGGGTGACTGTGGCATGCTGTACCTCAAAACAGCACCCTGGAAACCCCATTTTCATCACTGTCATATAAATATGAACAAAGTCTGCCTTGTGAGGTATCATTTTAAAAATATTGATCTGTTGAACATTAATATCCTGGTGGATTATATGTGCTGTCATTGTATGTAAGGTTGTGAAGTTTTGCTATGTGTGTGTTATTGAAATAAGTTGTGATGTTCAGAATAACCACAACCAGCCTTTCAGGTGGAGGAGCCAGACAGTGTTAATGGCTCATCAACATCCATCCAAGAATTCACTATCTCACAGAAACTGTATACAATGGAGTTTTCTCAGAGAAAACATGTAGACAATGGAGACTGTTTGACCCCAATCATAGCAAAATATATTTCCAACAAGCTAGAAAAAACTACAAAAGAGGGAAAGTGACATCCCCACTTGGCCTCACTCCCCCCACAACTCAACACCTGGAAACATGTCTGGAGAACAAAGACTTCGAACTGGAGAGGGGGTCCCAGGCTGGAGGAGAGTCCCAGCCTGTTCATTGAGGATGTGTCATAGAATCATAGAATCATAGAATATCAGGGTTGGAAGGGACCCCAGAAGGTCATCTAGTCCAACCCCCTGCTCAAAGCAGGACCAAGTCCCAGTTAAATCATCCTAGCCAGGGCTTTGTCAAGCCTGACCTTAAAAACCTCTAAGGAAGGAGATTCTACCACCTCCATAGGTAACGCATTCCAGTGTTTCACCACCCTCTTAGTGAAAAAGTTTTTCCTAATATCCAATCTAAACCTCCCCCATTGCAACTTGAGACCATTACTCCTCGTTCTGTCATCTGCTACCATTGAGAACAGTCTAGAGCCATCCTCTTTGAAACCCCCTTTCAGGTAGTTGAAAGCAGCTATCAAATCCCCCCTCATTCTTCTCTTCTGCAGACTAAACAATCCCAGCTCCCTCAGCCTCTCCTCATAAGTCATGTGCTCTAGACCCCTAATCATTTTTGTTGCCCTTCGCTGTACTCTTTCCAATTTATCCACATCCTTCTTGTAGTGTGGGGCCCAAAACTGGACACAGTACTCCAGATGAGGCCTCACCAGTGTCGAATAGAGGGGAACGATCACGTCCCTCGATCTGCTCGCTATGCCCCTACTTATACATCCCAAAATGCCATTGGCCTTCTTGGCAACAAGAGCACACTGCTGACTCATATCCAGCTTCTCGTCCACTGTCACCCCTAGGTCCTTTTCCGCAGAACTGCTGCCGAGCCATTCGGTCCCTAGTCTGTAGCGGTGCATTGGATTCTTCCATCCTAAGTGCAGGACCCTGCACTTATCCTTATTGAACCTCATTAGATTTCTTTTGGCCCAATCCTCCAATTTGTCTAGGTCCTTCTGTATCCTATCCCTCCCCTCCAGCGTATCTACCACTCCTCCCAGTTTAGTATCATCCGCAAATTTGCTGAGAGTGCAATCCACGCCATCCTCCAGATCATTTATGAAGATATTGAACAAAACGGGCCCCAGGACCGACCCCTGGGGCACTCCACTTGACACCGGCTGCCAACTAGACATGGAGCCATTGATCACTACCCGTTGAGCCCGACAATCTAGCCAGCTTTCTACCCACCTTATAGTGCATTCATCCGGCCCTACTTCCTTAACTTGCTGACAAGAATGCTGTGGGAGACCGTGTCAAAAGCTTTGCTAAAGTCAAGAAACAATACATCCACTGCTTTCCCTTCATCCACAGAACCAGTAATCTCATCATAAAAGGCGATTAGATTAGTCAGGCATGACCTTCCCTTGGTGAATCCATGCTGACTGTTCCTGATCACTTTCCTCTCCTCTAAGTGCTTCAGGATTGATTCTTTGAGGACCTGCTCCATGATTTTTCCAGGGACTGAGGTGAGGCTCACTGGCCTGTAGTTCCCAGGATCCTCCTTCTTCCCTTTTTTAAAGATGGGCACTACATTAGCCTTTTTCCAGTCATCCGGGACTTCCCCCGTTCGCCAAGAGTTTTCAAAGATAATGGCCAAGGGCTCTGCAATCACAGCCGCCAATTCCTTCAGCACTCTCGGATGCAATTCGTCCGGCCCCATGGACTTGTGCACGTCCAGCTTTTCTAAATAGTCCCTAACCACCTCTATCTCTACAGAGGGCTGGCCATCTCTTCCCCATTTTGTGATGCCCAGCACAGCAGTCTGGGAGCTGACCTTGTTAGTGAAAACAGAGGCAAAAAAAGCATTGAGTACATTAGCTTTTTCCACATCCTCTGTCACTAGCTTGCCTCCCTCATTCAGTAAGGGGCCCACACTTTCCTTGGCTTTCTTCTTGTTGCCAACATACCTGAAGAAACCCTTCTTGTTACTCTTGACATCTCTTGCTAGCTGCAGCTCCAGGTGCGATTTGGCCCTCCTGATATCTTTCCTACATGCCCGAGCAATATTTTTATACTCTTCCCTGGTCATATGTCCAACCTTCCACTTCTTGTAAGCTTCTTTTTTATGTTTAAGATCCGCTAGGATTTCACCATTAAGCCAAGCTGGTCGCCTGCCATATTTACTATTCTTTCGACTCATCGGGATGGTTTGTCCCTGTAACCTCAACAGGGATTCCTTGAAATACAGCCAGCTCTCCTGGACTCCCTTCCCTTTCATGTTAGTCCCCCAGGGGATCCTGGCCATCTGTTCCCTGAGGGAGTCAAAGTCTGCTTTCCCGAAGTCCAGGGTCCGTATCCTGCTGCTTACCTTTCTTCCCTGCGTCAGGATCCTGAACTCAACCAACTCATGGTCACTGCCTCCCAGATTCCCATCCACTTTTGCTTCCCCCACTAATTCTACCCGGTTTGTGAGCAGCAGGTCAAGAAAAGCGCTCCCCCTAGTTGGCTCCCCTAGCACTTGCACCAGGAAATTGTCCCCTACGCTTTCCAAAAACTTCCTGGATTGTCTATGCACCGCTGTATTGCTCCCAGCAGATATCAGGAAAATTAAAGTCACCCATGAGAATCAGGGCATGCGATCTAATAGCTTCCGTGAGTTGCCGGAAGAAAGCCTCATCCACCTCATCCCCCTGGTCCGGTGGTCTATAGCAGACTCCCACCATGACATCACTCTTGTTGCACACACTTCTAAACTTAATCCAGAGACACTCAGGTTTTTTCCACAGTTTCGTACCGGAGCTCTGAGCAGTCATACTGCTCCCTTACATACAGTGCTACTCCCCCACCTTTTCTGCCCTGCCTGTCCTTCCTGAACAGTTTATAACCATCCATGACTGTACTCCAGTCATGTGAGTTATCCCACCAAGTCTCTGTTATTCCAATCACGTCATAATTCCTTGACATCACCAGGACCTCCAGTTCTCCCTGCTTGTTTCCAATGTTTTGTGCATTTGTATATAAGCACTTGAGATAACCTGTTGATCGCCCCTCATTCCCAGTATGAGGCAGGAGCCCTCCCCTCACAGACATTCCTGCCTGTGCTTCCTCCCGGTATCCCGCTTTCCCACTTACCTCAGGGCTTTGGTCTCCTTCCCCCGGTGAACCTAGTTTAAAGCCCTCCTCACTAGGTTAGCCAGCCTGCTGGCAAAGATGTTCTTCCCTCTCTTCGTAAGATGGAGCCTGTCTCTGCCCAGCACTCCTCCTTCATGGAACACCATCCCATGGTCAAAGAATGCAAAGCCTTCTCTCCGACACCACCTGCGTAGCCATTCGTTGACCTCCACGATTCGACGGTCCCTACCCAGGCCTTTTCCTTCCACGGGGAGGATGGACGAGAACACCACTTGCGCCTCCAACTCCTTTATCCTTCTTCCCAGAGCCACGTAGTCCGCAGTGATCCGCTCAAGGTCATTCTTGGCAGTATCATTGGTGCCCACGTGGAGAAGCAGGAAGGGGTAGCGATCCGAGGGCTTGATGAGTCTCGGCAGTCTCTCCGTCACATCACGAATCTTAGCCCCTGGCAAGCAGCAGACTTCTCGGTTTTCCCGGTCAGGGCGGCAGATAGATGACTCAGTCCCCCGGAGGAGAGAGTCCCCGACCACCACCACCCGCCTTCTCCTCTTGGGAGTGGTGGTCGTGGAACCCCCAACCTCAGGACATCGCATCTCATGCCTCCTAACCAGCGGAGTCTCCTTCTGCTTTCTCCCCCCAGACATATCATCTGGTCCACTCTCCGCATTGGTACCTGTGGAGAGAACATGAAAGCGGTTAGTTACCTGTGTCTGTGTTACTGGAACCCGGACATTCCGCTTACCTCTTCTGGAGGTCACATGTTGCCAAGCTTCTTCACTGGCCTCTTGGCTCCTCTGTGCAACCTGCTCTATATCTTTAGAGCTTTGTGCCCCTAGAAGGCTATCCTGAGTTTGGTCCAGAAAATCCTCAGTCTCTCGTATACAACGCAGGGTCGTTACCTGTTGCTCCAGACCTTCAATCTTCTCTTCCAATATGGAGACCAGCTTGCACTTTGTACAGACAAAGTCGCTTCTGTCCTGTGGAAGAAAGACAAACATGGCACATCCAGTGCAGGTCACAACAGCTGAACCCCTCCTTCCATATCACCTACCTACTATGAGCTTCCTCAGAGACGTTGGCAAGATGTAAGCCTCACTGGGCTCACTCCAGGCGAACTCCCAGGCAAACTCCTGCTGTGAGCTGCTCTGCTGTCCCCGCTGCTCCGCTGGTTCGCGGGGCTCTGGCTATTTTTAAACAGCCAGGCTTCCCTGACGCAAACACACAGACACCCTAATGCCCGCCCCCTGCAGGCTAGCAGCCAATCAGACACTCACTCAGGCTCTCTCCCTGCCCTCCCAGCAAACACACGCTCGGATACTTCCTCAGCAAGCAAACACACACAATGTCACCTGCTCGTACCATCTATCAGGGTGAGACGCAGCTTGATTCCAATTCTCTTTAGTTTGTAGAACTCAGACTGCGAATTTACTTTTATTTCTTAGGTAACCAACTGTGATCTCTATGCTCGCTGCTTAAAATCACTTTAAATCTATCTGTAGTTAATAAACCTGTTTTATATTCTAGCTAAAACTGTGTGTTTGGTTGAAGTGCTAGGAAATCTCAGCTCAGTTTACAAAAGCTGGTGCATGTCCTCTCCACATCGGGGAAGGGTGGACTGGGCAATGAACTTACACTGGCCAGGCTTCTAACCAGGGTAGGATAGTACAGGTCTAATGTGCAAAGCTGGGGAGCCTGGAGAAATTGGCTGGAGCCTCCTTATTGATGGTTCATGAGTGGCTGGGTGAAGCATTCATGGAACTCAGCTGGGTGTGTCCCTGCCCGGGGATGGCTGTGTAAGTGCAGGACCTGCCAGAGGTTTGTCGCTTGACACATCCTCGCAGTGTGAGAGGGATTCCACAGGTTGGTGGGACAAAGAGCTCAGAGGTCCCACAGTCCAGCTTGCACGCTAGGTACCCCAGCACAGGGGCTTTTTAAACTAATGACTCAATGAATCCTGATATTCCTGGCCAAAATTCACACAGCTTTCACCCTTTGCAACGTCACTGGCTGTTCTCCAGCGTAAACCAATCCACCAGCCAGTCGTGGAGGAGACACAATGTTGCATGGCTAACATCCAATGAAGTGAGAGATTCACGACCCATTCACCACCTGGCAGGGTCTCTCCAGGAGGTTGGAGAGGTGACCGGGGCCAAAGGCATATCCATGAATCATTCCTGACCCAGCAACACTTCAGGGGCCCAAGCTGGGTCTGGTGTGTTTCCAGGTGTTATCGGGCTGAATTTTTGCAATGATGCAGTCGCAACTCAGCTTCTGCTCTGGGGCTGTGGCTGCCCCCGATGTGGGCGACTGTCTCTGCAGATGGGATCTCAGACCCTTTATCATGAGCGGCCCCAGAGCTGAGCTAAGCTGTTTGAGGCTTGCACAGAGCTGGCCACCTTGGAGTCTTTGCAGACTCAGCTTTGTGAGCATCTCCCACCCCCGCTAAGCCACCCCCCTTGTGCTCTCTCCCCCCAAGAGGACAGCTTCCTGCCCCAGACAGAGCTCATGAGGGAGGGAGGGGAGGCGGAGCTGCACATGGTGTGTGTGTGTTGGGGGAATCAATTCTGAAATGCCGTGTCTGATTCCCCCAGGACATAGGTAAGAAAGTGAGATTAAACCTTCCAACTTCAATGCTAGGGTGAAATCCACAATGGCCTCCTTAGTTCCGTCTCTGCCCCGAACCCCAGATTCCTCCCTGCTCCCATCCCACCACACACAGCAGCCCCCCAAGATCCGTCCCTGCTCCCCACCCCAGTCCCCAAAACAGCCTCCCCAGATCTTTCCCTGTCCCCCCATAGGTGCTGCACCCCTGGCTTGAAGTGGTTCCCATCATATACAGGGTTTACAGTTTGGTTCAGTGGTTCTCAGCCCCCTCACTGTACAAATTGTTCCAGAAATCCTGACCCCCACCCTACTCCCTACAGCAGCCCCTCCCTCATTCCTCCCTGCCACCTTTTTCAACAGCCCCCACGCCCCACCCCAGAGGTGGCCACATCTCAGTGGGAAAAGACCCTATAGACCAGTGGCTCTCAACCTTTCCAGACTACTGTATCCCTTTCCGGTTTCTCATTTGTCTTGTTTCCAAAGTTTCTCCTTACTTAAAAATGATTTGTTTACAAAAGCAGACATAAAAATACAAGTGTCACAACACACTCGTACTGACAGATGATTTACTTCCTCATTTTGCCATGTAATTATAAAATAAATCAGTTGGAATATAAATGTTTTACTTTCATTTCAGTGTACAGTATATAGCAGTGCTTTTTCAAACTTTTTTTTCTGTGGACCGAGTTGAAGAAAATTGTTGATGCCCATGACCCAGTGGAGCTGGGAATGAGGGGTTTGGGTGTGGGAGGAGCTCAGGGCTGGGGGAGATGGTTGGGGTGTGGGGGATGTGGGCTGCAGGGTGTGGGCTGCAGGGTGGGGCTGGGAATGAGGGGGTTCAGAGTGCGGGAGGGGGCTCCGGCGTGGGGCCAGGGATGAGGGGTTTCGGGTGCAGGATGGGGCTCTGGGTTTGGGGAGGGCTCAGGGCTGGAACTGGGAATTGGGGTTGGGGCACAAGCTTACCTCGGGCGGCTCCCGGTCAGCGGCGCAGCACGGGTGCTAAGGCAGGCTTCCTGCCTCTCCTGGCACTGTGGATCACGCTGCGCCCCCGAAGCATCCAGCAGCAGGTCCGGCTCCTAGGTGGAGCTGCGCAAGCAGCTCTGCGCATCTCTCTCTCGCAAGCACCACCTCCCTCCAGCTCCCATTGGTCCTTTCCCAGCCAATGGGAGTGCAGAGCCAGTGCTCAGGGTAGGGGCAGCATGTGGAGCCCCATGGTTCCCCCACCTAGGAGCCGGACCTGCTGCTGGCCGCTTCCGGGGTGCAGCGCGGTGTCAGAACAGGTAGGGACTAGCCTGCCTTAGCTGGGCAGCACCACTGATGGGACTTTTAAACGGCCTGGTTGGGCGGTGCTGACCAGAGCCACCATGACCCAGTGCCTTCCATTCCATGACCCAGAAATGGGTCGCAACCCATGGTTTGAAAACCATTGGTATATAGAGCAGCTTAATCAAGTCATTGCCTGTATGAAATTTTAGTTTCTACTGACTTTGCTAGTGCTTTTTATGTAGCCTGTTGTAAATCTAGGCAAATATCTAGATGGATTGAGGTACCTCCAGCGGTACACGAACCTCTGGTTGAGAACCTCTGCTACAGACTGTTTCAGAGTAGCAGCCGTGTTAGTCTGTATCCGCAAAAAGAACAGGAGGACTTGTGGCACTTTAGAGACTAATAAATTTATTTGAGCATAAGCTTTCATGCTTTTCTTTTTGCTATAGACTGTTATCCAAAGGCCCAGGGCTGACAATGGCAGTAAAACCATCTGGCCAGTAGATAGCATCATATGTGTAATTCAGGTGCTTGTCCTACATCTCCTGTAACAGCTGGGCGGGCTGGTCCCAGACTATACATTATCACACTGACATTTACAGAGTAAGGGGCCTATGGACGCAGGGTTGGACTAGCAGGGGGCTGCGGGTCAGGATTGAAAGGCACCGACAGAACTGGGGGAGGGGGAGCCCAGGGCTGGTTTAGCACCTAGAAGGTAGAAATGAAGTTGAACAAAGGGGGCGGCTGAAGGTCATTCGGCAAGGAAGCGTCTAGAGCATTTTCTGGTTGTGTGGATTTAAAGCCAGCAACGAGATGCTAAGACAACGACCTTTACCTGTTCAGCACCTGTAACCCAACACCCGGTCGTCACAGACGGTGCCGAACGACTGAAACCCAGCTGGTCTCTGGCACCTGCAGATAGCAACAATCTGTTAATTTCTCACCGCCTGTCCTCAGTGCCCCAGGCTGGTTCACGGGTGCAGGGAATGGGACATGGGGCCTTTCCTCTTTAGGGAGCATTAGCTCATATCTGGCCCCAGGGTGGGGACTGGCTGGCTCATGGGGGGGGTAATGGGACATGGGGACTGTCTCCTCTAGCGGGCGCTGGCTCCGATCCAGTCCCAGGGTGGGGACTGGATGGCTCAAGGGGGTGGTGAATGGGGCATGGGGCCTTTTCCCTCTAGGGCATACAAGCATTGATCTAACCCCAGGGCAAGGGCATCTAGTCCATCCCTGGTGCTGAGGCAGGACCAAGTCAACTTAGACCAGCCCTGACAGGTGTTTGTCCAACCTGGTCTTAAAACCCTCCAGTGACGGGGATTCTACAACCTCCCTTGAGAGCTGATTCCAGAGCTGAACTGACCTGAGAGAGTTTTTCCTAATATCCAACCTCCACCAACCTTGCAGCAGATTAAGCCCATTGCTTTGTGTCCTACCTTCAGTGAACATGGAGAACAATTGATCCATGGCCTCTTTATAACAGCCCTTCCCACCACTGAGAACTGTTATCAGGTCCCTCCTTAGTCTGGGAAACCTTCCCCAAGGTCACCCAGCCAGCCAGGGGCAGAGGTTGGAATAAAACCAAGGTCTCCTGAATCCCAGTCCAATATATAATGGGGTACATTTTTCACAGTGAGGGCAATTCACCGCTGGAACAGTTTACCAAGAGTCATGGTGGATTCTCCATCACCGGCCATTTTTAAATCAAGATGGGACTTTTTTTCCCCCTAAAAGTTCCGCTCTAGATCAACTACAAATCAATTCAGGACAGTTTTCTGTCCTACGTTACAAAGGAGGTGAGACTAAATGATCACAACAGGCCCTTCTGGCCTTGAAATTTATGAGTCTATGAAGATGTAATTTATTTAGGCTGGGAAGGATTCAATTGTTATCTGCCATTGTCGGTAAGCATCAATTTCACTGTACACACACCAAAACATATTTTCATCGATAATCATTGAAATTTACAGATGGGCAAAGTAAGAAAAACACCACTTGTGACCTTCTTTGAGTTTGAATTTGGTTTAAGGCGATTTACTTTGTATATGACAATTTGTGTTTGAACAGTTATAAAGCTGTGAATCCCACATTCTATTGCTATTAAATAGTTATTGTCTCACCTCCCTCCCCATAATTCCCTGCAACTGTGAGATGTGAAGTTGATCAAAAATGGTCTAAAGAGCGTGCTTAAAAACAAACCTTAAAACACAGTGTGCTTAAACACAAACGATCTTATAAACCAATAAAATTTGAATCCTGCCAACCCTCCTTTGATATTAATTACATAAAAATCAGCACAATAAAGACAAAATGAAATGCTTCGGCCTTAACATTTTGATAATTTTGCTTCAAGAATTCTGACAAAAATTGTCCCCCCACCACCCTCGAAACATCTCCATGTTCTCAAATCAGTGTTTTCTGATGGGAACCTGTTCCACTGGGAAATTATGAACCATCTCCCTTGGCAACACTTCAGTCGTCACCTGCCTTCTACCAGTCGGGATCCGTCGACACTGAAGCTGGAAGTGAGATTCTCAGCTCGGGAGACACTCCCCCTCCCCCACCGCTAGCAGTGTAGCCCCGGCGGTGTGGTCCTGTCCCAGACTCTAGGTACATCCTCAGGGCAGCCAGCCCCTCCAGCAGTGGCTATTTTAAGCATGCTACCTCCATGGAAGCTATCTCAGGTACATCTACCCACACTAGGAATTACACTGAGGGGGACAGGGCACCCTGTCTTTTTCTGGGAACTCTTTGTCCTTTTGAACCAAATTTCAATTTGAGCCGATCAAAATATTTTGATTTGATCATTTCAATGTTTCATTTTAAATTTTGACCATATGAAAACATTTAAAAAAAAAAAAAAAAAAACCCAAGTTATCCTAAACTTAAAAAAGAAAAAAAGCATTTGGGACCAGAAAGGTGGAATTTTCACTTCAATTTCAACATTTTAAAACATGAGCTGGCGACAACTTTGAAAGTTTTCTTCCAAAACTTTTTTGAGTCAAGAAACTCCAGAAAACTGATCCATTCACACAAAGACTTACAGTTTTGATGAATCTGTCTCCTGATCCCCAACGTAGACAGATCCTGAATGAGATCAGGGCTCTCTGTTGTGTTAGGCGCTGCACAGACCCCGACCAAGATCAAGGCCCTCCGTTATGCCGGGCACTGCACAGACGCATAGGGAGTGATGGTCCATGCCCCATTGTGCTTACAGTCTAAATAGACAACAGAAGGATTACTACCTCTATTTCATGGATGAAGAAATTGAAGCAGAAGGCGAGAGACAGATGCAGAGATTGGCCTTCACTCACACACACAAGGAAATAATGGGAGACCTGGAAAATAGACTCCAGGAGTCCTGACTCCTCACTCACCCTGCCCTAATCTACTAGCTTCTGTTCCCTTCCCAGAGCTGGGGATAGAACCCAGGTGTCCCAAATCCTCCTCTCTCAGCTAGTCCGTCTGGTGCTCTGCGACGCCTCCATTGAACCCGATCCCACCTCTTCCTCAGCCAGGGCCCTGCGGAAGATGCACAGAAAGGAGCACCTCCGGTACCCCCTGCTCCGGGCGTATCCCACCAGCCAATACAGCACAGGGTTGAGATAGCTGTGGAGGTAGGCCAAGGCATTGGCCAGCTTAAGCGCCACGACCCAGACCTCTTTGTTCCCCTGGTACGTGCTGAGTAGCACCAGATGTGATGGGGCAACCAGCAAACAAAGAAGAGAGCCACCACGGCCAGCACCAAGGCGAAGGTCCGTGGGGAGCCCGCCCAGCTTCTTCTCCTCAGCTTCCAAGTCAAGACCACGTAGGATGTGGCGATGATGGCAAAAGATACCAGAAACCCGCCAGGAACTGGCTCAACCTCAGGGGCATCTCGGCAAAACGCCGCAGGTCTCTCCGGTAGACGCAGAAGGACTCCCCATGTCTGGTCTCCACGTCCCTGAGCACCAGGTAAGGCACGCTGAAGCAGATGGCCAGGAACCAGGCCCCAGCAATCAGCCAACACCCAAGCCGGGGCCTGCAGTGGTTCCGGACCCAGACGGGCTGAGCCACCAGCAGACAGCGGTGGAGGCTGATGAGGGTGAGCACGAAGATGCCGGCGAAGACGACCAAGTAGCGAGCGAAGGAGTGGAGCTTGCAGAGGGCTCGGCCGAAGGGCCAGCGGGATCTCAAGGCCTCCTGGATGATGGCGGGGATGCGCCCAGCGGAGAAGAGCAGGTCGGCCACAGCCAGGTGGAGGTAGCAGGCCGAGGGGAAGGTGGGCGGCCCGGCCAGCTGTGGTGATCCAGATCACCAGCCCATTGCCAGCCAGGCCCAGCCCCAAAACCAAGGCGTTGGTGCCGATGGCGATGTGCCGCATGGCGTCCTCCACAGCCCCCATGGCGTTGGGGAGGGCACAGGAGCCATTCATGGCTAGGAGGCAAGGGAGGCTACTGGGGGGGAAGGGGGTTATTGAAAGAGGACCAGTGAGACATTGGCCACAGGACCCCCTCATTCCCCAAAACTGTAACCTCTCCTCTGGCCCCAGCCATCTCACACCTCCACCCATCCCCCACCTCCCCCAAATCCACCCCTTCCCCTGGACTCCCAGTCCCTCCTGCTAACCCCCAAGCCCCTCCACCCCACTACTCCATGCCCCCGACCCCTCATCCCCCAGCTCCCCAACCTCCTGGCCTCCTCATTTTCCCATCATGCTGCTCCTCCCTCCCAAACTCTATCCCCATCCCCCACCCACACTCCCCGCACCCTCCCCCCCGGTCCCGGAAAAGGTGTTGGGAAACCACACGGCTCTGTGGTCTCAAAGTCACCACCACAACTTCCCCCCTTCGGGCCTAGATTACCAGATCCCGACCCCAAGGGTGCTGAGCCCGCCCCTACCCCCACCCCTCGCTGGAAGGGAGCACGGCCCAGTTGTGCAAAGTGCACCAGTGCATGCACGAAACCTGGGAATTGCCAGGGGACAAGCCTTTTATGCAGGTGCTCTAACCAGTAGACCCCACTCCTCTCCCAGAGCCAGGAATCCTGGCTCCCAGCCACCACCACCCCATGCTCTAACCACTAGACCCCACTCCCCTCCCAGAGCCAGGGAGAGAACCCAGGAGAACTGTCTCCCAGCCCTCTTAGCTCAAAGAGAATCAAAGCTTACCTGACTATTGGATGGGCACCAGGGGAGAGGAGTGACCTCTTCCCCTATCACCCCCGGAGCAGTTGATAGCCCGGGGCAGCTCAGCTCCCTCATGGGGTTGGGTCCCACATCTGAGCCACTCCTCTGAGCAACAGGTACTTCCCCTTCCAGAGCTTGGCGGAAGGACCTAGACCACATCTTCCCAACCTGCACCACACAGGGCAGACAGCCTCTTGCAGCTCCCTGACCTGGCCTTGCCCTGCGCAGATCCCACCTTGTCCCCGAGCTGGATCCCAGCTCCTCTTCCCCCTGCCCCATGCCCTGTGTAGATCCCAGCTCTCCACACCACCACCTCAGCACACCCCACTGGCCGATCTAAGACCAGCCCATTTCTGGACCCCAGCAAGCAGGTGGCCAGCAGCTCCCCTTGCACATGGCTCTGCCTACAGGAGGAGGGGATGCTGGGGGGAAGTGTTCGAACACCTGCTTGTAAAAACGACTTCCGGGCTCATCTCACTGCTGCAGGGTGTTGCACAAAGCCAGTGTTACAGGGAAGGGGGGCAGGGCTGTTGTAACAGATGCTGGTTGTCGGCGTGTTGCTGGGAGCAATGAGCTAGAGAGGTCAAAGCACAGAATACACCACTTCCCTCCCAGAGCCAAAGATAGAACCCAGGAGTCCTGGGTCCCAGCCTCCTCCCCCAACCACTAGACCCAACAACCCTGCCAAAGCTGGGCAGGAACCCAGGAGTCCTGGCTCCCAGCCTCCCCTGCTCTAACCCACTAGCCCAGGGGTGGCCAACCTGTGGTTCCGGAGCCACAAGCAGCTCGTCAGAAGTTAATACGCGGCTCCTTGTCTAGGCACCGACTCCAGGGCTGGAGCTACTGGTGCCAACTTTCCCATGTGCCAGGAGGTGCTCACTGCTCAACCCCTGGATCTGCTACAGGCCCCGCCCCCACTCCACCCCTTCCCGCCCCCTCCCCTGAGCCCGCAATGCCATTACTTCTTCCCCTTCCCCCCCAGAGCCTCCTGCATGCCACAAAACAGCTGATCGGGAGGTACAGGGCGGGTGGGGGAGGCGCGGATTGCTGAGGCTGACAGTGGGTGGGAGGTGCTGGGTGCGGGGGTGGGGGAGCTGATGGGGGCTGCTGGCGAATTACTGTGGCTCTTTGGCAATGTACATTGGTAAATTCTGGCTCCTTCTCAGGCTCAGGTTGGTCACCCCTGCACTAGACCCTACAACCCTCCCAAAGCTGGGGATGAAAGTCCCCAGGAGTCCTGCACCCCATCTCGGCCCCCAACCAGTAAACCCCTCTCCCCTCACAGAGCTGGGAATAGAATCTACAAGTTCTGAACTGAGGATAATTGAGCTATACTGATTTACATCAATACAAGATCTGGCTTGTTCACTCCTTGCCCCCACTGGATTTGGGGATCAATTTCCCAAACTAGTGATTTTCAAGAAAAAGAAAAGGAGGACTTGTGGCACCTTAGAGACTAAAAAATTTATTTGAGCATAAGCTTTTGTGAGCTACAGCATCCGATGAAGTGAGCTGTAGCTCGCGAAAGCTTATGCTCAAATAAATTTTTTAGTCTCTAAGGTGCCACAAGTACTCCTTTTCTTTTTGTGAATACAGACTAACACGGCTGCTATTCTGAAACTAGTGATTTTCAGTGTCTCCATGGTTGGGGAGGGGGTGCCCATCTTGACACCACTTACAGGGGCCAGGTTTTCAGAGAACAATAACCCCAGCTCTTTCTGAAAAGCACTTTAGAAAGCAGAGATCTGCAGCCCTTCATGTTTTTATAAGACTCTCCTGCAATGAAGCCACAGAACTTGGACTTCTGCAAAAACACAGCTCTAGAAGGAGAGATCATTGGTTCATGCACTTCGTCAGCAGAACGGAGCATCTTCTCTATTTTAGATACAGCAGCAGGAGGGGTTTTCTTTTAATAAGATCATTGTTCAGGATATTTAAAACCATTGATAGACCTAGAACCATGAGGTTCTACAACCAGACAGGAGCCTAGAACCCCACCATTAAATCAGTTTTACTACATTGACTGGCTTTAGAACTGATGACATTCTACAACAAAAGGTATCTGATCAGGTTTTAACATTTTGAGAGCACAGAAGTTTCTAGAAACAGCCAGAATTCTGGAACCCACAAGACGCCACAGAGTTTTAAATCATTCATAAATCATTATTTTAGAACTAGTGAGAAACCTAGACCCCACAAGACCCTACCTGGCCTTGGCACATTGAGAGATCTGGAACCCATGGGATATTATGCTATGCAAAACTATTTGGACATATAAAAACTACACAAGCTTGTAGAGCCAGCCTGTATCTAGAACCCATGGGATCCTATCGAGTTTAAAACCATTTGTAGACATGGCACCTCCTGGGTCCTAGAACCAAACATGGACCTGGAACCTTCTGGACCCTACTGTTTTTTTAAACACACCAGGAAATATAGAACACACACAATTATGGGGCTAGCTAGGAATCTAGAACCCAAAAGACTCCATTCAGTTTTAAAACATCGAGACACCTGGAACTCATGTCCAGAATATCCAAGTCTCTAGAACCCACAAGATTCCAAGTTTTTCTCCATTTCCATGGTGTCAGTTTCTGGCCCACGTCTCCTATTAGATTCTGGTCCAGACCCATCACTACTGAGATCCTCATCAAAAGCTGCTTTGACCAGAGCAAACAGAGACGTCCTTGTCACCTGCTGGAACGTCCCCCCTACAAAAAGGGGGAGGTCTGGGGTGAAACCGACGTTGAAGCAGAACATGATGATGGAAATGACCAGGAAGCTGTCTGTCACTGACTGCTGCACATTTCTGTAGACCATCAACCCATAGTAGAGGTGGTAGGGCAGCCAGCAGAGGAAGGAGGACACCACGACCATGACTTTGAAGGGTTTCCCACTCTGTGCCAGCCCCTTCACCTTCAGCTCCAGCCCCACGTGGACGTAGCACCCCACGATGGTGCAGAAGGGCAGCAGAAAGCCCAGCAGAAACTGGACTGTGAAGACGGCCGGATGGATCCGTCTACCTGTGTCCTGCATCTCGGTTCCATTCGAGACTCTGGGGAGGGTGTAATTATTGATGCAGGTGGTCCTGCCTGCATCCACATGGGTGTCCCAGAAAGCCAGGTCGGGAGCGCTGAGAGCGAAGGAGACCAGCCACACACCTGCAGCCAGCTTCCATGCCTGGGCCACGGTGCGGTGATTCCAAGACCAGATGGGGTGGTGAGTGAGGGTGTAGCAGTCCAGACTGATGAGGGTGAGAAGGAAGACAGAGGAGAACATGTCCATAGAGATGCAGGCATTCAGGAGCTTGCACATGGCTGTGCCAAAGACCCAGTGTAAACCCAGGAGGAGGTAGATGGCGAAGAAGGGGATCAGCAGGGTGAAGAGGAGGTAGCAGGAGACCAGGTGGAGGAACAAGAGCGTGGTCACCGTCATCCTCATCTTCAGCCTCAGCACCCACAGGTACAGCCCGTTCCCCACCACACCCACTGGTAAAGTGGTGAAGAGCAACATGGTTGCAGCCAGGTGAGTGGCCCTCATGGTTGCCGGGGTCTCGCTGGAATTCACCCCAGCAGTTGGTGGGGAGAGTCGTGTTGCCTCGGTCCATGGTGCCCTGGGGAGAGACGGAAGAGGGGTTGGAAGGGATGACAGAGGAGGGGAAAAGGGGGAGGAGAAGAGGAGGAAGGAAGAAATAAAAGGGGGTTAGGAAGGCACCATTGGAGCAGACTTCTCTGGGTACCCTTTGGTCCTCCAGAATATCCAGACTGGCTATTCTCAGCAACTGGGCCATGGCCAGTGGAACTCACTGCTACAAGATAGAGCTATGGGAGCTTGCTGGGGGAACAGAGTGATAGTGAAAATGGGAGGAGAGGAAGGAGTGGGGGAAGGAAAATAGTCTATGGGCTGAAACCCACAGCTACACAGAGAATGCTTCGTGTCTGATCTGGGGGACTGGCCAGCCCAGGAGCGTGGGGCACGTGTTCTCATTTACCATGTAGTTGGGGGTTGTTTTCCCCAGAAAGTTGGGTTCCCCTCAGGAGGTTCAGGGTTCCAGGGCTGAGGATGGGGTCTGTAACGAATGCTCTGAGGAGGGCTATGCGTTACATCTAGAACAGGAAGTGGAAGCATTTCACCTCGGGACGCACCCACAACATATTGATAACATACAGGAGCCCTCGATTCTCTTTTCCTTGCTCCCAGCCCCCCACTGCTCTCACCCCATAGACCCCACTTCCCTCCCAGAGCTAGGGAGGGCACCCAGGAGTCCTGGCTCCCAGCCTCCCCACCACCCCCTCTAACCACTAGACCCCACTCCCCTCCTTGGGCAGGAGTTTTGTCCTGGTCATTCAGCCTTTGGTGAGAGTTTCTCTCAGTGCTCTTGTTCTGTTCCCTTGGGAAAGGATTTTCTGGAATCATGGGCCCTTTCTCTTCATACAGGCATGTCCCAATAGATGAACTCCTGACCAAGATTCTAGTGGTTAGAGCAGGGAGGACTGGGAGGCAGGACTCCTGGGTTCTATCCTCAGTCCTGGGAAGGCAGTGGGAGTTAGTGGTTAGAGCAGGAGAGGCGGGGGGTCTGGAATCCTGGGTTCTATTCCCAGCTGCGCAATCTCCCCCATAGTCCCTGTGGCACTGTCCCATAGTTCAAGAGGTTGCCAGCCTCCAGGTGGTTTTTGGAGTAGTCTGAAAAAATTCAGAGAAGCACTTTGGGGTGGGGGAGGGGGAAGCTGTATTAAAGGGCCCCTTGATCAAATGGTCCCAGATGGTCCTTGCTCGCTGTCTGCCCGGTTTGCTCGTTTCAAGACAATCCGACTGCACACGTGGATTCGAGAGGCCTTTGAAACATCACCTCTTCGAGCAAACCTTTGTCCTCAGGAGCGCTGGAGAGGAGGAGTTTGCAGAGCAAAACCTGCCCAGGGCAGGACTCAAAAACTCACAGGTCTGGGGCATTTCCAGGGCTTGAGGATGGTTTCACTTGCTGAGGGGGTACAGCTGGGGCCCTGCATAATTATGCATCCCTCCCCTTCAGTTCAAGGACCCAGGCTCTGTTAAGCTGCAACCTCAGCCTGGTTTTTAAGCAGCTAACCTTTCTGCTGTGGGTTTTTCTGCTAAGACAGAGTCTGAGCTGTGGCTTCCATTTGTGGTTGGCTTTGTCTGGATCCAAGAAGAGGGGACTGGTGCAGAGCAGGAAGCCTTTCAAAGTCATGGTAACTGCCATGGTGTCATTCTTCATCTGCTGGCTGCCCTACCACCTCTGCCACAGCCTGCTGCTCTGCAAGAATGCATTGCTGGTGTTAGTCACGAGCACCTTCCTGCTTATTTACACCCTCCTGACGTGTTTCAACACTTGCTGCATCCCCGTCCTCTACATTTTTGTGGGGGAGATGTTCTGGCAGGTGCTCAGGATGTCCCTCATGACTTTGGTCAAGGCAGCTTTCATTGATGATCTCGGCAGCAAAACACCTGAGCCCAGGGGGAAACAAGGGACAGAAGTTGAGGGACCAGAACTGGAGATGGACTGAAAGTGCCTGGAGTAAGAGAACATTGGAAACTCGTTATTCCACCTGTTCCTTCATCCCTGATTGAACTAAAACGTGATGGGTTCCCGGTATTTCAATATTTATAAACCGAGCAGTGTCCTTGGGATTCCAGATTCTTTGTCATCTGCAGAATCCTATGTGTTCTAGGTCTCTCACTCTTTTCAACATCAATAGGTCTTTAAAGAATCTAGATTATTATCCATCTCTAGAACCTCATTTGTTCTTGGTCTTTCAATGTTATGAAACTCAGTGTGTGTTCAAGGGTATTCCAGATCACTAGCTGGTTCCAGAATCTCATTTGTTTTAGGTCTCTCAATGTATTTGAACCTAATTGATTCTCATGGGATCTGCATTTGTGACTGGCTCTGGAATCTTCGTTTTAAATCTCTCAATGTGTTCACACTCAACAAGGTCCATGAGTTCCAGATTCCTGACTGGAGCTAGGATTCATTGGATTCCGGAGTGTTTTCAAATCGTATGGAATCGAACAGGTTCCAGATTCTTTGGATCTGGGTGTGTATTGGGAAGACACCCACCAGACGACAGGCCATCAGATGTGATAAGCCATCAGGAAGGAACAACTTATCTATGAAGATACTAATCTCTCTCCCTCCTGGAAGGCTTCCAGGGACCTAACTGCGACACTTCTATGTCAGGTGGTCTTGACACCTGATGCTAAATATTACCTGGGACTTTTTGTAACTTTCCACCAGAAGGCAAGTGGGGGTCAAGTTTGGGAAACAAAGGATTCCTGCACCATGTAAATCCTATTTAAGGGTCAAGAGGAAGGCAAATGTGATTCCTCCTTTTCACGGCCTTTCTGCCCAAGAAGAAAGACTGGTAAAGCCACCTGAAGGGAAGGCGGGGCGGGGCAAGTCCAGACAGACAGGGGTCCAATCTGAAAAGAAATGTAACAAACTCTGAACCACAGAAACTTTGAAACCAGATAAAAATAGCATTTAGGATAAGAAATTACAGGTTATAATTTTTAACTTGTTTCTTAAGTATATTGAGCTTACTTTATTTTATTTGCTCAGGAATCTGTTTTGTTTGGTCTTTTATATTCACTTAAATATTCACTTTTGTAGTTAATAAACTTATTTCTTGTTCATAATATAACTCAGTTTGTACATTTCATAACTGAAGTGTGTGTGTGTGGGGGGGGGGGGAAGAGGCTGTGCATACCCTCCTCCACACTGAGGGAGGAGGTGGATTTCATAATATACCTTTGGGTCTGTACTCCAAGGGAGGTGGATACCTGAGTGCTTGGGCTAGTCCCTTAAGCTGAGGCTTCCCAGATCCTTCTCTGGGTGGGGGTAGGGTCTGGTGGGTTAGAGCAGCGGGGGCTTGGAGCCAGGATTCCTGGGATCTATCCCTGGTTCTAGGAGGGGAGTGGGATCTAGTGATTAGAGAGGGTGGGGGTGTTGGAAGCTTTGACTCCTGGGTTCTATCTGCAGCTCTGGGTAAGGAGTGGCATCTAGTGGTTAGAGCAGGGGATGCTGGGAATCAGGACTCCTGGGGTCATCCCTGACTCTGGCAGGGAAGTGGTGTCCAGTGGTTAGGGTAGGTGAAGAATAAAAGCAAGGATTCCTGCATTCTCTACATTTTACCACTGCATCGAATTGTGAACTGATTCCCGTGAAAGGCTGCATCCTCCTGTTCTAGCTAAAAAGCCCCAGTAACACCCAGCCAGCTGGGACATCTCACAAACGGCAGGTTGGATGTGCTAAGATGGGGGAGGACAAGGTCAGACGCCTCTTCTCTAGGTGCAAAGACTAAGAACAGTGCCTGTGGTCCGCCCCCCTCTCACCTCCTGTCAGCACACAGCTCAGGGCATGTGTTACTCGCTGGAGAGTTCCTGTGCAAGCTACAGCCTGCAGAGGTATGAACTGCCTGTGAGCCAAAGTACAACCATTTTAGTAGTGGAACAACTTTTGAAATATTTCTGTACCAGTCCCGGCCCCCATTCAATAGCCGAGTTCAGAGGCTGTACACACTCGGCATTTCAGGAAGGCCTGAGTCTTCAGTTTTCCCGTGGCTCTGCACCAAGAACATCCTGACACTCTGAAAATGAGAACCCGGCTCATATTTTGGGGAGAGGGGCTGAATCCTGGGAGCTCCTTGACCCAACGCTTCCACATTTCCCTCACAAACCACACCCCAGCCTCTGTTGCAGAGTGCCGGTTTTCTGGGCCGTTGCTCTACACATGGGGATGCCAGTGCAATTTGGATGTTAGCAGCAACTCACATTCAGGGGGCTGCATCTCATGAACTCCCCAACCAATTTGTCACCCATTTCCCAAGCAGACTCCTGCACAGCACATGAGACCTGTTCCCACTAGCAGGTGCTGGCTCTGAGCTGGCTTCAGGGCCTGGAACTAGCATGTTCAGGGAGGTAGGAATCGGGGGTGTTGACTCCTAGCATGCAAGAGCTGGGGCCAGTGGAACTCACTGCTACAAGGTGGGAAAAAAACATCCTTCCCCGACCCCGCCTCTTGTACTCTTCTGCCTGTCACAGGAACTGCTGCTACACCCTGACTCGAGAGCATGCAGGATCCTTCTCACCCTCATTGTAACACAGGAAGCCTCAATGCACCTACCTGCTTCTCTGCCCCTCAGCCATGCTGCAGCTCTGCACCAGGGACCTCTGGGCTATTGTCTCTGTCAGGAACTGCAGCCCCCCTCCCCAGACCTCGTTAGCATGGTGTCCTCTCTGCTCTGCAGACTGGCCTAACGGTTACAGCTGGGGAGGCTGGGAGCCAGGACTCCTGGGTTCTATTCCTGGCTCTGGCAGGTGAGTCAGGTCTAGTGGGTTAGAGCTGCAGTGGCTGGGAGGCAGAACTCCTGGGCTGTGGGAGGGACGTGGGGGTGGTCCTGTCTCTTAGAGCTTCATAAATGGGGAACACCTCATCTGATTAACCTGAAACAAGAGAGAAAAATCACCCACGTCATAGACCCCACCTACTACCTCTGTCTATTGAGTCCTCATGTTAACCCCATTAATACCCAGTGGCAGGGAGTTCCACTGGTTTGCCTTGGTAATAGCAAATGTCTATGGCATCTAGGTAGGATTAACAAAGAAATTCCCCTTCAGACCCAATGAGGGGAGCTGCCCATCGTCTTGACTCACCTGGGCAGTGCAGAGAGAGACTCAGATGGTCTGTGTTTGCCCAGCAAAGCGTCGGTGAGTCTGCATGCCCTGGGTGTTGAGGTCTCTCCCCTTAACTCTGTATATTCTACATGGTCCACCGCCACCTGCTCGCTGAGATGGAGAAGCTGCAAACCATAAATGGAAATGAATGAATAAATTTGGACACTGTCTTAGTAGAGAGACCACCTAAGAAACATCCATTACTTTAAAACTAGCCCCCACTCCCCTGCCAGAGCTAGGGAGAGAACCCAGATGTCCTGAGTCACCCTCCCCTGCTCTAACCACTAACCTGAGGCCTCGGCAGGGAGCAAGAACCCTCCAGTCCCAGGGCTGCAGAGGGGTCCAGGCATTGGGGCTTCCCAGAGCTGGGGACTCATATCCAGCTTCTCGTCCACTGTAATCCCCAGGTTCTTTTCTGCAGAACTGCTGCTTAGCCAGTCGGTCCCCAGCCTGTAGCGGTGCATGGGATTCTTCCTACCTAAGTGCAGGACTCTGCATTTGTCCTTGTTGAACCTCACCAGAGAACTGGAGAAAGTGGAAGCCATGATTTGAGTGGGGCAGAGTGCAGACAAAGAGACTAACAGCTGCAAACAGCTTGGTTTCCCCAGGTGGCAGGTAGGAGAGGAAATTGAACAGGTTTCAATTTGATAATGTGGCAGAGAAAAATATGCAAGTCTTAAGGAAGAAGTGGTGGGGCTGTGCAGGGCGGAGAAGCGTTCACGGCCGAGAGGCAGGAATTTTGCACTGGAAGTCAGCCAGACGGGGAAAGTATAAACCAGTCCAACATCGATTTACAACTAGCAGCGTGATCTTGTGAATGTGGAGATGTGGGGGACTCCCGCATTAAAGACTGTGTGTGGCATGGTGTGAAACTCAGTGTGAGCTAGGGCGGTGCGAGAGATGAATTGAACCCCTCAAATGAGCTGGGGGCCGTACAGCAGGCAGCTGAAACCACGGCAAGACAATCGAAAAGGCCAGGTGAGCCAGAAAACCACGTGCATACGTTACAGTGTAAATCCGCCTTTCGTAAGCGCCCAGACCTGCGGTCACGGGCTGGAGTGCACCCTGCTGCTAATAAAAGCCTGCCATCAAGAGCCATGAAAACAAGAGAAGCCAGAAGCAAGGAAGGGTTGTTAGAAATGTAGCCATAGCCATAGGGAACTATCCTGCATGTGGGCATGGATGCCCAAGGTGTGGCAAACACAATCATTTTGCCAGTGTGCAACTCAGGAAAGGAAAAGTCCCAGGGCAAATAGATGTTTTCCCTCATTGAAGCAGAAGAGCAATCGCAAGATCTGTTCCTCAAGATGGCTAACCCACAGGACCCCCTGCCACTAGACACAGGTGGCATTAACTCAAGGTACCTCCCACCATTGGACACGATCATGGTTAGCCCACAGGACCCCCTGTCACTGAAAACAAGTGGCAATTTACCTGTGGGTCTCTGTAACAGGGTGCCTGCTACCTGAGTGCCCCCTTGTGGCCAGAGCTCACTCTGCAACTCCCTTCCTCACTGCTGGAACTCACTGCTGCAAGACTGGATGGCAAGTGGAGAGGGAAAAGGAGGACAGCGCAAGTGGGAGGAGCAGAGAAGGGGAAAATAGTCTACAGGGTCAAACAGAAACAAAGCAGAGAAAACAATGTGGCTCTGATCTGGATGCTTGGCTGACTCGGGGGGTGAGGAAAGGGACATGGGGCCTTCCCCTTTTAAGGGACGCTGAATCCAGCGGAACTACAGCAAGCACCGGTATACAATAAGAGGAGAACAGGGGGCTGAGAACCAGGTAGAGGAACCATTGGCTGGTCACCGTGCTCCTCATCTTCAGGCCCAG
Organism: Dermochelys coriacea; assembly: GCF_009764565.3. Lineage (NCBI taxonomy): Eukaryota > Metazoa > Chordata > Testudines > Dermochelyidae > Dermochelys > Dermochelys coriacea. The sequence continues at coordinate 13,449,700 of NC_050091.1, forward strand.
CACCTGCAGGTCCAGCCCTCCATGGCAGGATGATGGCAAAGAAGAAAACTTGCAGCTGTGAGCTGATTTCCCCTCCCACCCACCTGGGGTGGCCAGAGATGGCTCCTGAGCTGGTGCTGGGTCGATAGTGTCAGGGCAGGGGAGATCCTTGGAGGGAGGGACTGAAAGAGTTTGGAGAAAGTGGGGCAGACAGAGATATAGGGACCCTCATGCCTCAGTAGTGGAAGAACAGTATCTTCTTCACCACCCAGCCAAAGACAATCCACCTTATAAACAGAATAGAACCCAGGAGATCAGGCTACCGGCTCCTTCCCCTGCTCTAACCACTAGACCCCACTCCCCTCCCAGAGCCAGGTAAAGAACCCAGGACTATGCACTTGCAGATCCCTTGGGGTTACCAACTAGACCCCAACCCCCACAGTTCACCCTTGTTGTCGCATTCCATGCAATTGGGGGTCTGTTTTCCCAGTTGGGTTCCCATCGGGGGTCTCTGGGTCCCAGCTCCATGGCCAGGGTCTGTGCAACAGACATGCCGGGGAGAGCTCTGAGTTACTGAGGGTTTTAAGCTAGAAGAGGAAGTGGCAGCATTTCCATGAATTCCTTCACCAAGGGACTTACCAAGAACATGTAGGTGAAACAGGAATCCTCACTTCTCTTTTCTCAATGCCCAGCCACCCCATCACTCAAACCACCAGACTCCACCCCACTCCCAGAGCTGGGGATACAACCCAGGAGTCCTGGCCCCCAGGCCACCTTGGTCTAACCTACTAGAGGCCACTCCCCACCTCCCACATGCTCAGGCAGAACCCAGTTGTTCTGACTCCCAGCCCCCTGCTCTAATTACTAGACCCCACTCCCCTCCCAGAGCTAGGGAAAGAACCCAGAAGTCCTGACCCCCAGACCTCCCTGCTAGGATCTAGACCACTGGATGTACTAGAGCCCTGCTAGCATCCTGTGTCCAATTCCAGTGCCCACAGTCCCAGGGGGATAGTGATCAATTAGAGAGGGGTCAGAGAAGAGCCAAAAGAAGGATTAAAAGAGTGGAAAACCTGCCTTATGCAGCTTACAAGAGCACACAGAGTATGGACGCTGCCTGGACAGCTAGCCTAGGTGTAAGCAGCCATGTGGATTGAAAGGCCCCATAGGTTAGTAAAGACACCCCAGATTTTTGGGGTATATACCCAATGCAGCTCTCTGCACCTGCATGTGGTGTCTTCCACACCTCACTTTAGCAGTGTAGTGTCCCGCTGCCGGAGTCTTTTGTTGCTGTCTGGAGGACTGATGCATGTCAGGCCCTGTAACGGGGTGGCAGTGGCCTATCACCAGTGCCCCCCCATGTCAGAGCTTTGTGACGAGTCCTCAGCGACTCAGCCCTCCGGACAAGTCACACACAGTCTGTATGTGAAATACAAATCAAACTCTGTCCAGGGTATAAGTCCAACAGAGGCCTGTCTCAGTGCCCTCTGGAATGTCTATCTGCAGCTCTGTCCTTGGCCTCGCTCCTAAGTCCATCACAGCACCCTGGTTCAAACTGGCTCCCAGCCCCTTCTGAGCTCTCTCAAATTGTCCCTGCTCTGGTATGGAGTGGTGCCCCAGGGCTCCCTCCCAGGAGGTGATGTCTTTGCCCTCTCTGGGCCTTTCTGGAACTCTCCTGCTAGTTCAGTTCCACCTTCTGGGGTGCATAAAGAGTCCAGCCCACTTTCTGAGTGGCTAGTGGGTGAAAGGATCCCGGTCCACTCATGAATCCGGAGCCCAGCCTAGGGACCCAATCGATATCAGCCATCTGCTTTGTGCCTTTAAATAACTGTCACTGCTACAATTCCCTGGGCCACTTCCCCAGAGCCCCAGTGTGTTCTTCACCCACACCTCAGGGGCTTGTCCTGATTAAGTCTCAGCAGCCACCCCAGAGCTCCTTCTTGTTCCCCCTGGTCTCTGCCAGCTGTCCAAGCTCCTGTAGCTCAGCCAGGCCATCCACACTCCGCCAGTTCCAGCAAAGGAGCTTAGAGGACCCTCTGCACTGCTCTTTTCTGGGTCAGGATGTGGCAGGGCCATGAGGCCTCCAGCAGGGAGCCTCAGGGCCTCGTCCACCCTGGCACAGGCCTAATAAATTGGCCCTGAGAAGGGGAGTGTTTTAGTTCCCTTTGGACTGATATGTGGAGTTCTATACACTGCCCCCAGTGTAGACACAGACTGAGACTGAGATACTCCAGGAGCTCCATCTCTGGACACTTAACAAAGAGAAAGTTAAGCAGGGACCTGATACCCATCTGTCAGTACTTCCATGGGGAGCAAATATTTGACTGTGGGTTCATCAACCTAGCAGAGGAAGGTCTAACATGATCCAGTAGCTGGAGGCTGATGTTAGACAAATTCAGGCAGGAAATAAGGTTCTTGTCTTTAACAGCAAGGGGAATTTACCATTGGAACCACTGACTGAGGTTTGCGGTGGATTCACCTTCACTGGCTATTTTAAATCAAAGTTGGGCATTTTTCTGCAAGGTCTGCTATAGGAATTAATTTGGGGAAGTTCTCTGGCCTGTGTTATATGGAAGTCAGACTACATGGTTACAATGGTCAATTCTGACCTTAGAATCTACAAATATAAGAAGCCACAGAAATTTGATATAATTAGGGTTAACCTGTGGGACTCCCTGCCACCGAACACAAGCAGCATCAACCTAGGGGACTCTGTGCCATTGAACACAAGTCTATCAGATGAGCCATTCCCAATTTAGGATGCTTTAACACACCAGACCCCACTCACCTCCCAGAGCTGGGGATAGAACTCAGGAGTCCTGAAATAAACTCAACTGAGCTATGCCGATTTACATCAGCTCACAATCTGACCCATTTTCTCCATGCCCCAAAGTAACCAGTGATGTTTGGTTATTCCATTTGGGGAGAGGGAAGGGGGTTACCCCACCATGAAATCAGTTTTAACACCAGGTGCTTGGGATGAACAAGGTTCTAGAAAAGACTGTGTTTTAAAGTTTGAGAGTGGTCGAGGTTCTAGAATGCCAGGATTCTAGAACCTGTGAAATACCACTGGGTATAAAAACCATACCCCAGGTGCAAGATTCTGGAACTATCCAGGAATCTAGAGCCCAAGGGACCCTACCAGGCTTTAAGAAACTTGGAATCCATGAGGATCTACCAATAGCGATAGATTTAGAATGCATGGACTTTTATGCAGTTGAAAAGCATTTTGACATCTAAAACTACACACAGTTCCAGAGTCAGCCTAATATAAAACTCATGGGATCATATGGAGTTTTATACTATTTCTACCCATGGCAGCTATAGCGTTCTAGAACCAAACAGGAATCTAGAAGCCTCTGGACCCTAGGGGGTTGTAATTAAGGCTACATTTTAGTCTTGAGTAATTTTAGTAAAAGTCATTGACAGGTCACAGGCAATAAACAAAAATTCATGGCCTATGACCTGTGCATGACTTACTATACATCCCTAATTAAAGCTTGGGCAGGAGGCCACAGGCACTCTTGGGGGGACATTCCAGAGGTGCTGCAGATGCTGGGGGAGCTGGCCTGGAACCCCTGCTGATGCTGGAGGGGAGGCAGGGCTGGCAGCATCTCCCTACCCCACTCCGCGTGTCTCTGCAGCTCCTAGGCAGCAAAGGGGCCAGGGGGGTCCACATGCTGCTCCCACCACAATCCACAGGTGTGCAGCTCCCATTGGCCAGGAATCACAGGCAATGGGAGCTCCAGGGGTGGAGCCTGAGGGTACAGGTAGCGCGCAGAGCTCCCTGCCCCCTCCTCTGACTACGAGTGGCAGGGCCATGCCAGTGGGAGCCAGGAAGGCCCCATCCCAAAGTAAGTACCCCCCGTCCCGCATCCTCCACCACTTCCCCTAGTCCTGAGTCCCATCCCACACACCCAGACTGCTGCTGCTGGCCCAGGGGATGCCTGGCTCAGGCAGCCCCTGAGCCAGCACTGGCCGCTGCAGAAGTCACAAAGATCACAAAAAGTCACGGAATCCATGACCTCTGTGACAGATCTGAACCTTAATTATAATATGCCATGAGACACAGCACACAAGAGAATCTAGAGCCAGCTGCGAATCTAGACCCAAAGAAACTCTATTCAGTTAGGACATGTTGAGATACCTAGAACCCAATCATTTTAAAACTAACAGGTATCTAGATCTTGCAGGACTTCAAGTTTTTCCTCTACTTCCATGCAGTTAGCTTCTCACTGTTCTCTCTCTAGAATCTGGTCCAGACACGTCACTATCGAGATCCTCATGAAAAGCCGCTTTGACCTGAGCAAAGAGGGATGTCCTGAGCACCTGATGGAATGTCTGCCCCACAAAGAGGTAGAGGACTGGAGTGAAGCAGACGTTGAAGCAGAACATGATGATGCTAACAAGCAGGAAGGCATCAGTCAATGACTGTGGCACATCTCTGATGAGCGTCAAGCTCTGGTAGAGGTGGTAGGGCAGCCAACCAAAGAAGAAGGACACCACCGCGGCCACCATGACTTTGAAGGGCTTCCTGCTCCGTGCCAGCCCCTTCTCCTTTATCTCCAGCCCCATCCGGCAGTAGCATCCCACGATGATGCAGAACGGCAGCAGGAAGCCCAGCAGAAACCGGACCACGAACAGCACAACATACATGTGTATCCTCCAGGCCTGTGTCTCAGCTCTGTCCTGGTCTCTGGACAGGATGTAATAAAGGGTGCAAATGACCTTGCCCCCCTCCATCTCCCAGGTCTCCTGGAAAGCCAAGTAGGGAGCACTAAGGGTGAAGGAGGCCAGCCACACACCCAGGACCATCTTCCTGCCCCAGGATATGGTGCGATGATGCCGGGACCAGACTGGGCGGCAGGTGAGGATGTAGCGGTCCAGGCTGATGAGGGCAAGGAAGAAGACAGAGGAGAACATGCCCAGGTGGGAGCAGGCACTGAGGACCTTGCACATGGCCATGCCGAAGACCCAGTGGAAACCAAGGAGAACATGGACAGCGAGGAAAGGGAGAATCAGGGTAAAGAGAAGAGAACAGGAGACCAAGTGGAGGAACCAGAGGGTGGTCACCGTCCTCCTCATCTTCAGCCCCAGCACCCACAGGTACAGCCCGTTCCCCACCACACCCACTAGGATGGTGGCAAAGAGAAACACAGCAATGGCTAGGTTAGTGCTCTTCATGGATGCTGGGGGCTGGCTGGAGTTTGTCCAGATTATGGGTGAGAGGGTAGTGTTGCCTCGGTCCATGGAGCCCTGGGGAGAGACAGAAGAGGGGTTGGAAGGGATGACAGAGGAGGGGAAAAGGGAGAGTGGAAGAGGAGGAAGGGAGAAATAACAGAGGGGACCTCTCTGGGCACCCTCTGGTCCTCCAGAATGTCCAGGCTGGGTATTCTCAGCAACGGGCCATGGCCAGAGGAACTCACTGCTACAGGAAAGAGCTATGGGCAGCAGGAAGGGAAAGAGGGATAGCAGACGTGTGGCAAGTGAGGAAGGGGACAGTTGTCTAATAGATCAAGTTACAGCTATGCAGAGAACATCACATTGGCTGTGACCTGGAGGGACGGTTGGCTCAGTGGGACAGGGAATGGGACATGGGGCCTTTCCCCACTAGGAGGCATCAACTCTCATCTGATTTCAGGGCCTAGGACTTGCTGACCAAGGGAGGTGGGGATCGGTGCTGTTGGCTTCTAGCATACTGGAGCTGATGCCTGTGGGACTCACTGCTACAAGGTAGAAAAAGCCACCTCACCCCCTCCCACCTTGTTCTCATCTGCTTGTCACAGGAATTGCTGCTACACCCTGACTCGTGAGAGCGTGCAGGGTCCTCTCACTTCATTATAACACAGGAAGCCTCAAGCCACCGAGCTGCTTCTCTACCCCACAGCCGTGCTGCAGCTCTGCACCAGGGACCTCTGGGCTATTGCCTCTGTCACAGAATGTGCTCCTCACAGACTTGTTAGACTGGTGACCTCTCTACTCTGCAGAATGGCCAAATGGTTAGAAAAGGGGGAGTGGGAGCCAGGACCCCTGGGTTTTATCCCCAGTTCTGGGAGTGGGGAGCAGTTGAGAAGGGGTAGGAGGTCAGAACTCCTGGGCTGTGGGAGTGACCTGTGGCTTAGAAATTTGTAAACAGCGAACACCTCATTTGATTAACATGAAACAACGGAGAAAAATTCACCCAGGTCACAGATCTAACCTACTAACTCTGTCTATTGAGTCCCCATGGTAACCCCATTAATTCCCAGTGGCAGGGAATCCCACAGGCTAATACTCCTAATACCCAGTGGCATGGAGTCCCACTGTTCGCCTTGGTAATAGCAAATGTCTGTGGCTTCTGGGTAGGATTAGCAAAGAAATTCCCCTTCAGACACAACAAGGGGCCTCTGCCCATCGTTTCGACTCACCTGGGCAGCGCTGGACCCAAAGCAGAGAGAGACTCAGATGGTGTGTCTTTGCTCAGCAATGCATCCGTGAGTCTCTGCTTCCCTGTGTATTAAGGTCACTCCCCTTAACTCTGTGTCTTCTACACGCTCCTCCTCCACCTGCTCTCTGAGATGGAGAAGCTGCAAACCATAAATGGAAATGATCATTCGGACACTATCTTAGCAAAGAAACCACCTAAGAAATAGCCATTGCTTTAAAACTAGCCCTCACTCCCCTGCCAGAGCCAGGGATAGAACCCAGGAGCCATGGCTTCCAGGCCCCAGGCTTCTCTAACCCACTAAACCCCACTCCCCTCCCACATCTGGGGCTAGAACCCAGACATCCTGAGACACCCCTCCCCTGCTCTGACCGCTCATCCTGAGGCCTCAGCAGGGAGCAAGAGCCCTCCAGTCCGAAGGCTGCAGCGGGGGTCTGGGCTTTGGGGCTTTCCCCACCCAACCCAGTGCTTCTGCCAGGTCTCTGGGATTTCTGTTGGAGTGGGACGTCAATTTTTCCAGGGGCCCCCAATTGACCAGAGCCCCTGGGCACAGGGCCCGTCGGTCCATTGGATAATCCGCTACTGCCCAGCCGGGTTCCTTAGACCAGTTGGGCATGGAGGGCCAGGGATTAACAGAAATGTGGAGTCCAGCGATACCCCCTGGGCAAGTATCAACACCACCAGCCACCCATTGGAGGGAGTTGCATGTTCATACGGACTAGGGCTTCAACGGGGTTCTCAAAGAGGCACATGCCCCAGAGATGCAGCCATGGTGCCTGGCATGAGTGTTGCCAGGCTGATGCCCCAGGGTTGTACGTGAGTGTGCAGAGAGGAAAGGGCTGTTGGATTCAGGGGGCCGCTTGCAACCAGATGCTGAGCTCAGAACTGCCCAAGAACTGTTAGAGATACCATCCAGTCCTGCATTAAAAATTGTTGGTGATGGAGAAATGGGGTTGGTCCTTTTTAGTCTTTATCATCTTTTGGAACTGCTGGCCCCCAGCCTTGGCCAAGGTTTTGTAACTTGGCTGAAGCTGGCAAGTGAGATCTTCACCGTTACTCTGACCTGTGACCAGAGGTGCAGAGGGCAGCCCACACTGAAAATCCCAGGGTCAGGGCAGGCTTCAAAAAGGAGAGTAGTTTATCCCAAAACCGGTGGTTAATACAGAGGTTAGATTCACCAACCAGTCACAAGCTGTGCTCCTGATCCTCCACACTGGTTATCAAGAAGCCAAGAAAAAGAAAAATCGCACAGCCCCCTCCATTGTATTCCAGTCTAGGCTCCCAATCAGCAAATTGGTCCAGTAAAATGAGAATTTACTTAAAACTCTATTCATGACACAAAATATTCTTCTGATCCCCAAAGGACCAGCCACATTACCAGATCAATACTGGTTGGCAAGTGTGTGTGTGTGTGTGTGTGTGTGTGTGTGTGTGTGTGTGTGTGTGTGTGTGAACACGATCCAACAATAACAAAGCATGACTTAACCATGCAGATGTGGGATGGTGCCTTTTCTTAAAATAGCTAGTTGGCAACAGTTGTTGCTGTGGTGTCAGAACAAAACAAAAAGAAAAGAAGAGAACAAACAAGAACTGGCCAACTAACATCTCCAGTAATGTCAGCATTCAAAAAAACAGTGTTGCCAAAGGTCATGGTTTTGTCATGTGTCACATGATCGGTATTGTTTTTCTTAAAGCCCCAGCTTCTGGCCTCAATGCATCTCTAATTATTTCAGCCTTCCCTCTTGAAAGAAAAAGGAAGTTTCTAACTCTCGTGGCGGTGGAGAAAGCTTTCAAATGTGACCCCAGTGCCCGCTAAAGGCTCAAAAGGTAGAAGGCAAATAAATAAACCCCAAATCAAGTATGTTTACATGATCTTGTGATTTTTGGAGAGCCCAACTCAGGATTTTTGAACATTTGAGGATGGCAATATGGAGAGAATCACAGAATATCAGGGGTGGAAGAGACCTCAGGAGTCTAACCCCCTGTTCAAAGCAGGACCAACACCAACTTAATCATCCCATCCAGGGCTTTGTCCATCTGGGCCTTAAATACCTCTAAGGATGGAGATTCCACCATCTCCCTAGGGAACCCATTCCAGAGCTTCACCACACTCCTAGTGAAATAGTGTTTCCTAATATCCAACCTAAACCTCGCCCACTGCAACTGGAGACCATTGCTCCTCGTTCTGTCATCTGCCACCACTGAGAACAGCCGAGCTCCATCCTCTTTGGAACCCCCCTTCAGGTAGTTGAAGGCTGCTATCAAATCCCCCCTCACTCTTCTTTTCTGCAGACTAAATAACCCCAGTTCCCTCAGACTTTCCTCGTAAGTCCTGTGCCCCAGCCCCCTAATCATTTTTGTTGCCCTCCGCTGGACTCTCTCCAATTGTCCACATTCTTTCTGTAGTGTGGGGACCAAAACTGGAGACAATACTCCAGGTGTGGTCTCACCAGTGCCAAATAGAGGGGAATAATCACTTCCCTTGATCTGTTGGCAACACTTCTACTAATACAGCTCAATGTGCCATTGGCCTTCATGGCAGCAAGGGCACACTGCTGACTCATATCCAGCTTCTCATCCACTGTAAACCCTAGGTCCTTTTCTGCAGAACTGCTGCTTAGCCAGTTGGTCCCCAGCCTGTAGCGGTGCATGGGATTCTTCCGTCCTAAGTGCAGGACTCTGCACTTGTCCTTGTTGAACCTCAGAGAACCAGAGAAAGTGGAAGCCATGATTTGAGCTGGGCAGCGTGCAGACAAATAGATGAATGGCTGCAAACAGCTTGGTTTGCCCAAGTGGCAGGCAGGAGAGGAAATTGAACAGGTTTCAATTTGATAATGTGGCAGAGAAAAATATACAACTCTTAAGGAATAATGGGGGGGCACACTGTGCATGGTGGAGAAGCATTCATAGCCCAGAGGCAGGAATTTTGCACTGGGAATCAGCCAGACGGGGAAAGTATAAATCAGTCCTACATTGGTCTAAAACTGGCAGCGTTATTCTGTGAATGTGGATAAGTATGGGACTCCCGCATTAAGGATGTGTGTGGCATGGTGTCAGACTCGACGTGAGCTAGGGCAGTGACAGAGATGAATTGAGCCCCTTGAATGTGCTGGGGACCATATGGCAGGCAGCTGAAACCAAGGCAAGACAATCGAAAAGGCTGGGTGAGCCAAAAAAAAAAAAAACCACATGCATATGTTGCAATGTAAATCTGTCTTTTGTAAGCGCCCAGACCTCCTGTCACGGGCTGAAGGGAGTTTGGCTGGCAATAAAAGCCTGCCATCAAGAGCCATGAAAACAAGAGAACCCAGAAGCAAGGAAGGGTTGTTAGAAATGCAGTCGTAGCCATATGGAATGGTTCTGCATACGGGCAGTGTGACGGGTTGGATCACAGAACTTCTTTGGGCACTGCCAACTGATGTTGGCACCGGACCAGGGGGATGAGGTGGATGAGGCTTTCTTCCGGCAACTCACGGAAGCTACTAGATCGCATGCCCTGATTCTCATGGGTGACTTTAATTTTCCTGATATCTGCTGGGAGAGCAATACAGCGGTGCATAGACAATCCAGGAAGTTTTTGGAAAGCGTAGGGGACAATTTCCTGGTGCAAGTGCTAGGGGAGCCAACTAGGGGGAGCGCTTTTCTTGACCTGCTGCTCACAAACCGGGTAGAATTAGTGGGGGAAGCAAAAGTGGATGGGAATCTGGGAGGCAGTGACCATGAGTTGGTTGAGTTCAGGATCCTGACGCAGGGAAGAAAGGTAAGCAGCAGGATACGGACCCTGGACTTCAGGAAAGCAGACTTTGACTCCCTCAGGGAACAGATGGCCAGGATCCCCTGGGGGACTAACATGAAAGGGAAGGGAGTCCAGGAGAGCTGGCTGTATTTCAAGGAATCCCTGTTGAGGTTACAGGGACAAACCATCCCGATGAGTCGAAAGAATAGTAAATATGGCAGGCGACCAGCTTGGCTTAATGGTGAAATCCTAGCGGATCTTAAACATAAAAAAGAAGCTTACAAGAAGTGGAAGGTTGGACATATGACCAGGGAAGAGTATAAAAATATTGCTCGGGCATGTAGGAAAGATATCAGGAGGGCCAAATCGCACCTGGAGCTGCAGCTAGCAAGAGATGTCAAGAGTAACAAGAAGGGTTTCTTCAGGTATGTTGGCAACAAGAAGAAAGCCAAGGAAAGTGTGGGCCCCTTACTGAATGAGGGAGGCAAGCTAGTGACAGAGGATGTGGAAAAAGCTAATGTACTCAATGCTTTTTTGCCTCTGTTTTCACTAACAAGGTCAGCTCCCAGACTGCTGTGCTGGGCATCACAAAATGGGGAAGAGATGGCCAGCCCTCTGTAGAGATAGAGGTGGTTAGGGACTATTTAGAAAAGCTGGACGTGCACAAGTCCATGGGGCCGGACGAATTGCATCCGAGAGTGCTGAGGGAATTGGCGGCTGTGATTGCAGAGCCCTTGGCCATTATCTTTGAAAACTCGTGGCGAACGGGGGAAGTCCCGGATGACTGGAAAAAGGCTAATGTAGTGCCCATCTTTAAAAAAGGGAAGAAGGAGGATCCTGGGAACTACAGGCCGGTCAGCCTCACCTCAGTCCCTGGAAAAATCATGGAGCAGGTCCTCAAAGAATCAATCCTGAAGCACTTAGAGGAGAGGAAAGTGATCAGGAACAGTCAGCATGGATTCACCAAGGGAAGGTCATGCCTGACTAATCTAATCGCCTTTTATGATGAGATTACTGGTTCTGTGGATGAAGGGAAAGCAGTGGATGTATTGTTTCTTGACTTTAGCAAAGCTTTTGACACGGTCTCCCACAGCATTCTTGTCAGCAAGTTAAGGAAGTATGGGCTGGATGAATGCACTATAAGGTGGGTAGAAAGCTGGCTAGATTGTCGGGCTCAACGGGTAGTGATCAATGGCTCCATGTCTAGTTGGCAGCCGGTGTCAAGTGGAGTGCCCCAGGGGTCGGTCCTGGGGCCCGTTTTGTTCAATATCTTCATAAATGATCTGGAGGATGGTGTGGATTGCACTCTCAGCAAATTTGCGGATGATACTAAACTGGGAGGAGTGGTAGATACGCTGGAGGGGAGGGATAGGATACAGAAGGACCTAGACAAATTGGAAGATTGGGCCAAAAGAAATCTAATGAGGTTCAATAAGGATAAGTGCAGGGTCCTGCACTTAGGATGGAAGAATCCAATGCACCGCTACAGACTAGGGACCGAATGGCTCGGCAGCAGTTCTGCGGAAAAGGACCTAGGGGTGACAGTGGACGAGAAGCTGGATATGAGTCAGCAGTGTGCCCTTGTTGCCAAGAAGGCCAATGGCATTTTGGGATGTATAAGTAGGGGCATAGCGAGCAGATCGAGGGACGTGATCGTTCCCCTCTATTCGACACTGGTGAGGCCTCATCTGGAGTACTGTGTCCAGTTTTGGGCCCCACACTACAAGAAGGATGTGGATAAATTGGAAAGAGTACAGCGAAGGGCAACAAAAATGATTAGGGGTCTAGAGCACATGACTTATGAGGAGAGGCTGAGGAAGCTGGGATTGTTTAGTCTGCAGAAGAGAAGAATGAGGGGGGATTTGATAGCTGCTTTCAACTACCTGAAAGGGGGTTTCAAAGAGGATGGCTCTAGACTGTTCTCAATGGTAGCAGATGACAGAACGAGGAGTAATGGTCTCAAGTTGCAATGGGGGAGGTTTAGATTGGATATTAGGAAAAACTTTTTCACTAAGAGGGTGGTGAAACACTGGAATGCGTTACCTAGGGAGGTGGTAGAATCTCCTTCCTTAGAGGTTTTTAAGGTCAGGCTTGACAAAGCCCTGGCTAGGATGATTTAACTGGGACTTGGTCCTGCTTTGAGCAGGGGGTTGGACTAGATGACCTTCTGGGGTCCCTTCCAACCCTGATATTCTATGATTCTATGATTCTATGTGCTGAGACTACTTCTAACCCATTTCCCCTGCCAGCTTGGGACTCCAGAACTGTGCCTGTTCGAGCCAGACACACCGCCTGCTACAAACCCAGACCCAGGCCTGAACCATGTCCCCCAAAAGCTGCAGGCTTAACTGAAAACAGCTTAAGAAATGTTCCTGTCTCCAACACTCAAATGCCCAGCTCCCAATGGGGTCCAAACCCCAAATAAATCCGTTTTACCCTGTGTAAAGCTTATACAGGGTAAACTTATAAATTGTTTTCCCTCTATAACACTGATAGAGAGATATGCACAGCTTTTTGCCCCCCCCCAGGTATTAATGCATACTCTGGGTTGATTAATAAGTAAAAAGTGATTTTATTAAATACAAAAAGCAGGATTTAAGTGGTTCCAAGTAATAACAGACAGAACAAAAACAACAGGGAGTCTGGTGATTCCCTGTTGTTTTTGTGGATACAGACTAACACGGCTACCCTCTGATACTAGACAGAACAAAGTGAATTACCAAGCAAAATAAAATACACAAGTCTAAGCCTAATACAGTAAGAAAACTGAATACAGATAAAATCTCACTCTCAGAGATGTTGCAATAAGCTTCTATCACAGACTAGACACCTTCCTAGTCTGGGCACAATTCTTTCCCCTAGTACAATCCTCATTCCAGTTCAGGTGGTAGCTAGGGGATTTCTCATGACTGCAGCCCACTTTGTTCTGTTTCACCCCTGTACATACCTTTGGCACAAGGTGGGAATCTTTTGTTTCTCTGGGTTCCCACCCCTCCTTCTAAATGGAAAAGCACCAGGTTTAAGATGGATTTCAGTACCAGGTGACATGATCACATGTCCTGTGAGACCCCCCAAGCCTCCATTCTCCCAGCCTGACTCACAGAAGGCCTGCAAACAAACAGAGCCATGCACAGTTAATTGTCCTGGATGATGGGAGCCATCAAGATTCTAAACCACCATTAATGGCCCACACTTCGCATAACTACAATAGGCCCTCAGAGTTATATTTCTAGTTTCAGACACAAGAATGATACATACATACATACAAATAGGATGACCAGACTCATTAGATTATAAGCTTTGTAATGATATCTTGCAAGAGACCTTTTGCATGAAGCATATTCCAGTCTACAGGGTCAAACACAGAACCACACAGAGAAAATTATGTGACTCTGATCTGGATGCTTGGCTGACTCAGGGTGGTGGGGAAAGGGACACAAGGCCTTTCCCCTGTAGGGGGTGCTAGATCCAGCAGAACTGCAGCAAACACTGGTATACAATAGGGGGCTGAGAACCAGGTTGAGGAACCTCTGGCTGGTAACTGTGCTCCTCATCTTCAGCCCCAGCTCCCGCAGGTCCAGCCCCCTATGGCAGGATGATGGCAAAGAAGAAAACTCACAGCTGTGAATGGATTTCCCCTCCCACCCACCTGGGAGTGGCCAGAGATGGCTCCTGCACTGGTGCTGGGGTCAATAGCAGTGTGAGGGCAGGGGAGATCCTTGGCGTAGGAGAGAGGGACAGAAAGAGTTTGGAGAAAGGGGGGCAGACAGAGATACAGGAACCCTCCTGCCTCAGTAGTGGAAGAACAGTATCTTCTTCACCACCCAGCCAAAGACAATCCACCTTGTAAGCAGAATAGAACCCAGGAGATCAGGCTACTGGCTCCTCCCCCTGCTCTAACCACTAGACCCCACTCCCCTCCCAGAGCCAGGTAAAGAACCCAGAAGTCCTGACTTACAGATCCCTGGGGTTGCCAACTAGATCCCACCTCCCACAGTTCACCCTTGTTGTCACACTTCCTCAGAGCCCCAGCACATTCTTCACCCACACCTCAGAGTCATGTCCTGGTTGAGTCTCAGCAGCCAGCCCAGAGCTCCTTCTCGCTCCCCCTGGTCTCTGCCAGCATGGCTCTCTCCAAGGTCCTGTAGCTCAGCCAGGCCATCCACACTCCTCCAGCTCCAGCAAAGAACTTCACTCAGTTCCTTTTATATGGGCCTGCTGGGCCTGGATTGACTGCTCCCTGCAGCCTCTCTGATTGGCTGTGTGGGACACAGCCACTCTAGGCAGCTTGGAGGACCTTCTGCACTGCCCTTTTCTGGGTCAGGATGTGGCAGGGCTGCAAGGCCTCCAGCAGGGGGCCTCAGGGCCTCATCCACCCTGCCACAGGCCTAATAAATTGGCTCCCAGAAGGGGAGTGTTTTAATTCCCTTTGAGATGTGGAATTCTATATACTGCCCCCAGTATAGACACAGAGACTCCAGGAGCTCCATCTCTGTAGCTTAACAAAGAGAAAGTTAAGTGGGGACCTCATACCCATCTGTCAGTACTTCCATGGGGAGCAAATATTTGACTGTGGGCTCATCAGTCTAGAAGAGGAAGGTCTAACATGACCCAGTAGCTGGAGACTGATGTTAGACAAATTCAGGCAGGAAATAAGGGGCTTATCTTTAACAGCGAGGGGAACTTACCATTGACCGAGGTTTGCGGTGGATTCACCATAACTGGCTATTTATAATCAAGGTTGGGCATTTTTCTGAAAGATCTGCTGTAGGAATTAGTTTGGAGAAGTTCTCTGTCCTGTGTTATATGGAAGTCAGACTTCCTATATGGTCATAATGGTCCCTTCTGACTTTAGACTCTATGAATATAAGAAGCCACAGAAATTTGATATCATTAGGGTTAACCTGTGGAGCTCCCTGCCACTGAACACAAGCATCATCAGCCCAAGGGTCCCCCTGCCACTGAACAAAAGTGGTGTCAATCCAGAGGATGCTCTAAAAGGGTGTCTGCCTCCTGAGTGCCTCCCTGAGGTCAGAGGTTGTGCTGCTGTACCTTGCCTCGGTTTACCTTGTATTAATATCAAAAGGGAGAAAAAAAACATTCCTCTTCTGGGGTCCAGTTCATTTCCTCCAGACACATATTGGCCTTCTGGGCCCCAAACCCAGTTCACTGTTTCTATCTCCATAGGTAAGGAGTCCCCAGCCCTCCCTCCTGGAGCTGGCTCACAGTTCAAGGTCTCTCTCCCCTCAGGTGGACTAAAGCCCATTTCCCCATAAGGACCGGTCACCCTGTGATAGACTCCACTTGGTACTATTGGGATTAACCTGTGGGTTTCCCCGCCACTGAGTATTATCAGGCTTAACCCATGGGACTCCCTGCCACTGAGTATTAGTGGAATAACCCAAGTCTGAGTTTTTGGAATACCCAGGACTGTGAGTCATCTCTTACCCTCCACGAGTGTCCACATTGCCTGGTACGGTTCAACTCAACATCACAATGCTGAGATGTGTTTATAGTCAAAACAGGCATACGTTTGTTATCCAAGGGGCATGAAGGAATAGCTGGCAAGGGACTGTAACAGGAACAAAGGGGTCACAGACAAAGCAAAATCACAACTCGCTTCCTAGAGATTTCACCTACCAGGCCTAAGGAAGTTTCTCTCACCCCAAATGTTCGCAACCTTTTGACCAACCCTGGTTGATGTCCTTGATGCAGAATAAAGGGGTGTCTTCTTGCGTTCTGTTTGTATCCCCCATATCTGGTGTCCTTGCACACGGCCTGGATTGATTTTTTCATGGGTGCTCCTTTCCATGTAGATAGCCTCCCACTGCATTGGCTCATGATGCCAAATCTACATGGCCAACTGAAAGCCCAGAGAATAAATTTTGTTTGTCTGGCAGAAAGCCCATCTCTCTACATCTGCTCCACTACAGAAGAACCATATGTAACTCCTGCCATAGTATCTGTATATACATTTCGCAGCAATGTAACACTGGCTTTCATTCAAGTCCTCTCACAACCTGTGCTGGGGATCTAGAATATGCACACCAGAATAGGGATATTTTTGTAACCCCCATCCTCCCCTGCCAAGGATTCATGGGTCACATCATGGGACTCAATGCAGGGGGGTATCATGTGGGGTCTCTAACAAAGATAAACTCCTCTATCTTGTTTGAAGTCTATCAGATGAGCCATTCCCAATTTAGGATGCTTTAACACAGTAGGCCCCACTCACCTCCCAGAGCTGGGGATAGAACTCAGGAGTCCTGAAATAAACTCAACTGAGCTATGCCGATTTACATCAGCTCACAATCTGACCCATTTTCTCCATGCCCCAAAGTAACCAGTGATGTTTGGTTATTCCATTTGGGGAGAGGGAAGGGGGTTACCCCACCATGAAATCAGTTTTAACACCAGGTGCTTGGGATGAACAAGGTTCTAGAAAAGACTGTGTTTTAAAGTTTGAGAGTGGTCGAGGTTCTAGAATGCCAGGATTCTAGAACCTGTGAAATACCACTGGGTATAAAAACCATACCCCAGGTGCAAGATTCTGGAACTATCCAGGAATCTAGAGCCCAAGGGACCCTACCAGGCTTTAAGAAACTTGGAATCCATGAGGATCTACCAATAGCGATAGATTTAGAATGCATGGACTTTTATGCAGTTGAAAAGCATTTTGACATCTAAAACTACACACAGTTCCAGAGTCAGCCTAATATAAAACTCATGGGATCATATGGAGTTTTATACTATTTCTACCCATGGCAGCTATAGCGTTCTAGAACCAAACAGGAATCTAGAACCCTCTGGACCCTAGGGGGTTATAATTAAGGCTACATTTTAGTCATGAGTAATTTTAGTAAAAGTCATGGACAGGTCACAGGCAGCAAAAAAAAAAATTCATGGCCTATGACCTGTGCATGACTTTTACTATATACCCCTAACTAAAGCTTGGGGTGGGGGCCATGGGCGATCTTGCGGGGGGCGTTCCAGAGGTGCTGCAGGTGCTTGGGGAGGTGGCCCTGGATCCCTCTGGTGCTAGGGTTGGGGTGGGCAGCAGCACGTGCCCCAGGACTCCTCCTGGTGCTGGGGGGGAGGCAGGGCTGGCAGGGGCTCCCTACCTGGCTCCACGTGTCTCTGCTGCTCTTAGGCGGCAGAGGAGCCAGGGGGCTCTGCACGCTGCTCCCACCACAATCTGCGGCTAGGCAGCTCCCCTTGGCCAGGAACCACAGCCAATGGGATTTCCAGGGGTAGAGCCTGTGGATGCATGCAATGCGTGGAGTCCCCTGGCCCCTCCTTTGCCTAGGAGCTGCAGGACCATGCCAGTGGGAGACAGGAAGCCCCCCATCCCAAAGCAAGCACACCCCTCCACATCCCCCACCCCCTTCTCCTAGTCCTGAGCCCCCTCCCAAACACACCCAAACTGCTGCTGCTGGCCCCGGGGTCTAGGACATCATAGATGAGGTTGGAAACTGGGATGTTCTTGATCACATAGGAGTAGTTTGGATTTTAAAGCTTTGGCAGACCTAGAACATAAGTGGTTCAAGAACCAGCCGCATATCTAGAATGCATAAGATCCTATTGGCTTTTGAAACATATAGTGGCTTGGAAAACATGATGCTCTAAATCAAGCCCACATTAGATCAGTTAGCATTCAAAACACTGACAGACCTGAGATCCAAGATATTAAGAACTGGCCAGGATTCCTAGAATCCATGAGATCCTATTGAATTTTGAATCAGCAAGATGTGTTATCAGTCACGGTTGGCAGTCTTGTTTCATCTGAGCAGTAGGAATGGAATTTTTTTTTTGAAATAGAGGAGTTAAGCATGTCTAACTTATCTACAGCCTCCACCCAGGGCTAGTGGCCCACATAAGCCTGCTTCCTCAGATACCCCAGTGGGTCCAGGTGACAACTGGTATAGCTCCCCGACAACGTCTGCCTGACTTCTGGGTAGAATCAGATATTCCAAGGACTGAAGGAGAACAGAGGTCCCCTAGTCTGACCTGCTGCAGAATGTCCCTGAATTAGTCCCTGGTTGAACTGGAGCAGACATGTTAGAAATACCATCCATCCCTGCATTAAAAATTATTGGTGATGGAGAAACCATCAGGGTGAGTCTTTTTTAGTCTTTATCATCTTTTGGATCTGCTGGCCCCCATCCTCGGCCAAGGTTTTGTAACTTGGCTGGAGCTGGCAAGTGAGATCATCACAGTTACTCTGACCTGTGACCAGAGGTGAGGGCAGTCCACACTGAAAATCCCAAGTTCAGGTCAGGCTGCAAAAAGGAGAGCAATTTATCGCAAACCTGGTGGTTAGTACAGTAGTTAGATTCACCAACCAGTCACAAGCTGTGCTCCTGATCCCCCACACGGGTCATCAAGAAGCCAAGAAAAAAGAAAGAAATCACAGTGCCCCCTTTATCGCATTCCAATCTAGGATCCCAATCAGCAAATATGTCCAGTAAAGTGAGAAGTTACTTAAAACTCTATTCACTATACAAAACGTTTTTCTTATCACCATAGGGCCAGCCACATTCCCAGATCAATACTGATTTGGATTTTACCCAAAATACCATGTTGCCAGCCAATCCTTTAGCATCTAAAACCAAAGGTTTTATTATAAACAAAAAGAAAACAACAAGGAGAGAGTTGTTAAATGGACGAAACAATCCAGATACACACAGAGACTTCAGAGTCCGTATACCAGGTTCTCAGCAGCACTGATGAGTTTCCTTGCTTGAAAAGTCCCTCTGGAACACACCCAAAGCTTGGATGGGTCATTCAGTCCTTTGTTCAGAGATGCAAGAATGCATCCGACGAAGTGAGCTGTAGCTCACGATAAGCTTATGCTCAAATAAATTTGTTAGTCTCTAAGGTGCCACAAGTCCTCCTTTTCTTTTTGCGAATACAGACTATCATGGCTGCTACTCTGAAGTTTGGAGAGAAGTTACTCCAGAGATCGAAAGCAGGATTGAAGAAAAAATGGAGAAGATGCAGTTGCCTTCTTATATCCTGGGTACATCCTCTGTCCCAAACACAAGTTCCCAGCATATAGGTATGGAAAATTTCTTGGAGTCCCCTGTCTTCAGGCATGCCCCTACAAGTCCTGCTGACTTAGAAGCATAGCCCCTGGCTTCTCTCAATGGGTTTACTGTACAGCTGATTGCCCATTGAAGAGACAAGGCAGTGCTAATGCCAACCTGTCTGGGGGTGTGTCAAGGTTCCTTCCCCACTCTGAACTCTAGGGTACAGATGTGGGGACCTGCATAAAAAAAACCCTAAGCTTATTTTTACCAGCTTAGGTTAAGACTTCCCCAAGGTACAAACTATTTTACCTTTTGCCCTTGAACTTTATTGCTGCCACCACCAAGCGTTTAACAAATATATATAGGGAAAGAGCCCGCTTGGAAACATCTTTCACCCCAAAACCCTCCTAAACCCTACACCCCCTTTCCTGGGGAAGGCTTGATAAAAATCCTTACCAATTTGCATAGGTGAACACAGACCCAAACCCTTGGATCTTAAGAACAATGAAAAAGCATTCAGTTTCTTAAAAGAAAAGAAAAAGTAAACAAATCACCTCTGTAAAATCAGGATGGTAAATACCTTATAGGGTAAATCAGATTCAAAACAGATTCAAAACAGAGAGAATCTCTCTAGGCAAAACCTTAAGTTACAAAAAGATACAAAAAATAGGAATATCCATTCCATTCAGCACAGCTTATTTTATCAGCCATTAAAACAAAACAGAATCAAATACATATCTAGCTAGATTACTTACTAAGTTCTAAGACTCTATTCCTGTTCTGTCCCCAGCAAAAGCATCACCCAGACAGAGAGACCCTTTGTTTCTGCCCCTTCCAGCTTTGAAAGTATCTTGTCTCCTCATTGGTCATTTTGGTCATTGGCCAGTGAGGTTATCCTAGCTTCTTAACCCTTTACAGGTGAAAGGGTTTATCCTCTGGCCAGGAGGGATTTTAAAGGTGTTTACCCTTCCCTTTATATTTATGACACATCCCCCAAATCACAGATAGGGTGAAATGTTGACTGTGATTTCTTCCTGGAACTCAAGGGGAAAACAGAGTTAATAAGACACATGCACCTCTAAATATACTACCAAGTATATAAAGAGTAACAATATTTTCCACATCTCAAGGACAATTTTAACCAGTTGATTCTGGGAAACTTTCATGGGAGAGTGCATCAGCCACTTTGTTAGAAGCTCCTGAGATGTGTTGGATGTTGAAATCAAAATCTGGAGAGCTAAACTCCACCGAATAAGTTTTTTGTTATTTCCTGTGGCGGTATGAAGCCACTGTAGCGCAGCATGGTCGGTTTGCAGGTGGAAATGCCATCCCCAAACATATGGGTGTAGCTTTTCCAGAGCATAGACAATGGCGTAACATTCTTTTTCAGTGACTGACCAGTTGCTTTCCCTCTCAGACAGCTTCTTGCTGAGAAACACGTCAGGGTGGAATTCTTGATCCGGTCCTTCCTGCATTAAAACTGCTCCCACACCATGCTTGGACACATCTGTGGTTACTAGGAATGGTTTGTCAAAGTCTGGGGCCCTTAGTACAGGGTCAGACATGAGTGTCGCTTTAAACTGGTTAAAGGCCTTCTGACACTCTTCGGTCTCCTAAATGGCATTTGGCTGTTTCTTTTTGGTTAGGTCTGTCAGTGGGGCGGCGATTTGGCTGTATTGCGGTACAAATCGCCTGTAATATCTGGCCAAGCCTAAGTTTCTTTGACTTTGGGATAGGCCACTTTTGGATAGCATCCACTTTGGCCTGTAGGGGGTTGATAGTTCCTTGACGCATTGGGTGTCCAAGGTAAGTCACTCTGTTTAGGCCTATTTTGACACTTCTTAGCCTTAACAGTTAGCCCTGCCTCCCTTATGCGCTCCAAGACTTTTTGTAGATGTTCCAGGTGTTCTGCCCAGGAATCCGAAAATATGGCCACATCATCAAGGTAGGCGACTGCATATTCTCCTAATCCTGCTAGGAGACCATTTATAAGTCTTTGGAAGGTGGCAGGTGCATTCCACAGCCCGAGAGTACATTAAATTCATATAGCCTGACATGTGCAGTGAAGGCTGACTTTTCCTTGGCGAATTCATCTAGCGGTACCTGCCAGTACCCCTTGGTTAAGTCCAAGATAGAGATTAACTGGGCCCGTCCCACTTTCTCTAATAGTTCATTTGTGCATGACATTGGATAGTTGTCTGGGCGAGTTACAGCATTTAGCTTACGGTAGTTGGCGCAAAAACTTATCTCCCCATCTAGTTTGGGAACTAGAACCATTGGAGATGCCCAGGCACTGCCAGAGGGGCAGATTACACCCATCTGTAGCAAATCCTGGATCTCCCGTTCTATAGCAGTTTTATCTTGAGAAGACGCCCGGTAAGGTTGGACTTTAATTGGGTGAGCATTACCTGTGTCAATGGAGTGGTATGCCCGTTCAGTCAGTCCTGGGGTGGCTGAGAACGTTGATGCGTAGCTAGTGCACAGCTTCTGGATCTGCTGTCGCTGCATATGCTCAAGGGTCATGGAGAGGTTCACCTCTTCCATGCCACCAGCACTTTTCCCTTCGTAGTAGATACCTTCAGGCTACTCAGCATCATCTCCTCCCTGGGCTGTAAACTGACAAACCTTTAATTCTCTGGAATAAAAGGGCTTTAAAGAATTAATATAGTACACCTTAGGCTTTCGGTTGGAGGTGGGGAATGCTATGAGATAATTAACAGCTCCCAGGTACTCTTGGACCATGAATGGCTCTTCCCGTGGTGCTTCCATTTTATGGGCCTGGAGCACCTTTAAGACCATGACCTGGTCCCCTACTTTGAAGGAACGCTCTCTGGCATGTTTATCAAACCAGGCTTTTTGAGCATCTTTTTAGCAAGGGCTCAAGAGGTTCGGAGGGTGTTTTGTAGGTTGGTTACAAAGTCCAGAATGTTAGTTCCTGGAGAAGGTGTAAACCCCTCCCATTGCTGCTTCACCAACTCTAATGGCCTCTTAACCTCACGGCCATATACAAGTTCAAATGGTGAAAACCCTAAACTGGGATGGGGTACAGCTCTGTAGGCAAAGAGCAACTGCTGCAACACTAGGTCCCAATCACTGGAGTGCTCATTTACAAATTTACATATCATGGCCCCCAAAGTTCCATTAAACTTCTCCACCATGCCATTTGTTTGATGGTGGTAAGGAGTGGCAACCAAGTGATTTACCCCATGAGCTTCCCAAAGTTCCTGCCAGGAAATTAGTTCCTGCATCTGTGAGGATGTCAGAGGGCCAACCTACCCTGGCAAAAATGTCTGCTAGTGCCTGGCACACACTTTTAGCCCTGGTGTTGCTTAGAGCTACTGCTTCCAGCCATCGGGTGGCAAAATCCATGAAAGTCAGTATGTACTGCTTCCCTCTGGGTGTCTTTTTCGGAAAAGAACCCAGAATATCCACAGCTACTCGCTGAAATGGAACTTCAATGATGGGGAGTGGCTGGAGAGGGGCTTTGACCTGGTCTTGGGGTTTTCCCACTTTTTGGCATACCTCACAAGACTGGACATAGGTAGAAACATCCTTGCCCATTCCCTCCCAGTGGAATGACCGCCCCAAACGGTCTTTGGTCCTGTTCACCCCAGCATGGCCACTAGGATGATCGTGGGCTAAGCTCAAGAGCTTGACCCAGTACTTAGTTGGAACGACCAACTGTCTCTGAGGATGCCAGTCTTCCTGGTGTCCACCAGAAAGAATTTCCTTGTATAAAAAGTCCTCTTTCTACAACAAACCTGGATCGATTAGAAGAGCTGAGAGTCGGTGGGTTGCTCTGTGCTGCCATCCAAGCTCTCTGGAGGCTTTCATCTGCTTCCTGTTTGGTTTCGAACTGTTCCCTTGATGCTGGAGACATCAGTTCCTCATTGGATTGTGGACCTAGGCTTGGTCCCTCTGGAAGCGATGTAGGGGATGGGGCTGTTTCCGCTGACTGTGAACCGCTCTCCGCTGGTGCACTATGTTGGGGTTCAGACTCCAGCTGAGCCTCTGATGTAGGGTTATCGGCTGCTGCTGGTTCAGGTTCAGTGGGGCCCTCTGGTGTTGGGGTTGCAAGTACTAGATTCAGTGCTGGCAATGGGTCTGGTGCTGGTTGTTCTGCCGGTTCCAGTTCTGGGACTGGCTATGTCTGGATCTCTGGGACTGGATCCACTACTGCTGTTGCAGACATTGGACCTGGACTCCAGACCATCACCTCCGACCGGGTCCTGGTAGAAGTTTCCGGAACAGAGCTAGGCGTGACGGCTTGTTTAGCATGGCTGCAGTTGACCATTCCCACCCTCTTGGCTCGCTTCACATGATTGGCCAAGTCTTCCCCCAACAGCATGGGGATGGGATAATCATCTTAGACTGCAAAAGTCTACGTTCCTCACCAGCCCTTGTACTGGACAGGCAACTTGGCTGTAGGCAAATTGAAAGAGTTGGACTTGAAGGGTTGAATTGTCACTTGGATCTCTGAGTCGATTAAATTTGGGTCCACTAAGGAAGCATGGATAGCCGACACTTCTGCTCCGATGTCCCTCCACGAGGTGATCTTCTTCCCGTCCACACTCACAGTTTCCCTCCACTCCAAGGGTATCTGGGAGGTATCTGGGCCTGAGAACCTCTGGTGTGATTCCGGTGCAAGGAACTGTAATCTGTTGGGGATCTTGGGGCATTTGGCCTTCACATGCCCTGGCTCGTTACATTTAAAACATCGTCCAGCTGACGGACCACTGGGGCGAGGTGGGTTGCTGGAGAATGGTGTGGCAGGACGATAAGGTGTCTGGAGTGTTCCTTGGGGGGGTAGTTGGGGCCTTGGGCTGCCCCAGGTAGTAGGGTGTGGTCTGAGGTTGTCCCTGCTGGTGTCTGCTCCAACTGCGACCAGTTTTTTTTCTTTTCTGCCACCTCCACCCATTTGGCTCCAATCTCCCCTGCCTTGATTACAGTTTTGGGCTTCCTGTCTAGGATGTATCTTTCTATTTCCTCAGGAACACCCTCTAAGAACTGCTCCATTTGCATTAGAAAGGGCAAATCTTCAGGAAATTTAACACTTGCTCCTGATATCCAGGCATCCCAATGTTTTACAATGTGGTAGGCATGTCGGGTAAATGACATGTCTGGTTTCCACCTTAGGGCTCTGAACCGCCAACGGGAATGCTTGGGTGTTAGCCCCATTGTGACTCTCACCTTGTTTTTAAACAGTTCATACTGGTTCATTTGTTCCTTAGGCATTTCAGCCACCACCTCAGCTAAGGGTCCACTGATCTGCGGCCTCTTCTCCACTATGTATTGGTCTGTAGAGATGCTGTACCCAAGGCAGGCCCTTTTGAATTTTTCTAAGAAGGCCTCGGTATTTTCACCTGCCTTGTAGGTGGGGAACTTCCTGAGATGTGAAGCGGTACCTGGAGAAGGATTGCTATTCTGTTGAGCCTTTGCCTTCTCCATCTCCAGTGTATGCTTCCTCTTTTTCCTTTTCCTCCATAGCTCTCTTGTGGGCAGCCTCCCTCTTCTCCTCAGCATGCTTCCATTCTTTTTCTTTTGTCTCCATAGCTCTCCTGTGGGCAGCCTCTTGGGCTTTTTCCTTTTCCTTCCATTTCTTTTTCCTTTGCCTCCATAACTCTCCTGTGGGCAGCCTCTTTGGCTGTTTCTGTTTTGGGCTCTGTCATGTTTGCCTCTCTGTTTTTAACTAACTTTACACCCAAGAGCTAGAAATAAAACAAACAAAAAACTTGGCTTGTAAAATTTTGCTGTGCTGTAACTAGATACCTATGTTCTCTGATAGTGTTGGTCAGCCTACAGAAAAATCCTTAAAAAAAACCCTAACACCTTTGTCTCCAGGCAAATAGACAGAAAACCCCTCTAGCTGCTCTTAGGTAAAAAAAAAAAAACTTCTACAGGTCTGTGAAGACTTGTGAATTTCCCTGCAGGAAGCTAACTACCCTGCCTTTAGGTAGAGAAAACTCCAGCTCACAAAAGACAATTCCCTTTTGTCTCTGCTCTGGCCGCCAAGCAGAGACAAAAAAAAACTCTAACTGCTTTCAGCTGAAAACCCGCTTTCCAGCAGCCCAAAGGAAAAAAAAATTCCTTTTTAAAATCTGTGCTTCTTGTTCAAAAAATCTCAAAATGATTTCAAGTTAATTGCACCGCTCTGCCACCATGTCAAGGTTCCTTCCCCACTCTGAACTCTAGGGTACAGATGTGGGGACCTGCATAAAAAAACCCTAAGCTTATTTTTACCAGCTTAGGTTAAGACTTCCCCAAGGTACAAACTATTTTACCTTTTGCCCTTGGACTTTATTGCTGCCACCACCAAGCGTTTAACAAATATATACAGGGAAAGAGCCCGCTTGGAAACATCTTTCACCCCAAAATCCTCCTAAACCCTACACCCCCTTTCCTGGGGAAGGCTTGATAAAAATCCTCACCAATTTGCATAGGTGAACACAGACCCAAACCCTTGGATCTTAAGAACAATGAAAAAGCATTCAGTTTCTTAAAAGAAAAATTTTAATAGAAGAAAAAGTAAACAAATCACCTCTGTAAAATCAGGATGGTAAATACCTTATAGGATAATCAGATTCAAGACATAGAGAATCTCTCTAGGCAAAACCTTAAGTTACAAAAACAGAAATCTCCATTCCATTCAGCACAGCTTATTTTATCAACCATTTAAACACAACAGAATCTAATGCATATCTAACTAGATTACTTACTAAGTTCTAAGATTCCATTCCTTTTTTGTTCCCAGCAAAAGCATCACCCAGACAGAGACAGCCTTTGTTTTTCCACCCCCTCCAGCTTTGAAAGTATCTTGTCTCCTCATTGGTCATTTTGGTCAGGTGCCAGCAAGGTTATCCTAGCTTCTTAACCCTTTACAGGTGAAAGGTTTTTTCCTCTGGCCAGGAGGGATTTTAAAGGTGTTTACCCTTCCCTTTATATTTATGACAGGGTGTCACCCAGATATACAGTACAAATAGGAAATATCAATATACCACACATGTCTATAACTCAAAACATAAAGATGACTCATACATATAAACAAGCTTCCCATATTTAGCACATCATATCTTATCCATGCATACCTTACATGGCATAATTTGTACGATTCATGCAATATCTTAATATTGGTGTCCATAATATCATGAATTGTCACCCACATTCCATACAACATCACAGTTACTAGCTTGGGCGTTACCTCTACACCACCCTGAATGTTCAAGGACAGGTGGTTTCTCTAGAGCCGCTCTTCATTCTGCCGGCTTGTTTTCCTTACTGGCTGCTCTTAAATTAAGCCAGAGCCTCCCCACACTAAATATTCCAGTGAGCTGATGACGCTGTGTTTGTAAATTATGTCAAAGCCACCCCACAAAACATATAGATTTTATGTAGTTCAAGGAACACACGGGAATGATTATTTATTATTACTTTCTATTTTGGTAGTGCTGGGAGCCCAAATCCTGAACCAGAATCCCACTATGCTAGGCGCTGCACAAACAGAGCAAAAAGACCCTGTCCCAGAAAGCCCACAATCTAAAGAGATTCAATGGATAGAGGCCCGGGCTGGGACACAGCTGACATGAGTTTGTTCATGGCTGTGCCACTGGATGGGCTGAAGGTTCTACTGAATGACCTTGGGCAAGTCATTTCCCCATTTTGTGTCTCAGTTTCCCCATTAGTAAAAACTGGAAGACTGCTAATGATCTCCCTGCTAAACTTCTTTTGAGATCTACTGATTAGAAATACTAGAGAAGAGCTAGATATCAGTATTGTAATATATAGACTCTTCTATAATATACTACTCCAAATGGATTTTAAACCATCTGGAAATTTAGAACCCCAATGAAACTTTTAGGAAACAGTCTGGAACCTGTTCGATTCTATGTGGTTTGAAAACACTTTAGAATCCAGTGATGTTGTAGATCCAGTCTGGAATATAGAACCCATAGTCTTCCATTTTGAACACATTGAGAGGATTACAAGACATGAAATTCCAGAGACAGCTAGTGATGCAGAATCCAAGAGAGTCAATTAGGTTAGAACACATTGAGAGTTCTAAAACAAACAAGATTCTGGAGCTGGCTACTAATCTGGTGTCATTGATGACCCATTGAGTTTGAAAAAATTGAGTTATCTAGAACACATTAAATTCTGGAGAGAGCACGGAATCTACAATCCAGGAACACTGCAGAGTTTATGAACAGTGGGATGCCGGGAACCCATTAGAATTTAGAACCATCAGGAATCTTGTCTGGGATGACAAGTTTTCAACTCCCCCTAAGTCTGGGCATCTTGAGGCCGTCACCCGTTTTGTGTTCTCAACTTCTGACCCGTGTCTTTCATTAGACTCGACAGCCCTGCTGGCGAGATCATTGACAAAAGCTGCTTTGACGAGAGTGAGAAGAGACTTCCTGAAGACCTGCCAGAACTTCTCCCCCACAAAGAGACAGAGAATGGGGGTGAAGCAGGCATTGAAGCAGGATGTAAAGGTGTAAATGACCAAGACGGCACCCGTCACCAACTCTGGCACCTCCTTCTTTTTCATAGAGTCATAGATATTAAGGTCAGAAGGAATCATTATGATCATCTAGTCTGATCTCCTGCACAACGCAGGCCACAGAATCTCACCCACCCACTCCTGCGAAAAACCTCTCACCTATGTCTGAGCTATTGAAGTCCTCAAATCATAGTTTAAAGACTTCAAGGAGCAGAGAATCCTTCAGCAAGTGACCCGGGCCCCATGCTACAGAGGAAGGCGAAAAACCTCCAGGGCCTCTTCCAATCTGCCCTGGAGGAAAATTCCTTCCCGACTCCAAACATGGCGATCAGCTGAACCCTGAGCATATGGGCAAGATTCACCAGCCAGATACCCAGCAAAGAATTCTCTGTAGCAACTCAGATCCCACCCCATCTAACATCCCATCACAGGCCACTGGGCCTATTTGCCATGAATATTTAAAGATCAATTAATTGCCAAAATCATGTTATCCCATCATACCATCTCCTCCATAAACTTATTGAGTTTAATCTTAAAGCCAGATAGGTCTTTTGCCCCCATTGCTTCCCTTGGAAGGCTATTCCAAAACTTCACTCCTCTAATGGTTAGAAACCTTTGTCTAATTTCAAGTCTAAACTTCCCAATGACCAGTTTGTATCCATTTGTTCTTGTGTCCACATTGGTACTGAGCTTAAATAATTCCTCTCCCTCTCCGGTATTTATCCCTCTGATATATTTATAGAGAGCAATCATATCTCCCCTCAGCCTTCTTTTAGTTAGGCTAAACAAGCCAAGCTCCTTGAGTCTCCTTTCATAGGACAAGTTTTCCGTTCCTCGGATCATCCTAGTAGCCCTTCTCTGTACTTGTTCCAGTTTGAATTTATCCTTCTTAAACATGGGAGACCAGAACTGCACACAGTATTCCAGGTGAGAGCTTGTAGAGCTTCAAGCCATGGTGGAGGTGGTAGGGCAGCCAGCCAAGGAAGAAGGAAACCACCGCAGCCACCATGACTTTGAAGAGCTTCCCAGCCCACGCCAGCTTCTTCTCCTTCATCTTCAGCCCCACACGGACATAGCATCCTGCGATGGTGCAGAAGGGGAGAAAGAAACCTAGCAGGAACCGGACCATGAAGATGGCCAGGTGGACCCATCTCCCCAGCTTCTGTGGCTTGGCTCCATTCCAGTCTCCAGAGAGGGTGTAATTATTGATGCAGGTGGTTCTGCCCGTGTGAACCATCGGGGTCTCCCGGAAAGCCAGGTAGGGAGCGCTGAGACCAAAGGATGTCAGCCACACTCCCACAACCAGCTTCCTAGCCCAGGTCACGGAGCGGTGATTCCGGGACCAGATGGGGTGGTGAGTGAGGGTGTAGCAGTCCAGGATGATGAAGGTGAGAAGGAAGACTGAGGAGAACATGCCCACAGAGATGCAGATGTTGAGGATCTTGCACATGACCGTGCCGAAGACCCAGGGGAAACCCATGAGGAGGGAGATGATGAAGAAGGGGATCAGCAGGGTGAAGAGGAGGTAGCAGGATACCAGGTGGAGGAACCAGAGCGTGATCACCGTCATCCTCATCTTCAGCCCCAGCACCCACAGGTACAGCCCGTTCCCCACCACACCCACCAGGAAGGTGGGGAAGAGCAATACGGCTGCAGCCAGGTGAGAGGCGCTCACAGCTGCTGGGGTCTGGCTGGAATTTGCCCCAGTGGTTGGTGGGGGAGTCATGTGCCTTGGTCCATGGTGCCCTGGGGAGAGAGAGAAGAAGGGTTAGAAGGGACGATAGAGGAGGGGGAAAGGGCGAGGGCAAGAGGAAGGGAGAAATAAGAGGGGTTTAGGAAGGTACCATTGGAGAGGATCTCTCTAGGGACCCTCTGGTCGTCCAGAATATGCAGGCTCGATAGTCTCAGCAACAGGGCTATAGCCGGTGGAACTCACTGCTACAAGGTAGAACTATGGGCAGCAGAGCAGGGAAAGAGGGATAGTAGATGTGGGAGGAGTGGGGATGGGGACAGTCTAGTCAGTCAAATACACAGCTATGCTGAGAATGCCATGTCGCTGTGATCTGGATGATGGGCTAGCTCAGAAGGGTGGTTAATGGGAAACGAGGCTTTTCCTCCCGAGCAGACGCCAGCTCCAATCTGTCTCCAGGGAAGGGACTGGCAGGCTCAAGGAAGTGGGGATCGGTGCTGTTGGCTCCTAGCATGCAGGTGCTGGGGCCAGTGGAACTCATTGCTACAAGGTGGAAAAAGCCACCCCACCCCCACCCCATCTCTTGTATTCATCTGCCTGTCACAGGAACTGCTACTACACCCTGACTCGTGAGAGCATGCAGGGTCCTTCTCAGCCTCATTGTAACACAGGAAGCCTCAAGCCACCAAGCTGCTTCTCTACCCCACAGCCGTGCTGCAGCTCTGCACCAGGGACCTCTGGGCTATTGTCTCTGTCAGGGACTGCACCCCGCCCGCCCCCCCGCCATTGCCACTGCCACCCCCTGGCCATGTTAGCATGGTTTCTTCTGTGCTCTGCTGACTGGCCTAGTGGTCATAGCACTGGAGACTGGGAGGCAGGACTCCTGGGCTGTGGGAGGGAAGCGGGGGGGTCCTGTGGCTTAGAGCTGTGTAAATGGGGACACATCATCTGACAGACAGCTGCAGCGGCACAGGATCTAGCAAACAGAGCTCTAAACAGGGGAGTTTGAGTGGGAGTTTGCAAGGGGAGTTTGTATTGTGGTGCTTGTTTGGGGTTTGCTTTTGCTGGGGGGGTGGTCTTTTTGGTGTGGCTTGTGTTTCCCAGATTAACAGGATTTAGGTGGGAAGGAGATGACAGATACAGAGGAAGCTGTGGGAGTGACTCCTGCAGTGAAAGACACATTGAGGATGACTGGATGTGGAAGCTGTGGTATGTACATGATCCTGGAGGGGGGAACCGGTAAGAGTTTTGTCTGCATGAAATGCCGTCTGATAGAGCTGATGGAGGAAAAGATCCGAGGTTTGGAGATGCAGGTGGAAAGTCTCGTTGAGTTTAGGAAGGGGTTTGAGCAGATGATGGAGCAAAGATATGAGGTATCTGAAGGGAAAAGCTCAGACTCTCGGATGGAAGCAGGGCTGGGGAATTTTGAGGAGAGACTGGATGAGGAAAGTGGTCAGTGGAAACATGTGACTCAAAGAACCAGGCAGAGAAAAAGACGGGCTAGTGAAGGAGAAATAGAGCTTAGGAACAGGTTTGCAGAGTTGGAAAATGAAGAAGGGGCTCAGCAGGTAGTCGCTGAAGGTGGAAGGGTAAGGAAGAAGAGAAGAGAGGCTAGCCCTATAGAAAAAGGGGAAGAGTCAAGGGAGACTACACCAAATATGAGCCCCAGGAGGATACAGGATGGGTTGAAGAGAATTGTAAGGGAAAATAGGAATGGAAAGAACTTGCAGCCAGAGGGAACAGGGGAGAGACTGGAGAATAGCACTGTCACCAGGAAAAGGCAGGTCTATGTGATCGGGGACTCTTTATTGAGAAGAATAGACAGGCCTGTAACTAGAGCTGATCCTGAGAATAGAAGGGTGTGCTGTCTTCCGGGTGCTAAGATAAGGGATGTAGACCTGAGGTTGAAAAGGATCCTCAAGGGAGCGGGAAAGAATCCCCTAATTATCCTTCATGTGGGAACAAATGATACAGCCAGATTCTCGCTGGAAAGTATCAAGGGAGACTATGCTAGGCTGGGGAAGACGCTTAAGGAAATTGAGGCTCAGGTGATCTTTAGCGGGATCCTTCCTGTTCCTAGAGAAGGGCAACAAAGGTGTGACAAGATTATGACTGTCAACAGATGGCTTAGGCAGTGGTGCTATAAGGAGGGCTTTGGGATGTATGGCCACTGGGAGGCATTCACGGACAGAGGTCAGTTCTCTCCGGATGGACTTCATCTGAGTAGGGAAGGAAATAGACTTCTAGGATCGAGGCTGGCACAACTGATAAAGAGAGCTTTAAACTAGGAATTGGGGGGAGATGGATGGGAGATGTCCGGAAAATCTCCACGCCAGATTTTAGCATTGAGAGGGAAGAAGATGAAGTAAGAAAGGATACAGCCATGGGTAGGAGAATGTATATAAGGAGCGAGGGCGGTGTGGATACTAGTCTAATAGGTTATAATGGCTGTAGAATGACTGTGCCTAATAGGGTACAAAATGTGAGCGAGGCCAAACAGCAAAAATTAAGATGTTTATACACCAATGCGAGGAGTCTAGGTAACAAAATGGAGGAACTAGAGCTACTGGTGCAGGAAGTGAAACCAGATATTATAGGGATAACAGAAACATGGTGGAATAGTAGTCATGACTGGACTACAGGTATTGAAGGGTATGTGCTGTTTAGGAAAGACAGAAATAAAGGTAAAGGTGGTGGAGTAGCATTGTATATCAATGATGAGGTAGAATGTAAAGAAATAAGAAGCGATGCAATGGATAAGACAGAGTCTGTCTGGGCAAAAATTACATTGGGGAAGAAAACTAGTAAAGCCTCTCCTATGATAGTGCTTGGGGTGTGCTATAGACCTCCGGGATCTAATTTGGTTATGGATAGAGCCCTTTTTGATGTCTTTAATAAAGTAAATACTAATGGAAACTGCGTGATCATGGGAGACTTTAACTTCCCAGATATAGACTGGAGGACCAGTGCTAGTAATAATAATAGGGCTCAGATTTTCCTAGATGCGATAGCTGATGGATTCCTTCAACAAGTAGTTGCTGAACCGACTAGAGGGGATGCCATTTTAGATTTAATTTTGGTGAGTAGCGAGGACCTCATAGAAGAAATGGTTGTAGGGGACAATCTTGGCTCAAGTGATCATGAGCTAATTCAGTTCAAACTAAATGGAAGGATTAACAAAAATAAATCTGCAACTAGGGTTTTTGATTTCAAAAGGGCTGACTTTCAAAAATTAAGGCAATTGGTTAGGGAAGTGGATTGGACTGAAGAACTTATGGATCTAAAGGCAGTTGAGGCCTGGGATTACTTTAAATCAAAACTGCAGAAGCTATCGGAAGCCTGTATCCCAAGAGAGGGGAAAAAATTCATAGGAAGGAGTTGTAGACCAAGCTGGATGAGCAAGCATCTTAAAGAGGTGATTATGAAGAAGCAGAAAGCATACAGGGAGTGGAAGATGGGAGGGATCAGCAAGGAAACCTACCTAATTGAGGTCAGAAGATGTAGGGATAAAGTCAGAGAGGCTAAAAGTCGAGTAGAGTTGGACCTTGCAAAGGGAATTAAAACCAATAGTAAAAGGTTCTATAGCCATATAAATAAGAAGAAAACTAAGAAGGAAGAAGTGGGGCCGCTTAACACTGAGGATGGAGCGGAGGTTAAAGATAATCTAGGCATGGCCCAATATCTAAACAAATACTTTGCCTCAGTCTTTAATAAGGCTAAAGAGGATCTTGGGGATAATGGTAGCATGACAAATGGGAAGGAGGATATAGAGGTAGATATTACCATATCAGAGGTAGAAGCGAAACTGAAACAGCTTAATGGGACTAAATCGGGGGGCCCAGATAATCTTCATCCAAGAATATTAAAGGAATTGGCACCTGAAATTGCAAGCCCATTAGCAAGAATTTTTAATGAATCTGTAAACTCAGGAATAGTACCGAATGATTGGAGAATTGCTAATATAGTTCCTATTTTTAAGAAAGGAAAAAAAAGTGATCCAGGTAACTACAGGCCAGTTAGTTTGACATCTGTAGTATGCAAGGTCCTGGAAAAAATTTTGAAGGAGAAATTAGTTAAGGACGTTGAAGTCAATGGTAAATGGGACAAAATACAACATGGTTTTACAAAAGGTAGATCGTGCCAAACCAACCTAATCTCCTTTTTTGAAAAAGTAACAGATTTTTTAGATAAAGGAAATGCAGTGGATCTAATTTACCTAGATTTCAGTAAGGCATTTGATACCGTGCCACATGGGGAATTATTAGTTAAATTGGAGAAGATGGGGATCAATATGAACATCAGAAGGTGGATAAGGAATTGGTTAAAGGGGAGACTGCAACGGGTCCTACTGAAAGGCGAACTGTCAGGTTGGAGGGAGGTTACCAGTGGAGTTCCTCAGGGATCGGTTTTGGGACCAATCTTATTTAATCTTTTTGTTACTGACCTTGGCACAAAAAGTGGGAGTGTGCTAATAAAGTTTGCAGATGATACAAAGCTGGGAGGTATTGCCAATTCGGAGAAGGATCGGGATATTATACAGGAGGATCTGGATGACCTTGTAAACTGGAGTAATAGTAATAGGATGAAATTTAATAGTGAGAAGTGTAAGGTTATGCATTTAGGGATTAATAACAAGAATTTTAGTTATAAGCTGGGGACGCATCAATTAGAAGTAACGGAAGAGGAAAAGGACCTTGGAGTATTGGTTGATCATAGGATGACTATGAGCTACCAATGTGATATGGCTGTGAAAAAAGCTAATGCGGTTTTGGGATGCATCAGGAGAGGCATTTCCAGTAGGGATAAGGAGGTTTTAGTACCGTTATACAAGGCACTGGTGAGACCTCACCTAGAATACTGTGTGCAGTTCTGGTCTCCCATGTTTAAAAAGGATGAATTCAAACTGGAGCAGGTACAGAGAAGGGCTACTAGGATGATCCGAGGAATGGAAAACTTGTCTTATGAAAGGAGACTTAAGGAGCTTGGCTTGTTTAGCCTAACTAAAAGAAGGTTGAGGGGAGATATGATTGCTCTCTATAAATATATCAGAGGGATAAATATAGGAGAGGGAGAGGAATTATTTAAGCTCAGCACCAATGTGGACACAAGAACAAATGGGTATAAACTGGCCACCAGGAAGTTTAGACTTGAAATCAGACGAAGGTTTTTAACCATCAGAGGAGTGAAGTTTTGGAATAACCTTCCAAGGGAAGCAGTGGGGGCAAAAGATCTATCTGGTTTTAAGATTCTACTCGATAAGTTTATGGAGGAGATGGTATGATGGGATAATGGGATTTTGGTAAGTAACTGATCTTTAAATATTCAGGGTAAATAGGCCAAATCCCCTGAGATGGGATATTAGATGGATGGGATCTGAGTTACTATAGAAAATTCTTTCCTGGGTATTTGGCTGGTGAATCTTGCCCATATGCTCAGGGTTTAGCTGATTGCCATATTTGGGGTCGGGAAGGAATTTTCCTCCAGGGCAGATTGGAGAGGCCCTGGAGGTTTTTCGCCTTCCTCTGTAGCATGGGGCATGGTTGACTGGAGGGAGGCTTCTCTGCTCCTTGAAGTTTTGAACCATGATTTGAGGACTTCAATAGCTCAGACATGGGTGAGGTTTTTCATAGGAGTGGTGGGTGACATTCTGTGGCCTGCGCTGTGCAGGAGGTCGGACTAGATGATCAGAGTGGTCCCTTCTGACCTTAGTATCTATGAATCTATGAATCTATTAACCTGAAACAAGAGAGAAAAATTCACCCATGTCACAGACCCATCTACTACATCTGTCTATTGAGTCCCCATGTTAACCCCATTAATACCCAGTAGCAGGGAGTCCCACTGGTTTGCTTTGTTAATAGGAAATGTCTGTGGCTTCTGTGTAGGATTAGTAAGGAAATTGCCCTTCAGACCCAATGAAGGGCCCCTACCCATTATAGAATTATAGAATATTAGGGTTGGAAGAGACCTGAGGAGGTCATTTAGTCCAATCTCCTGCTCAATGCAGGACCAACACCAACTAAATCATCCCAGCCAGGGCTTTGTCAAGCCGGGCCTTTAAAACCTCTAAGGAAGGAGATTCCACCGCCTCCCTAGGTTACCCATTCCAGTGCTTCACCACCCTCCGTATGCAATAGTGTTTCCTAATATCCAACCTAGACCTCCCCCACTGTAACTTGAGGCCATTGCTCTTCATTCTGTCATCTGCCACCACTGAGAACAGTCAAGATCCATCCTCTTTGGAACCCCCTTCAGGTAGTTGAAGGCTGCTATCAAATCCCTCCTCACTCTTCTCTTCTGCAGACTAAACAAGCCCAGTTCCCTCAGCCTCTCTTCCTAAGTCCTGTGTTCCAGTCCCCTAATCATTTCTGTTGCCCTCCACTGGACGCTTTCCAATCTGTCCAGACTGTCCCCTTCCCCACTCCTCCCACATCTGCGTTTCCTCTTTTCCTCCTCTTCTTCCTACACATCTACCCTGTAGCAGTGAGTTGTGGCCCATCGTCTCGACTCACCTGGGCAGTGCAGGACCCAGCACAGAGAGAGACTCAGATGGTCTGTGTTTGCCCAGCAAAGCGTCCGTGAGTCTACACTGCCCTGGGTGTTGAGGTCTCTCCCCTTAACTCTGTTACGCTTCTATACGCTCCGCCTCCACCTGCTCTCAGAGATAGAGAAGCTGCAACTCATAAATGGGAATGATCATTTGGACACTGTCTTAGCAAAGAAACCACCTAAGAAACTGCCATTCCTTTAAAACTAGCCCCCGCTCCCCTGCCAGAGCCAGGGATAGAACCCAGAGTCCTGGTTCCCAGCCCCCCAGCTTCTCTAATCCACTAGACCCCACTCCCCTCCCACATCTGAGGCTTGAACCCAGATTTCCTGAGTCACCCCTCCCCTGCTCTAACCACTAAAGCTGAGTCCTCGACAGGGAGCAAGAGCCCTGCAGTCCAAGGGCTGCAGCGGGGGTCTGGGCATTGGATCTTTCCCCACCCTGCCCGGCGCTTCTGCCGGGGAGTGGTGTCGGGCCACGGGTGTTTCCCCCACCTTGCCCACCCTGTGCTTCTTCCAGGGCTTTGGGATTTCTGCTGGGGTGTAGCATTCATTTTTCCAGGGGCCCCCAATTGTTCAGAGCCCCTGGGCTCAGTCCCCGTCAGCCCATTGGATAATCCGCTACTGCCCAGTTGGGCTCCTTAGACCGGTTAGGCACAGAGGGCCAGGTATGCACAGAAATGTGGGGTCCAGTGGTACCCCCTGGGAAAATACCAATGCCACCCATCGCCCCTTGGAGGGAATCACGTGTCCAAAGGGAATAGAGCTTTAACAGGGCTCTCAAAGAGGCCCACCCCCCAGAGATGCGGCTGAGGTGGCTGGCATGTGTGGCCGGGCTGATGCCCCAGGGTTGGACATGAGTGTGCAGAGAGGACAGGGCTGTTGGATTCAGGGGGCTGCTTGCAACCAGGTGCTGCAGACCCTGAGCTCAGATCTGCCCAAGGCCTAGGAGCCCAAGTCCTCCCACAGCAGATCTGCTAAGGGCATTCCTGCCGCCGGGCCTGCAGAGAAACCTCTTCCTGTCAGAGCCGACGAGTCCAAGTGCTCTGAAATCCACGTGGCCGCTCGGCTTGCCTTGAAATTGGCCATCTCTGAGCAAGGCCGGTGGCAGAGTGAGCGGGTCAGGTTCAGAGAGTCGTGATCCGGGGCCCTCAGTTAAAACCACATGAAAAGAAGCCGTTCTTAAAATCTTCACACCGCTCTGAAAACCAGTTGCAGACTCGCATTGACTTGAAAAGTGGCACCAAGCCGCAGGGGCTCTGCTGGAGTCTGCTGGAGCAAAGGGCGGTTGTTTGATTGCAGACGTCAAGAGATGCAGCCCCCTGAAGATGAGCTGCTGTTAATACTCACACATTTCACTGACTTCCCCATGAAACTGCCCTGAAACCGGCACTGAGCAATGGAGGCGGGGTGGGGTTTGTGGTTCAAATTTGAGGTCATTTGGTCCAGAGGTTCCGGTGATACCCTCCCCATCCACGTGCTGATTGAACATTTTCAGATGGTTATAATGTTCTCAGTGCAGAGTGAGGGGAAATAACAAAGAGGCCGAACTTTGGGAAATGTCAAGCCTGGATGGCCCCTGAGCTCAGCTACGCAATGGGATCGAGGGGCCATGCGGTCATAGTGCAAAAGTGAGTCCACTCCTCAAGCTGTTTGCACCTGTGTTTAATAGCAGTTCACTCCTCTGCGAGGTACGTCTTCCACCAGAAATTGAGGGTAACACCCACGCTGAGTTAACACAGGGGGGATTAGAGACACAGCCACTGCTGTTTTGATCTAAATATGGAGATGTTTGTGTTCTCATCCCTATTATCACCTTTGATCTGGTGTCTTCAGCCACAACAGGGCTGAATTGGGACCACAGATGGCATGTAAGTCTTGTGGCAATAACCGATGATTTTGGTCTCTGGTTCTTTTGAACAACTGAGGCGTCAAGGGTGGTGAATGACTCATTTGGAATGATGCCAAATTATTATTATTATTATCTATAGAAGAGGGGGGGGAGTGGAGATTGTTTTAGTACGAACAAGATGGGGTTTTTTTCCTGAGCTTGGTTTTTACACATTTTAAATTGATAAACTAATTTAAAGAACATCAAGCAAAACTGTTTTGAATGAGAAAATTGAAATGTTTTATATTGAAAATGTCAGTTTTTTGGTGGTTGAGCAAAACAATTTGACACTAATTCA
This sequence comes from Dermochelys coriacea, assembly GCF_009764565.3. Lineage (NCBI taxonomy): Eukaryota > Metazoa > Chordata > Testudines > Dermochelyidae > Dermochelys > Dermochelys coriacea. The sequence continues at coordinate 13,487,787 of NC_050091.1, forward strand.
TTAAACGTTTTGGTGTCTACTGTAACTGCTAAACACCATTTCCTCATAGAGCTGGGTTTGAACCCAGGAGTCCTAGCTCCTAGCCTCACAACGCTAACCTGCTAGACCCAACTCATCTCCCAGTGGCAGGAGAAGAGCCCAAGAAAACTGAAGTGAAGTCAACAGAGTTACAATGATTTACACTAGCTGACGATCTGGCCTGTTCACTCCATGCCCTATTCCAAAATAATCTGTGATTATTTTTACGGCTGTATTTTTGGAGGGTTTCTCTAATGAGCACTCTTAAAGAGTCTTGATTTTCCAAAAGAAGGAGCTGAACATCAGGCCTGTAAGAAAGTGTCTCAAGTCAGAACATGATTTCTTGTGCTTTGAACCCTTCAGGTACTAGACCATGTCAGATCTGATTGGGTTTCAAGACATTGTCATACCTAGAACTCAAGAGGTTTACAAACTAGGAAATATCTAGAACTAATGTGTTATCGTTTATCTGTATATTATATATATATACACACACATGTATGTATATGTATACACATACACACACACATTTAAAAACACAATAGTATCCCAAGAGTTCTAGACATTTGAGTGATTCTTGAACCTTTTGGGTTCTTGCTCAGACAAAAAATTTTAAACCCAAACTGGTCCTATGTGGTCTAGGATATCATATATGAGGTTGGAAACTAGGATGCTCTAGACCACATAGGATCTCTTTGGGTTTTTAAATCTTGGCAGACCTAGAACCCAAGAATGCATAGGAACCTATTGGCTTTTGAAACATAAAGTGGCTTGAAAAACATGATGTTTAAATCTAGCCTTCATCAGATCAGATCACGTTCAAATCACTGACAGACCTGGGACCAAGATGTTAAGAACTGGCCAGGATTCCTAGAATCCATGAGATCCTATTGAATTCTGAATCAGTGAGAGGTGGTATCTGTCATGTCTGGCCATCTTAATCATAGAATATCAGGGTTGGAAGGGACCTCGGGAGGACATCTAACCCAACCCCCTGCTCAAAGCAGGACCAATCCCCAATTTTTGCCCCAGATCCCTAAATGGCCCCCTCAAGGATTGAGCTCACAACCCTGGGCTTAGCAGGCCAATACTCAAACCACTGAGCTATCCCTCCCCCAAATGGAAGCCTCCTTCGAGCCGGAAGGAGACTTCTGTTTTTTTCTGAACAGTAGGAATGAAAAGATTTTTAAACAGAGGGGCTACGCACATGTCTAAACTCACCTACAGCCCTCCACCTGGCAGCAGCAACCCACACAAGCCTGGCTTCCTCAGATACCCGTGTGGGTCCAGGTGACAATTGGTACAGCACCCCAACAACCTCTCCTGACCTCTGGATAGAATCAGAGATTCCGAGGCCAGAAGCAGCATGGTGGTCCCCTTGTCTGACCTGATGCAGAACGTCCCTGAACTAGTCCCTAGTTGAACTAGAGCAGACCTGTAAGAAATACCCTCCAGTCCTGCTTTAAAAATTGCCAGTGATGTAGAATCGACCAGGGAGGTTCTTTTTAACTCTTTATCATCTTTTGGATCTGCTGCCCCCCAGCCTTGTCCAAGATTTTGTAACTTAGATGGAGCTGGCAGGTGAGATCGTCACAGTTACTGTGACCTGTGACCAGATATGCAGAGGGCAGCCCAGAAAATGCCAAGGTCAGGGAAGGCTGCAAAAGGGACAGTAGATTCTCCCAAAACTGGTGATTAACACTGTAGTTAGATTCACCAACCACCCACAAGCTGTGGTCCTGATCCACCGGAATGGTTATCAAGAAGCCAAGAAAAAAGAAAGAAATCCCACAGCCCCCTTTATTGCATTCCAATCTTAGGTTCCCAGTCAGCAAATAGGTCCAGTAAAGTGAGAAGTTACTTAAATTCTATTCACTTTACAAAATGTTTTTCTTATCACCATAGGGCCAGCCACATTCCCAGATCAATACTGGTTTGGATCTGACCCGAAATAAAACATTGCCAGCCTATGCTTGATGGCCCATCCAATGGGCTGGTTAGGGCTGATGCAATCTGTCTGGGGCTGTCACGCAGACACACAGCACAGATTTGACATATAAATATACCACACATATTTACAACTCACAATATAAAAGGATGCATACACATAAACAAGCTGATCATATTTATCAAATGATAACTTTCCCACTGATCGCTTACATGGCATATCTGATATGTTTCAATACAATTTTGTATCCATAATATTATGAATGATCACCCATATTCCATACAGCATCACTCTTATTATCTTGGACGTTACCTCTTCACCACCCTGAACAGTTCATGGGCAGGTTCTTTCTCTGGAGCAGCTCTTTATTCTAACTGGCATGTTTTCCTTACCAGCCGCTCTGAAACTAAACCAGAGCCTCCCCACATGAAAATCCCAGTGATTGGGTCATAACCCCGCTGTGCTAGGCACTGTACAAACACAGAGTGAAAAGACAGAACCAGTCCCAAAGAGCTCATTGCATAAGGCAATGAAATTGAAAGAAACCTCAGCTGGGATGCAGGAGACCTGTGTTTGTGCTAGTTCTGCCACTGGACTTCTGGGTGACCTTGGCCAAGTCACGTTCCCACTCTGTGCCTCAGTTTCCCCATTTGTAAAAACTGGAAGACTGCTACTGACCTCCTTGCTAAAGTTCTTTGAGATCTACTGACGACAAGAACTAGAGAAGAGCTAGATATCACTAATATAATATACGGACTCTTCTATAATATACTACAGCTAATGGATGTTAAACAATTTGGAAATCTAGAACCAAGATGAAAGTTTTAGCAACAATCTGGAACCTGTTGGATTCTATGTGGTTTGAAAACTCTCTAGAATCCAGTGATGTCCTAGTTTCAGTCACGGACCTAGACTGAATTGAATTTGAGTTTGAACACATTGAAAAACTACAATAAATGAGATTCCAGAGCCAGCCAGAGATGCAGAATCCAAGAGAGTCAATTTTGTGATAACACATTGAGAGATCTAAAACAAACAAGATTCTGGATCTGGCTAGCAATCTGGTGCCATTGATGACAAATTGAGTTTCAAAAAATTGAGAGACCTAGAACGTACGGGATTCCAGAGATAGCAGGGAATCTAGAATCCAGGGACACTGAGGGATTTATAGACATTGAGATATCTCGAACCCATCAGGTTTCAGAACCAGCAGGAATCTAGGAACAAAGGGGATGCCAAGTTTTCAACTATCTCTCAGTCTGGGCACCTTCACACAGTCTCTTCTTTGTGTTCTTGATTTCTGAATCCTGTCTTCCACTAGACTCGGGGGCACTGCCTCCGAGATCATCGACAAAAGCAGCTTTGACCAGAGTGAGAAGAGACATCCTGAAGACCTGCCAGAATTTCTCCCCCACAAAGAGATAGAGGATGGGGGTGAAGCAAGCATTGAAGCAGGATGACAAGGTGTAAATGACCAAGAGGGTGCCCATTATTGACTCTGGCACCTCCCTCTTGTAGAGCTTCAAGCCATGGTAGAGGTGGTAGGGCAGCCAGCCAAGGAAGAAGGAAACCACCGCAGCCACCATAACTTTGAAGGGCTTCCCTGCCCACACCAGCTTCTTCTCCTTCAGCTCCAGCACCACGCAGACATAGCATCCCACAATGGTGCAGAAAGGCAGCAGGAAGCCGAGCAGGAACCGGACCATGAAAACGGCCAGGTGGACCTGTCTCCCCAGCTCCTGCGTCTCGGCTCCATTCCAGTCTCCGGAGAGAGTGTAATTATTGACACAAGCGATCCTGCCCCCATCCACCATGTGGGTCTCCCGGAAAGCCAGGTAGGGAGCGCTGAGAATGAAGGAGGCCAGCCACACGCCCACAGCCAGCTTCCGAGCCCGGGGCAGAGTGCGGTGATTCCGGGACCAGATGGAGTGGTGAGTGAGGGTGTAGCGGTCCAGGCTGATGAGGGTGAGAAGGAAGACGGAGGAGAACATGCCCACAGAGACAAAGGCATTGAGAAGCTTGCAAGTGACCATGCCAAAGACCCCAGTGGAAATCCAGGAGGACATAGACAGCGAAGAAGGGGATCAGCAGGGTGAAGAGGAGGTAGCAGGAGACCAGGTGGAGGAACCAGAGTGTGGTCACCGTCCTCCTCATCTTCAGCCCCAGCACCAGGAACATCCCGTTCCCCACCACATCCACCAGGAAGGTGATGAAGAGCAAGACGGCAGAGGCCAGGTGATGGGTCTTCATGGTCTCTGGTGTCTTGGTGGAATTTACCACTGTGGTTGGTGGGGGAGTCATGATACCCTGGGAAGAGACAGAAGAGGGGTTGGAAGGGACGACAGTGGAGGTGAAAGGGAGAGTGGAAGACGAGAGGGGAGTAATACCAGAGTGGGTTAGGAAGGTAACATTGGAGAGGACGTTGCTGGGCATCCTGTGGTCCTCCAGAATATCCAGGCTGGATATTACCAGAAACTGGGCTATAGCCAGTGGAACTCACTGCTACAGGTTAGAGCCGTGAGCAGTAGGGTAGGATAAGGGGAATAGCAGACGTGGGAGGAGTGGGGAAGGGGACACTCTAGTACATCAAATATACAGCTATGCAGAGAATACCATGAAGCTGTGATATGGATGTCTGGCTGGCTCAGGGGAGTAGGGAATGAACCATGGGATCTTTCCCCTCTAGGGTGGCCAGCTCTAATCTGGCCCTAGGGAAAGGGATCAGGCCTACTCAGTTAGGTGGGGATCAGTGCTGTTGACTCCTAGCATACAGGTGCTGGTGCCGGTGGAACTCACTGCTTCAAGGAATACAAAACTGCCCCCCCTCACCCCATCTCTTGTGTTCATCTGCCAGTTACAGGAATTGCTGCTACACCCTGACTCGTGAGAGCGTGCAGGATCCTTCTCACCGCATTGTAATATAGGAAGCCTGAATCCACCGAGCTTCTTCTGTGACCCCAGCCATCCTGCCAGCCCTGCACCAGAGACCTCTGCCTCTGTCTGGGATTTCCCCCCCTCACAGATTTATTAGCTCTGGAGAATGGCCTAATGGTTAGAGAATGGGGGAGGGGCTGGGAGACAAGACTCCTGGGCTCTGGGAGGGATGTGGAATCCTGTTTCTTAGACTCTACAAATGGGGAACACCTCAACTGATTAACATGAAATGAGCAAAAAATTCACCCACATTACAGATCTCACCTACTACCTCTGTCTAGTGAGTGCCCCACGTTAACCCCAGTGCTAACCAGCAGGGAGTCTCACAGGCTAACCCCAGTGATAGCCAGTGGCAGGGATTCCCTTGCTTTGCCTTTACAATAGCAAATTTCTGTGGTTTCTAGGTGGCCCTACAAGGAAATTTCCCTTCAGGCCTGATGAGGGGGTCTCTGCCTGTCATCTTGACTCACCTGGGCAGCAAGTGATGGAAGCATACCCATCGCAGAGACTCGGGTGATGTATCTTTGCCCAGCAAAGCGTCCCTTTGTCTGTCCCCACCTCAGTACTGCCCTGTGTTTTGAATTCACTCCCCTTAACTCTGTGTCTACTACATGCTCCGCCCCAACTTGCTCTCTAAATAGAAAAGCTGCAAACCATAAATGGAAATGATCATTCGGACCCTCTCTTAGCAGAGCAATCACCTAAGAAACAGCCAGAGCTTTAAAACTAGCCCCCGCTCTCCTGCCAGAGCCAGGGCTAGAACCCAGTGGGAGGTGTAGTCATGGCCCCAAACCTCACTGTGCTATGCACTGTATAAAGAGAGAGCTTAGTATCTAAAGAGGGTAGATAGAGACCTGGACCAGGTTCCAGGAGGCCTTGGTACTATTCCTGGCTCTGCCACTGGCAGACTAAGTGCTCTGGGCCAAGACACTTCTGCACTCTGTGCCTCAGTTTCCCCATTTGTAAAATCCAGGCGACTGCTACTGACCTCCTTGGCAAAGTTCTTTGCAATCTACTGAGATAACTGGCTCTGTGGATATGGGGAAAGCGGTGAACGTGATATATCTTGACTTTAGCAATGCTTTTGATATGGTCTCCCACAGTATTATTGTCAGCAAGTTAAAGAAGTATGGATTGGATGAATGGAATATAAGGCGGATAGAAAGCTGGTTAGATCATCAGGCTCAGCAGGTCATGATCAGCAGCTCAATGTCTAGTTGGCAGCCAGTATCAAGGGGAGTGCCCCAGGGGCCGGTCCTGAGGCCAGTTTTGTTCAACATCTTCATTAATGATCTGGATGAGGGGATGGACTGCACCCTCAGCAAGTTCGCAAGTGACGCTAAGCTGTCAGGAGAGGTAGATACGCTGGAGGGTAGGGATAGGGTCCAGGCTGATCTAGACTAATTGGAGGACTGGGCAGAGTCCAGCCCCTGGGCCAGCAGCAGCAGTTTGAGTGTGGGAAGGGGCTCAGGGCTGGGGCAGACAGTTGCGGTGAGGGGCGGTGTTTACTGGGGGGGCGGGGGGGCTCCTCGGTTCCCACCGGCATGTCTCTGAAGCTCCTAGGTGGAGGGGCCAGGGGGCTCATTGTGGTGCCCATGCCCGCAGGCACTACCCCTGCAACTCTCATTGGATGCGGTTCCCAGCCAATGGGAGCTGCGGAGTCAGTGCTTGGGGCGGGAGCAGGGTGTGGAGCACCCCTGGCCACCCCTCCCCCAGGAGCTGCAGACACATGCTGGTCGAAACCAAGTAGGGACGCTACCAGCCCCACCAACCCCACTCCCCAACACTCATGGGGGTCCTGGGCTGTGTGCTACTGCACCCACCCTCCCAGCATCAGTGGTGGTACTGGGCTACTCCCTGAGCACCCACGGCACCCCCCAGACTGCCCCCCACAGCACCTCAGGCCCCAAGTTTTAGTTAGGGGTATATAGTAAAAATCATGGACAGGTTACAGGCCCCGAATTTTTGTTCACTGCCAGTAACCTGTCCATGACTTTTACTAAAAATACCCATGGCTAAAACGTAGCCTTACCTATGAGTAATGAGGACAAGTGGAGCCTTTACAGCCAGGAGTTAAAACTGGAGCAAGATGCTTGGTAAGGGGTTAGACCCACCTGCTTAGAGCAGGAACCAACCCCTAGGCATAAGGGGCTGGCAGAAAATTTCCCCCACAGGGAGATTATTCCCTCCTCATCCACTAGGGGGTGTCTTGCACCTTCCTCGGAAGCAGCTGGGCTTTGCTAGAGACAGGACGCCGGGGCAGATGGGCCCGCTGAGCAGTTTCTCTGTTCTTGGGTGTTCCAGCTTTAGCCACTAGACCCAATCCCCCGAGGTAGGAATAGAACCCAGGGGTCCTGATTCCCAGCTCCCCCTGCTCTATACACTAGACCCCATGCCCCAAGGCAGGAACAGAACCCAGCTCCCCCTGCTCGAACCACTAGACCCCATCCCCCAAGGCAGGAATAGAACTCAGGGGTCCTGAGTCCCAGCCCTTAAGAAGGCCCAAGGCTGCCAGGTGAAAAGCCCCTTTCAGGCACAGAAGCACGGCACTTTCTCCTGCTGGTTAGGCGTGTGCATTTGTGAAACTACTTCAGCTTCTGAGGTTTTCTGCATCAACCAGATGGCAGTTCCCCTCCCCGTTGCCGGCCCCCAGCCTCCTGAGCCTCACGTGTACGGGTGACGCTCAGATCTGTGCCAGGGATATAGCTGGCCAGATGTCACATGCATTTATCCCCAGCGAGAAGAGAACCCAGTGGAGAGAGCTCTGACCTGAGGGCAAAGTTGCTCTGAACTCTCAGCCTCCTGCTGCTGCTAATTCATAAATCTGTCTGTCTGGAACCCAGACGGGCCCCTAGATCGTTCCAGTCTCGTCTCCGGCACAGCCCAGGCTAGGGGCTCTCAATTAGTCTCCCCGTACTGAGCTCAATCACTCTCATTTGCCAAGAGCATCTTCCGGAAAAGCCACCAGGTGTTTGTCCAGCTGTTCTTAAAACCCTCCAGTGATGGGGATCCCAAAACCACCCCTGGAAGCCAATTCCACCCCTGGAAGCCAATTCCAGAGCTTCTCCCCCTTGAGAGTTAGAAAGTGTTTCCTAACATCTGACCTAAAATGTACAAACTTTTAAATTTGGGGGGTAAAAGTGCTGAGTTTGCCGTTTAAAAAGAATCGTTTTTTAAAAAACCTTGAACCTGTTCTGTTTTTAACCAAACAGCCTGACAAATAGATTTTTTAAAACATAAAAATCACTGTTTTTTCCCCAAAAACCAGTTTTCAAAAATTGAAGCTTGTGCTAAAAGCTGTTTTCTGTAAACTCAAGACGTTTACGAAGCCTCCAAATGGTTTTCATCAAAACTGGCGGTTTTGAATCAAACCCCAAATACAGTTATTGGACCCTGATTGGGTTTTTTCCCTTACCAAAAATCCATTTTCAAAACCAAACATTTGGGCTTAAAAGAGTTTATAAAAACTGAACATTTGACTCAAACCCCACGTTTTTTCTTACCAAAACTGCCATTTTTTATCCATCCCCCAAAACATTTACTGAAACTCCCAAATTTTTCACCCCAGTCAGTTTCCGAAACCTGAAAAAATCCAGTTTCCACTTTTTCCATTAACAACAACAAAAATTGCATCAAATTTTTGAAAAGGAACCAGACCTGGTTTGCAATTCCTGGTGAAAAATCGCTGACGTGTCCAACTGGCTCCATCCATTTCCCTATTACGCCAGTGCCCTTGCTCTCACTTAGGAAGGAAAGGGCTGTATGAGGGTGCTGATACTGCAAAAATCCTGGGCACAGAACGCTCAGTACAAGAGGTGGCCCATAGCTCTGTCTTGTAGCAGTGAGTTCCACTGGCCATGTCCCAGTTGCTCTGAGAATACCCAGCCTGGATAGTCTGGAGGACCAGAGGGTGCCCAGAGAGGTTCTCTCCAATGGTACGTTCCTAACTCTCTGGTATTTCTCCCTTCCTTGTCGTCCACTCTCCCTTTTACCCTAGTCTGTCATCACTTCTAACCCCTCTTCTGTCTCTCCCCAGGGCACCATGGACCAATATGACCATCCAACCAACCACTGGGGCGAATTCCAGCCAGACCCCAGCACCCGTGAGCGCCACTCACCTAGCCTCGGCTGTGTTACTCTTCCCCACCTTCCTGGTGGGTGTGGTGGGGGACAGGCTGTACCTGTGGGTGGTAGGGCTGAAGATGAGGATAGTGACCATGCTCTGGTTCCTCCACCTGGTTTCCTGCTACCTCCTTTTTTACCCTGCTGATCCACTTCTTCACCATCTACATCCTCCTGGGTTTCCACTGGGTCTTCAGCATGGCCATGTGCAAACTCCTCTATGCATACCTCTCTCTGGTGTTGAGGGAAAAGCTAATATGTGCAGAGCTGGCACCCTTTGGCGCCAGCCACTGTCTGTGCAGCACAGACCGCAGCACATTTGGGGAATCGTTTCGGGCCTTGAAACTGTTCAGCACAGACCGCAGCACATTTGGGGAATTGTTTCACGCCTTGAAACTGTTGTCCTTCCTGTCTTTGTGGTATGCGAGGCACGTTGTGTAACTGCATGTTCCGTTTTAATGATAAAGTTGTTGACATTCTCAGAACACGAGAAAGCACTCACCAGAGAGTGGCTGAGGATGGGGGTGAGGATGGAATTCATTGGTTAAGGGTGCCGATGCACGAGGGCAGCACGCGATGTCAGATGGTAAATAAGCTTTGCATAAACTGTATACGGTGTCCCCTCCTGACTAGCGGAGGGGCACCACGCTCAAGCGTAATACATTAAACACAGACTGGAAACTGCAGATCTGGACCTGGTTTTTGGTGCCTCAGCCTAAAAACTTGAACCGTGCATGACCGATCAGGTATAATTCGCAACACTGGGCATGTTCACCTCCTTACTTCTCACCCTCATCACCCTGGATTTCGACACCCTTATTCACAATCCCATCTGGTTTTGGAATCACCACACCCTGCCCTAGGCTGGAAAGCTGGTTGTGGGCATGTGGCTGGCATCCTTTGCTCTCAGAGCTCCCTACCTGGCTTTCCGGGAGACCCATATGGTGGACGGGGGCAGAATTATCTGCATCAACAATTACAACATCTCTGGAGACTGGAATGGAGCCAAGCCGCAGGACCTGGGCAGATGGGTCCACCTGGCTGTCTTCATGGATGGTTCCTGCTGGCTTCCTGCTGCCCTTCTGCACTATCATGGGATGCTATGTCTGCGTGGGGCTGGAGAAGAAGCAGGCATGGGCTGGGAACCCCCTGAAAGTCACGGTGGCCATGGTGGATTCCTTCTTCCTCGACTGGTGCCCTACCACCTCTATCACAGCTTGAAGCTCTACAAGAAGGAGGTGCCAGAGTCAGTGACTGGCACCCTCTTGGTCATTTACACCTTCATGTCCTGCTTCAATTCCTCCTTCTCCCCCATCCTCTACCTCTTCATGGGGAAGAAGTTCTGCCATGACTTCACAGCGTCTGTTCTCACTCTGGTCAAAGCGGTTTTTGTCGAAGATCTCAGCAGCAGTGTCCCCGAGTCTAATGGAAGACAGGGATCAGAAGTCGAGAACACAAAACAGGAGATGGCCTGAAGGTGCCCAGACTTACAGAGAGTTGAAAACTTGGTGATCCCCTTTGTTTCTAGATCTCCTATGGTTCTAAAACCTGATGGGTTCCAGGTATATCACTGTTTATAAACCCTGCAGTGTCCCTGGATTCTAGATTCCCTGCTCTCTCTTGAGAACCCCATCTGTTGCAGGTCTCTAAATTTTTTCAAGCTCAGTGGGTCATCAATGGAACAAGATCAGGAGTCAGCTCCAGAATCTTGTTTGTTTTAGAACACTCAGTGTGTTCTCACCTAATTGACTCTCTTGGATTCTGCATCTCTAGATCTCTCTGTCTGTGTCTGGAATCACGTTTTTTCTAAGAGTCTCAATGTGTTCATATTCAAAGTCCATGGGTTCTAGATTTCCTACTGGACCTAGGACATCACTGGATTCTAGAGTGTTTTCAAACCACATAGAATCCAACAGGTTCCAGATTGTTTCCTAAAATTTTCATCGTGGTTCTAAATTTCCAAATGGTTTTTAATCCATTAGGTGTAGTATATTACTGAAGAGTCTGTGTATTATAATAGCAATATCTAGCTCTTCTCTAGTGCTTGCCATCAGTAGATCTCAAAGAGCTTTACCAAGGAGGTCAGTAGCAGTCTTCCAGTTTTTACAAATGGGGAAACTGAGACACAGAATGGGGAAGTGACTTGACCAAGGTCTCTCCAGTGGCAGAACCAGGAACAAACCCAGGTCTCCTGCATCCCTTCCCAGGTCCATATCCCATTGCATCTCCTTAGATTGTGACTGCAGTTAGCCACTGTGGGGCGTGGCCAGACAGTAGACTACAGATCCCCCTGGAAGGGGGGTGTCACGGTTCCCTCCCCACTCTGAACTCTGGGGTACAGATGTGGGGACCCACATGAAAGATCCCCTAAGCTTATTTTTACCAACTTCAGTTAAAACTTCCCCAAGGCACAAATCCTTTCCTTGTCCTTGAACAGTATTGTTGCCACCACCAAGTTATTTAGACAAAAATTTAGGAAAAGAGTCAATTGGAGTTCCTTGTTCCCCAAAATATTCCCCCAATCCCTTTCACTCCCTGCCCTGGGGAGGCTTGAGAATAATGTGAGTAATGACCAGACCCTTTGTCCCTAGGATACTGAAAATCAAACAGGTTCTTAACAGAACAACTTTATTTAAAGAAAAAGTAAAAGAATCACACCTGCAAAGTCAGGATGGAAGGTAACTTTACACGGTAATAAAAAGATTTAAACACAGAGGATTTCCCTCTAGGCTCAGATTCAAAGTTACAAAAAAACAGGAATAAAACTCCCTCTTAGCATAGGGAAAATTCACAAGTGAAAACAAAAGATAATCTAACATATTTTCTTGCTTTACTTACAATTTCTGTAATTTTAGATGTATCATTTCAGGTATGTTTTCAGGAAATGTTTTACCTGGTTGGTCTCTCTCTCTGTCCAGAGAGGGAACAAATAAAATGAGCCCCCAAAAAAACCTCTCCTGCCCCCCCCAATATTTGAAAGTATCTTCTGTCCTTATTGATCCTTTTGTTAAGGTGCCAACCAGGTTATTTGAGCTTCTTAACCCTTTACAGTTAAAGTGATTCTGTACCTCTGGCCAGGAGGGATTTTATGTTATTGCATAAAAAAAGGTTGTTACCCTTCCGTTTATAATTCTGACTGGGGGACATAGAGTGTGGCACAGCCAGAGGGCAGTGTAACTGAAGGAGGATGCTGTGGTCCTGGGAGTGACGTGGGTCGAGGAACAGAGGTGATAGCAGGCAAGACATCACCAGAAGAGGGCACAGTGCTAATTCCCTGGACAATGTTCATCTGGGAAACCCTCCAAAAATAGAAGCATAACAAATAATCACCAATTATTTTGGAATATTAAGCCTGTAAGGCAGTAGGGCATGGAGCGAACAGACCAGATCCTCCGCCAGTGTAAATCAGTGTTGCTCTGTTGACTTCACTTCAGAGTTCTCAGGTTCTTCTCCTGCCTCTGGGGGGGAGCGGGGTCTAGCAGAGTAGAGTTGGGGAGCTAAGAGCAAGGACTCCTTGTTTCAATCCCCAGCTCTGGGAGGGCAGTGGTCTCTAGCAGTTAGAGCAAACTTAGTAACACCAAAACATTTATTGAATTAGCATCAAATTTGCCAAATTGTTTCGCTCAATCACCAAAAAACTGAAAATTTCAAATGAAATATTTTGATTTTCCTTTTCAAAATGGCTTTGTCTTGAAGTGTACTTCAATTTTATTTAAAATGTGTAAAATCTAAGCTCACAAAAAACACATTTTGTTTGGACTGAAACAACTCCTCCCCCTTTTAATTTGCCAAAAAAAATCATTTGGGGTCATCTCCAAATAACCCCTCCCCCATTTTTCGGAAGAACTAGAGACCCAAAGAATCGGTTATTGTCACAAGACTTACATGCCATCTGTGGTCCCAGTTCAGCCCTGTTGTGGCTGAAGACACCAGGTCAAAGCTGATAATAGGAACAAGAACTCAAACATCTCCATGTTTAGATCAAAACAGCAGTTGCTGTGTCTCTAGGCCCCCACGTGTCCGCTCACAATGGGTGTTACTCACCCTCAATTTCTGGTGGAAGCCGTACCTCGCAGAGGTGTGAACTGCTATTAAACACAGGTGTGAACAGCTTGAGGAGCAAACTCATTTTTGCAGTATGGCTGCAATGGCCCTCGGTCCCTTTGCATAGCTGAGCTCAGGGGCTGTCCCAGCTCGATGTTTCCTGAAATTCAGCCTCTTTGCTTTTTCACCCCACTCTGAATCAAAAATATTATAACCATCTGAAAATTTTCAATCAGTACGTGCTGGGTGCGGGAGGGGGAGTCTGTATCACAGGAACTAAATAACCCCAAATTTGCATTACAACCCCCCCCCGCCTCCGTTGCAGAATGTCATTTTTCAAGGCAGTTGCCCATGCATGGGGGCATCAATGCAATTTGTGAATATTAACAGCAGCTCATCATCAGAGGGCTGCAACTCATGAAGTCCCCCATCAAACGACTGCCCTCCACTCCAGCAGACTCCTGCAGAGCCCCTGTGGCTTGGCTTGGTGCCACTTTCCAAGTGTAAGCAGAGTCTGGATGAGCTCTCCTTTGACATCTAGTGGTGAGTTATGGGAAAAGACTTCAGAAGCTGATCTCATTTGCATGGACACACCCACCCTGCCTAGGTGCTCAGCATGATGGGATTGCTTGCGCAAATGATCACTTGTGGCTGATGTTGGATCCCCAGTCTCCTTGTTATTGGGGCAGGAGTAATAAAGGGTTATTATCCTTGTTGTGTGAACTAAGAGCAGCAGAACTGTGCCTGGCATACCCCCAATGGCATACCCCAATGTCCAGGAATGATTATTTATGATTGTTTTTTATTTCGGTAGTGCTGGGAGCTCAAATCCTCACCCAGAACCCTGCTGTGCTAGGCACTATACAAACACAGAGCAAAAAGACAGTCCCTGTCCCAGAGAGCTCACGGTCTAAGGAGATTCAATGGATAGAGACCTGGGCTGGGACACAGGAGACATGGGTTTGTTCACGGTTGTGCCACTGGATGGACCGAAGTTTCTAATGGGTGACACTGGCCAAGTCACTTCCCCACTCTGTGTCTCAGTTTCTGCATTTGTAAAAGCTGGAAGACTGCTACTGACCTTGCTAAAGTTCTTTGAGACCTACAGATGAAAAGCACTAGAGAAGCGCTAGATGTCGCTATTGTCATACACAGACTCCTCTATAATATACTACACCTAATGGATTTTAAACCATTTGGAAATCTAGAACCAGGATGAAACTTTTAGCAAACAATCTGGAACCTGTTGGATTCTATGTGGTGTGTAAACGCTCTAGAATCCAGTGATGTCCTAGATCCAGTCGGGAATCTTGAACCAGGGCCGGATTAACCTTTTGTGAGCCCTGGCGCCAAATATATTTGTGGGCCCCCATGTAGTTGTTGTGGGCTCTGAGTGTGGGTCTGGCGTGGCAGTGCCATTGGTGGCCTAGTATACCTATCTAATCTCAGAGACATTTTTCATTTTGATCACACACCTCTACATGACTATCTGAATTGCCATATACAGCTCCCTCAGCCCCCAGGGTTTCTCATTAAGATGTGTATCCCCTGGTTCCCGCATGGTTACAAAACTGCAGTCAAGTGGAACACTTTTCAGCTTGTGTGATTGGAGGCTATCTAATCCATATTGTAAGACTGTCCTACATAAATGAGGGGAAATTGAGGTGTTTTTTTAAATTCTTCTCTTCCACTCTTCGTTTCTGTGGGGAATTTGCCAATGCAATATCACGGTCTTCTTTTTAAACAAACAAAACTAAAAAAAATGGCAATGGCTGTAGAAAATCACAATTCCAGTCCTAGTTAGCACTGGGAAGACCCCAGCATTGGTTGGTCAATTTTATCCTACTTTTTCTACAGCAAATTACAGTGGATCAGCATATTTGATTTGGGAGAAATGAAGTAACAGCTGCCCAAATTGAGCTTGAGCACTCCTGAATTTTGCAGGTGTTCAAATCTGGAAGGCAGGTGCTAGATTCCCTCTCTGAATATTAGATAAATCTGGAAAGGAAAAGTCAATTTCTGCTTCCATGGCTCAGAAGTGGAAATCCTCCTGCTCTGTATCTAAAGCCACCCAGGTCCTCGAGTAGAGCCTCCCGTCCCTTACTTTTCATTTTAACTTCTCCTGGTGGGGTCCACAGACCTCCCTTGATAGGCTTCAGAAAGAGAGGTGCACTGTCTATTTAGTCCACCCAATTCCTTCTTTGGGGGCTGCCAGGTGGGGTCACACCAGGAGCCCTAATCCAGACTGGGGAAGTCTTCTGAGGGTGATATCTGGGCCAAAGCCTTCTACTCCTTGGGCAGACTTGCTCCCCATTCACAGCGCCACCCCCTTCTAGCAGCCAGCTCTCCATTCACAGCAAGCTGCAACGCATGGGATCTCAGCTTCCTCACTCCCTCCCCCTCACTTTCCTGTTGATAGCTGCCAAGGAAATGTGGGAAATGTAGTTCCTTCCCTGCTCCAGGGCCAGCTCTCTTGGCAGGGAGCTGGCCAAGGAACTACAGCTCCCAGGGCCCTGTGGGTTCTCAGCTCCCATGCTCGATCCCTGCTCCTCCAAGGCTCCGCTTCTGCAGGGCTGCAAGAAGGGAGGAAATGAGTGTTATGGGGCCCCTTCTGAGCTTGGGCCCGGCCCTATGCCATCATTGGGGCCATGGTAAATCCAGTACTGTCTAGAACCCATAGACTTTGAGTTTGAACACATTGATAGGCTTACAATAAATGAGATTCCAGATTCAGCTAGTGATCCAGAATCCAAGAGAATCAACTAGGTTAGAACACATTGAGAGACCTAAAACCAACAGGATTCTGGAGCTGGCTACTGATCTGGTGCCACTGATGACCCACTGAGTTTGAAAAAATTGAGTGACTTTGAATGCATGGAGTTCTGGAGAGAGCAGGGAATCTAGAACCAGGGACACTGCAGAGTTTATGAACAGTGAGATACCTGGAACCCATTAGGATTTAGAACCCTCAGGAATCTAGAAACAATGGGATGTCAAGTGTTCAACTTTCCCTAAGTCTGGGCACCTTCAGGCCATCACCTGTTTTGTGTTCTCGACTTCTGACCCGTATCTTCCACTAGACTCAGGGGCACTGCTGAAGAGACCATCAACAAAAGCCGCTTTTACCAAAGCAAGAAGAGACGTCCTGAAGACCTGCCAGAACTTCTCCCCCACAAAGAGGTAGAGGATGGGAGTGAAGCGGGCATTGAAGCAGGATGTGAAGTTATAAATGACAAAGAGAGCACCCATCACCGACTCTGGCACCTCCTTCTTGGAGATCTTCAAGCCGTGATGGAGGTGGTAGGGAAGCCAGTCAGGGAAGAAGGAAACCGCTGCAGCCACCATGACTTTGAAGGGCTTCCCAGCCTGCGCCAGCTTCTTCTCCTTCATCTTCAGCCCCACCCGGCCATAGTATCCCACGATGGTCCAGAAGGGCAGCAGGAAGCCGAGCAGGAACCGGACCATGAAGAAGGCCAGGTGGACTCGTCTCCCCAGCTCCTGCATCTTGGCTCTATTCCAGTCTCTGGAGAGGGCGTAATTGTTGATGCAGATGATTCTGCCCCCGTCCACCACCCGGGTCTCCCAGAAAGCCAGGTAGGGAGCGCTGAGACCAAAGGATGCCAGCCACATGCCCACCACCAGCTTCCCAGCCCTGGGCACTGTGCGGTGATTCTGGGACCAGATGGGATGGTGAGTGAGGGTGTAGCGGTTCAAGCTGATAAGGGTGAGATGGAAGACTGAGGAGAACATGCCCATGGAGATGCAGGTGTTGAGGATCTTGCACATGGCTGTGCCGAAGAACCAGTGTAAACCCATGAGAAGGGAGACGATGAAGATGGGGATCAGCAGGGTGAGGAGGAGTAAGAGGAGACCAGGTGGAGGAACCAGAGTGTGGTCACCTGCTCATCTTCAGCCCCAGCACCCACAGGTACAGCCCATTCCCCACCACACCCACCAGGAAGATGGGGAAGAAGAACACTGCAGAGGTCAGGTGAGAGGCGCTCACAGCTGCTGGGGTCTGGCTGGTATTCTCCCCAGTGGTTGGTGGTAGAGTCGTGTTGCCTCGTCCATGGTGCTCGTCCAGCTTTTCTAAATAGTCCCGAACCACTTCTTTCTCCACAGAGGGCTGGTCCCCTCCTCCCCATGCTGTGCTGCCCAATGCAGCAGTCTGGGAGATGACCTTGTTCATGAAGACAGAGGCAAAAAAAGCATTGAGTACATTAGCTTTTTCCACATCCTCTGTCACTAGGTTGCCTCCATCATTCAGTAAGGGGCCCACACTTTCCTTGACTTTCTTCTTGTTGCTAATATACCTGAAGAAACCCTTCTTGTTACTCTTAACATCCCTTGCTAGCTGCAACTCCAAATGTGATTTGGCCTTCCTGATTTCACTCCTGCATGGCTGAGCAACATGTTTATACTCCTCCCTGGTCATTTGTCCAATCGTCCACTCCTTGGAAGCTTCTTTTTTGTGTTTAAGATCAGCAAGGATTTCACTGTTAAGCCAAGCTGGTCGCCTGCCATATTTACTATTTTTTCTACACTTCGGGATGGTTTGTCCCTGTAACCTCAATAAGGATTCTTTAAAATACAGCTAGCTCTCCTGGACTCCTTTCCCCCTCATGTTATTCTCCCAGGGGATCCTGCCCATCAGTTCCCTGAGGGACTCAAAGTCCAGGGTCCGTATTCTGCTGCTCTCCTTTCTTCCCTGTGTCAGGATCCTGAACTCGATCATCTCATGGTCACTGCCTCCCAGGTTCCCATCCACTTTTGCTTCCCCTACTAATTCTTCCCGGTTTGTGAGCAGCAGGTCAAGAAGAGCTCTGCCTCTAGTTGGTTCCTCCAGCACTTGCACCAGGAAATTGTCCCCTACACTTTCCAAAAACTTCCTGGATTGTCTTTGCACCGCTGTATTGCTCTCCCAGCAGATATCGGGGTGATTGAAGTCTCCCATGAGAACCAGGGCCTGAGATCTAGTAACTTCCATTAGTTGCTGGAAGAAAGCCTCATCCACCTCATCCCCCTGGTCCGGTGGTCTATAGCAGACTCCCACCACGACATCACCCTTGTTGCTCACACTTCTAAACTTAATCCAGAGACTCTCAGGTTTTTCTGCAGTTTCATACCAGAGCTCTGACCAGTCATACTGCTCCCTTCCATACTATGCAACTCTCCCACCTTTTCTGCCCTGCCTGTCCTTCCTGAACAGTTTATATCCATCCATGACAGTGTTCCAGTCATGTGAGTTATCCAACCAAGTCCCACCATTGGATAATCCGCTACTGTCCAGCTTGGCTCCTTAGACAGTTGGACGCGGAGGGCCAGGGATGCACAGAAATGTGGGTCCAGCAGTACCTCCTGGGCAAATACTAATGCCAAATGCTGCCCATTGGAGGAAGTTGCATGTCCAAAGGGACTGGAGCTTCGATAGGGCTCTGAAAGAGGTACGTTCCCCAGAGATGCGGCAGAGGTGGTTGGCATTAGTATGGCCAGGCTGATGCCCCGGGTTTGGATGCGAGTATGCAGAGAGGAAAGGGCTGTTGGATTCAAGGGGCCGTGTCAGGGTTCCCTTCCCACTCTGAACTCTGAGGTACAGATGTGGGGACCCACATGAAAGACCCCCAAAGCTTATTTCTACCAGCTTAGGTTAAAACTTCCCCAAGGCACAAATCCTTTCCTTGTCCTTGGACGGTATTGCTGCCACCACCACATGAGTTGGACAAAAATTCAGGAAAAGGGTCACTTGGAGTCCCTATTGCCCCAAAATATTCCCCCCAAACTCCTTCACCCCCTTTCCTGGGGAGGCTTGAGAATAATATACAAACCACCTGGTTTGTATGTGAGCACAGACCAAACCCCTTGTTTTTTAGGACACTGAAAATCAATCAGGTTCTTAAAAGAAGAATTTTATTTACAGAAAAAGTAAAAGAATCACACCTGCAAAATCAGGATGGAAGCTAACTTTACAGGATAAATAAAAAGATTTAAAACACAGAGGATACCCCTCTAGGCTCAGCTTTAAAATTACAAAAAACAGGAATAAAACTCCCTCTTAGCATAGGGAAAATTCACAAGCTAAAACAAAAGATAATCTAATGCATTTCCTTGCCCTCACTTACAATTTTTGTAATCTTAGATGCTTATTTCAAATCTGCTAAGGGTGCTCCTGCAGCCAGGCCTACAGAGAAACCTTTTCCTGTCAGAACAGACGAGTCCAAGTGCTCTGAAATCCACGTGCCTGCTCGGCTTTCTTGAAATTGGCCATCTCTGAGGAAGGCCCGGGGCAGAGTGATTGGGGCAGGTCAGAGGCTTATGAGCCTTCAGTTAAAGCTGCATGAAAAGGAGCCGTTCTTAATTTTTTTCACAGCGCTCTGAAAACTAGTTGGAGACTCGCATTGACTTGGAAAGTGGCACCAAGCTGCAGGGGCTTTGCTGGAGTCTACTGGAGCAAAGGGCGGTCGTTTGATCAGGGACATCAGGAGATGCAGCCCCCTGAAAATGAGCTGCTGTTAATATTCACAAATTGCACTGAAGCCTCAGTGCAGGGGGCAACTGACTTGAAAATCAGCACTGAGCAATGGGGGGGTGGGGGTTGTCATGCAAATTGGGGGTCTTTGGTGCAGGGATTCCCGTGATACAGGCCCCACGCACACACGTGCTGATTGAACATTTTCAGATGGTTATAATGTTCTCGGTGCAGAGTGAGGGGAAATAGCAAAGAGGCCGAACTTTGGGAAACGTCGAGCCTGGATGGCCCCTGAGCTCAGCCACGCAAGAGGACCGAGGGCCAGTGCAGCCATATAGCAAAAGTGAGTCCGCTCCTCAAGCTGTTCACACCTGTGTTTAATAGCAGTTCACACTTCTGCGAGGTACGGCTTCCAGCGGAAATTGAGGGTGAGCAACACCCATGCTGAGCTGATATGTTGGGGCCTAGAGACACAGGCACTGCTGTTTTGATCTAAACATGGAGATGTTTGTGTTCCTGTCCCTATTATCACTTTTGACTTGGTGTCTTGGTGACTTGGCTGACTTGGGACCACAGATGGCATGTAAGTCCTGTGCCAATAACCATTCTTTGGGTCTCTAGTTGTTCTGAACAGCCGAGGTGAGGTGGGGGGGCTCATTTGGGACAACCCCAAATTATTATTATTAGCTAACAAAAAGGTGTGGGGGGTGGGGGTGGAGATTGTTTCAGTCTGAAGAAAATGTTCTTTTTTCCCTAAGCTTGGTTTTTGCACATTTTAAATGAATAAAAAAAATAAACAAATTTCAAGCAAAGCTGTTTGGAATAAGAACATCACAGTGTTTTATTTTGAAAATGTCAGCTTTTTAGTTTTTGAGCAAAACAATTTGACACTAATTCATTAAATGTTTTGGTGTCACTAAGTCTCCTTTCAGAGTAGCAGCCGTGTTAGTCTGTATTCACAAAAAGAAAAGAAGTACTTGTGGCACCTTAGAGACGAACAAATTTATTTGAGCATAAATGCATCTGATGAAGTGAGCTGTAGCTCACGAAAGCTTATGCTCAAATAAATTTGTTCGTCTCTAATGTGCCACAAGTACTCCTTTTCTTTTTACTAAGTCTCCTGTAACTGCTAAACACCATTTCCTCACAGAGCTGGGGTTTGAACCCAGGAGTCCTGGCTCCTAGCCCCCCATCCTAACCTGCTAGAGCCCACTCGTCTCCCAGCAATAGGAGAAGAGCCCAAGAACTCTGAAGTGAAGTCAACAGAGCTACACTGATTTACACTGGCTGAGGAGCTGGCCTGTTCGCTCCATGCCCTACTGCCTTACAGGCTTAATATTCCAAAATAATTGGTGATTATTTGTTTTGGTTCTATTTTGGGGGGGTTTCCAGATGAACACCGTTAAAGAGGGCTGATTTTCCAGAAGAAGGAGCTGAACGCTTTGTGAACATCAGGCCTGTTGGAAAGCGTTTCAAGTCAGTACATGATTCCATGTACTTGGAACCCTTCAGTTACTAGACCTTGTCAGATCTGATTGGGTTTCAAGACACTGTCATACAGAGAACCCAAGAGGTTTAAGAACAAGCAGAACTAATGCAGTACTGTTGTGTGTGTGTATATTTTATATATATACACATATGTATATGTGTATATGTATACACACACACATTTAAAAACACAATAGTATTCCAAGAGTTCTAGACATTTGAGTGATTCTTGAACCTCTTGGGTTCTTGCTTTGAACATTTTAACATTTTAACAACAAAACATTTTAAACCCAAATTGGTCCTATGTGGTCTAGGATGTCAGGTATGAGGTTGGAAACTAGGATGCTCAAGACTACATAGAATCTCTTCGGGTTTTAAAATCTTGGCAGACCTAGAACCCAAGAGGTTCAAGAACCAGCCAAATATCTAGAATGCATAGGATCCTATTGGCTTTTGAAACATAAAGTGGCTTGGAACATGATGTCTAAATCTAGCCCACATCAGATCAGATTGCGTTCAAAACCTGACAGACCTGGGACCAAGATGTTAAGAACCGGCCAGGATTCCTAGAATCCATAAGATCCTATTGAATTCTGAATCAGCGAGAAACGGTATCTGTCATGTTTGGCAGTCTTGTTTCCTCTGAACAGTAGCAATGGGAAAAGATGTTTAAAACAGAGGGGCTACGTGCATGTCTAACTTACCTACAGCCCTCCACCTGGGGCTGGTGGCCCACACAGGCTTGGCTTCCTCAGATACCCGCGTGGGTCCAGGTGACAATTGGTACAGCACCTCAACAACATCTTCCTGATCTCTGGATAGAATCAGAGATTCTAAGGCCAGAAGCAGCATGGTGGTCCCCTAGTTGTCCTGATGCAGAACATCCCTGAATTAGTCCCTATTTGAACTAGAGCCTACCTGTTAGAAATACCATCCAGTCCTGCTTTAAAAATTGCCAGTGATGGAGAATCGACCAGGGAGGATCTTTTTAACTCTTTATAATCATTTGGATCTGCTGCCCCCCAGCCTTGTCCAAGGTTTTGTAACATAGCTGGAGCTGGCAGGTTAGATCTTCACAGTTACTGTGACCTGTGACTAGAGGTGCAGAGGGCAGCCCACACTGAAAATGCCAAACTCAGGGTGGGCAGCAAAAAGGACAGTAGATTCTCCCAAAACTAGTGGTTAACACTGTAGTTAGAGTCACCAACCACTCACAAGCTGTGCTTCTGATCTGCCACACTGGTGATCAAGAAGCCAAAAAAAAAAAAAAGAAAAGAAAAAGAAGAAGAAATCCCACAGCCCCCTTTATTGCATTCCAATTTTAGGCAGTCAGCAAATAGGTCCAGTAAAGTGAGAAGTTACTTAAAATTCTATTCACTTTACAAAATGTTTTTCTTATCACCATAGGGCCAGCCACATTCCCAGATCAATACTGGTTTGGATCTGACCCGAAATAAAACATTGCCAGCCAATGCTTGATGGCCCATCCAAACGGCTGGATAGGGCTGATGCAATCTATCTGGGGCTGTCACCCAGATACACAGCACAGGTCTGAGATATCAATATACCACACATATTTACAACTCACAATACAAAGGTGATACATACACATAAACAAGCTGATTATATTTATCAAATGATAACTTTCCCACTGATCGCTTACATGGCATATCTGGTATGTTCCATTGCAATTTTGTATCCATAACATTATGAATGATCACCCATATTCCATTCAGCGTCACTCTTATTAGCTTGGATGTTACCTCTTCACCACCTTGAAGTGTTCATGGGCAGGTGGTTTCTCTTGAGCAGCTCTTTATTCTACTGACTTGTTTTCCTTACCAGCCGCTCTGAAACTAAGCCAGAGCCTCCCCACACTAAATGTCCCAGTGATCGGGTCACATGCTGTTGGAAATTATTTCAGAGCTGCCACCAAAAAACTTATGGAAACTACGTAGTTCAAGCAAAACTTGAGAATTATTAATAATTACTATTCTTTATTTCAGCAGAGCTTGGAGCCCCAGTCCTGGCCCAGGATCCCGATGTGCTCGGCACTGTACAAACACAGAACAAAAAGACAGTCCATGTCCCAGAGAGCCCAGAATGGATAGAGACCTGGGCCAGGACACAGGAGAGCTAGATTTGTTCCAGGTTCTGCCACTGGACAGGCTGAAGGTTCTACTGGGTGACACTGGCCAAGTCACTTCCCCACTCTGTGCCTCAGTTTCCCCATTTGTAAAAACTGGAAGACTGCTACTGACCTCCTTGGTAAAGTTCTTTAAGATCTACTGATGATAAGCACTAGAGAAGACCTAGATATCACTATTATAATACACAGACTGTTCTATAATATAATACACCTAATGGATTTTAAACTATTTGGAAATCTAGAACCAGGATGAAACTTTTAGCAAGCAATCTGGAAGCTGTTGGATTCTATGTGGTTTGAAAACACTCTAGAAACCAGTGATGTCCTAGATCCAGTCAGGGACCTAGACTCAATAGATTTTGAGTTTGAACATATTGAATGGCTTACAGTAAATGAGATTCCACAGCCACCTAGATATGCAGAATCCAAGAGAATCAATTAGGTAAAACACATTGAGAGACTTAAAACCAACAAGATTCTGGAGCTGGCTAGCAATCTGGTGCCATTGATGACCCACTGAGTTTGAAAAAATTGAGAGACCTAGAAGGTATGGGATTCTGGAGAGAGCAGGGAATCTAGAATCCAGGGACACTGGGGTTTATAAACATTGAGATACCTGGAACCCATCATGTTTCAGAATCAGCAGGAATCTAGGAACAAAGGGGATGGCAAGTTTTCAACTATATCTCAGTCTGGGCACCTTCACAGCATCTCTTCTTTTGTGTTCTTGATTTCTGAATCCTGTCTTTCACTAGACTCAGCGGCACTGCTGCCGAGATCGTCGACAAAAGCCTCTTTGACCAGAGTGAGAAGCAACGTCCTGAACACCTGCCAGAACTTCTCCCCTACAAAGAGATAGAGGATGGGGGAGAAGGCGGCATTGAAGCAGGATGACAAGGTATAAATGACCATGAGAGCACCCGTCACTGACTCTGGCATCTCCTTCTTGTAGAGCTTCAAGCTGTGATAGAGGTGGTAGGGGAGCCAGCCGAGGAAGAAGGAAACCACTGCAGCCACCATGACTTTGAAGGGCTTCCCAGCCCACACCAGCTTCTTCTCCTTCAGCTCCAGCCCCACGCGGACATAGCATCCCATGATGGTGCAGAAGGGCAGCAGGAAGCCGAGCAGGAACCGGACCATGAAGATGGCCAGGTGGATCCGTCTCCCCAGCTCCTGCGTCTCGGCTCCATTCCAGTCTCCGGAGAGGGTGTAATTGTTGATGCAGGTGATTCTTCCCCCATCCACCACATGGGTCTCCCGGAAAGCCAGGTAGGGAGCACTGAGACCGAAGGAGGCCAGCCACATGCCCACAACCAGCTTCCCAGCCCGGGACAGGGTGCAGTGATTCCGGGACCAGATGGGGTGGTGAGTGAGGGTGTAGCGGTCCAGGCTGATGAGGGTGAGAAGGAAGACGGAGGAGAACATGCCCATGGAAATGAAGGCATTGAGAAGCTTGCACGTGGCCATGCCAAAGACCCAGTGGAAATCCAGGAGGAGGTAGATGGTGAAGAAGGGGATCAGCAGGGTGAAGAGAAGGTAGCAGAAGACCAGGTGAAGGAACCAGAGCGTGGTCACCGTCCTCCTCATCTTCAGCCCCAGCACCCACAGGAACATCCCGTTCCCCACCACACCCACCAGGAAGGTGATGAAGAGCAAGACGGCAGAGGCCAGGTGATGGGTCTTCATGGTCTCTGGTGTCTTGGTGGAATTTACCACTGTGATTGGTGGGGGAGTCATGATATCCTGGGAAGAGACAGAAGAGGGGTTGGAAGGGACGACAGTGGAGGTGAAAGGGAGAGTGGAAGAGGAGAGGGGAGTAATACCAGAGTGGGTTAGGAAGGTAATACTGGAGAGGACGTCGCTGGGCACTCTTTGGTCCTCCAGAATATCCAGGCTGGATATTCCCAGAAACTGGGTATAACCAGTGGAACTCACTGCCACATAATAGAGCTGTGAGCAGTAGGGGAGGACAAGAGGGATAGCAGACATGGGAGAAGTGGGGAAGGGACAGTCTAGGAGATCAAATAGACAGCTATGCAGAGAATACTATGTAGCTGTGATCTGGCTGGCTCAGGGGAGCAGGGAATGGGCCATGGGGCCTTTCCACTCTCGGTTGGCCAGCTCTAATCTGGCCCCAGGGCAGGGGATCAGGGCTACTCAGTTAGGTGGGGGATCAGTGCTGTTGACTCCTAGCATGCAGGAGCTAGTGCCAATGTAACTCACTGCTACAAGGCAGAAAAAGCCATCCCTCCCCCACCCCATCTCTTGTGCTCAGCTGCCAGTCACAGGAACTGCTGCTTCACCCTGACTCGAGAGAGCGTGCAGAGTCCTTCTTACTCTCATTGCAACAGGAAGCTTCAATGCACCGAGGTGCTTCTCTGCCCCCCAGCCATGCTGCCAGCCCTGCAGCAGGGTCCTCTGGGTTATTGCCTCTGGCAGG
Organism: Dermochelys coriacea; assembly: GCF_009764565.3. NCBI lineage: Eukaryota > Metazoa > Chordata > Testudines > Dermochelyidae > Dermochelys > Dermochelys coriacea. Next base: position 13,513,396 of record NC_050091.1, read on the forward strand.
GACTGTGCCCCTTACGGCCTTGTTAGCATGGTGTCCTCTGTGCTCTGCCCACTGGCCTAATGGTTAGAGAAGGGCAGGCTGGGAGCCAGGACTCCTGGGTACTATCCCCAGCTCTGAGAGTAGGGTGGAGGTCAGAACTCCTGGGTTGTGGGAGGAAAGGGGGGTCTTGTGGCTTAGAGCAGAGGTTCTCAGCCAGGGGTATGTGTACCCCTAGGGATATGCAGAGGTCTGTCAGGGGGTACATCAACTCATCTAGATATTTGCCTACTTTTACAACAGGCTACATAAAAAGCTCTAGCATAGGTGGCACAAACTAAAATTTCATACAATGACTTTCTTATACTGCCCTATATACTATACACTGAAATGTAAATACAACATTTATATTGCAATTAATTTATAATTATATGGGAAAAATGAGAAGGTCCGCAATTGTTCAGTAGTAGTGCAGCTGTGACACATCTGTATATTTATGTCTGATTTTGTAAGCAAGTAGTTTTTAAGTGAGGGAAAACTTGGTGGTACGCAATAGTAGGGGTACAGTAGTCTGGAAAGGTTGAGAACTGCTGGCTTAGAGATTTGTAAATGGGGAGCAACTCGACAGACTACCATGAAATAAGGGGAAAAATTTACCCATCTCACAGACCTCACCTTCTACCTCTGTCTATTGAGTGCCTCATGGCAGGGAGTTCCACCGATTTGCCTTTACAATAGCAAATTTCTGTGGCTTTTAGGGGGGCTTAGCAAGACAATTCCCCTTTAGACCCAACATGGGGCCCTCCGCCCATTGTCTTGACTCACCTGGGCAGCGGGTGGTGGAAACACAGACCCAGTTCAGAGAGACCCTCAGATGGCATATGTTTGGCCAGCAAAGCATCCGTGTGTCTGTCCCCTGCAGCCCAGAGCCCTCCCCTGTGTGTTGAGTTCACTCCCCTTAACTCTGTGTCTTCTACATGCTCCACCCCCACCTGCTCTCTGAGATCCACAAGCTGCAAACCATGAACGGAAATGATCATTGGACACTGTCTTAGCAAATAAACCACCTAAGCAACAGCCACTGCTTTAAAATTAGCCCCACTCCCTCCCAGAGCCTGGCATAGAACCCAGGAGTCCTGGTTCCCAACCTCCCCCACCTCCCCAATGCTCTAGATTCTTGGCCAGGAGCTCAACTATTGAGGCGTGCCCCCGTGAAGAGGAAGGGTCTGTATTTTGCACAACTTGACCCAGAAATAACCCAGCCCTGTTAGCTCACAACAAAGTCTGAGTCACAAATGATGCAACTCCCATCCAAGGAGTCGGGGGGTCTAGTGGTTTGAAATGGGGGCACGGGACACTGGAAGTAAGGGCCCTGGGTTCTGTCCCAAGCTCTGGGAGAGAGGTGGGGTCTAGAGGTTAGAGCAGGTCAATAGTTGTGAGAGGTCCTGTGTTATCTACATGTAGTGGGTACGTCCCTGGGTGAGACAACTCATGTGAAATGCTGCCCCTTCCTATTCTAGATAAAATCTCCATCATACCCAGCCCTCCCCAGAGTGTTCGTTACACAGGCCCCATCCATGGAGCTGGGACCCTGAGATCCCCGACGGGAACCCAGCGCTACTGGGAAAACAACCCCCAACGGCATGGTACATGAGACCAAGGTTAAATTCTGAGGGGAGTGGGATCTAGTGCTTAGAGAGTGTGTGGAGGGGAAGGGGCTGGGAGCCAGGATTCCTGGGTACTATCCCTGGCTAGGGGAGGGCAGTGGGGTCAAGTGGTTAGAGCAGGTCTGTGTGGGGAGTCAGAAACCAGTGGTTCTAGTCCCAGTTCTGGGAGGGGAATGAGGTCCAAAGGGTTAGATTGAGGGGGCTGGGAGTCAGGACTCCTGGGTTCTGGCCATAGTTCTGGGAGGGGCGGGGAGTGCACTGAGTTAGATTCGGGGGTACAGGTGCTGGGACCCAGGATTCTGGTTCTACCCTGTCTGTAGTTGCAGCCTAACTTGTTTTTGCAGGGAGGAGAATGAAATGCCGTCTCTCTCACTGCTAGGGCACGGGCTGCACACGCCTGTCTCTTTCTCTCCCTTCCCCTCTTCTGTCTCTAATCCCCTTTGTGTTCTTCCTGCTCCTCCTTAGGGTCTCACGGCCCCTCCGCCTTCCTGACCAGCCTGATCCCTCACGGAACCTCTGTCTTCCCAGCCAGTCTGGCCCCTCACTGCACCTCTGCCTTCCCACCAGTCCGGCACCCAGTGGGAGCAACCCACAGCTGGTCGGGAAAAGAAATCCCGTGGCAGCTGCATGTGGCACCTCCTGCTGGGGTTGCTGGCTGTGGGCTCTGCCTGTGGGTTCTGGGGCTAAATATGGGGACGATGGTGACCTCCCTCTTATCTTCCACCTGGTCCTCACCTACCTGCTCACGTCCTGCTTTATAGTTCTGTTCTTTATAATTCTGCCTAGACTCCTGCTGGGTCTTCGGCATGGCCATGTATGAGCTCCTCAATGCCTGCCTCTCCCTGGGCATGTTCTCTGCCATCTTCCTCCTCATCCTCTCCAACCTGGACTGCTGCACTCTCCCCTGCCCCCCGTCTGGTGCTGCCGTCCCCGCACTGTGACCCGGGGCCGGAAGCTGGTCGCGGTTGTATAGCTGGTTTCTTTCGCCCTCAGCGCTCCCTAACTGAGTTTCCAGGAACTCCTGGAGATGAAGGGGGCAGGGTCATCTGCACAAATAGTTATACCTTCTCTGGAGAGGGAGTCGGAGCCAAGACGCAGGCCTGGAGGAGACGTCTCCATCTGCTGCTGTTCAGGGTGCAGTTTCTGCTGGGCTTCCTACTGCCCCCCTTTGCACCAGCGTGGGATGCCAGGTTCAGATAGGGCTGGAGATGAAGAAGAAGGGGTTGGCGAGGAGCGGGAAGCCTTTCAAAGTCACGGTGACTGCGGTGGTGTCGTTCTTCGTCTGCTGGCTGCCAGACCTGCTCTGCCATGGCCTGCAGTTTTACAAGAATGCCGGTGTCGGTCACGAGTGCCTGAAAGTGCCAGGAGTTAGAGAGCATTGGAAAATTGTCATCCCACCTGTTCCTTCATTCCTGACAGTTCTGAAATCTGATGGATTCCAGGTATCTCAATGTTTATAAACCGAGCAGTGTCCTTGGGATTCCAAATTCCTTGTTATCTGCAGAATCCCATGTGTTCTAGGTCTCTCAACATTATGAAACTCAATGGATGTTTAGGGTTTCAGATCACTAGCTGTCTACAGAATCAATGTATTCTAACCTAACTGATTCTCATGGGTTCTGTGTCATTGGCTGGCTCTGGAATCTTCCTTTTAAGTCTCTCAGAGTCTTCACACTCAATAGGGTCCACGGGTTCTAGATTCCTGACTGGTGCTAGGACCCCAGTAGATACTAGAGTGGTTTAAATCATATAGAATCCAACAGGTTCCAGCTTCTTTACTTGATCTAAAAATCTCATGGGGGTTCTAGATTTCCAAATGGTTTAAAATCCATTTGGTGTTGTGTATTATAGGAGAATCTGTGTATTATAATAGCAATAGCTAGTTCTTCTTTAGTGCTTTTCCACAGTAGATCACAAAGAACTTTGTCAAGGAGGTCAGGAGCAGTCTCCCAGTTTTTACAAATGGGGAAACTGAGGCCAAGGTCACTCAGTCCACCAGTGGCAGAGCCAGGAATAGGACCAAGGCCTCCTGAGTCCTGATCTCTATCAACCCTGACTCCTTAAACAGTAAGCTCTCTCGCACAGGAATTGTCTTTTTCCTCTGTCTTTACACAGCACCTAGTACAGCTTGGTATGGGGCCATGACTATACCACCCACCGGGTTCTAGCCCGAGCTGTGAAAGGGAGTAGGGTTTGGTTTAACGTAATGGCTGTTTCTTAGGTGTTTGCTCTGTTAAGTCAGTGTCCAAATGATCATATTTATTTATGGTTTGCAACTTTTCAACCAGAGAGAGTAAGTTGGGGGGAGCATGTAGAAGACACAGAGTTAAGGGGACCCTCACCGGCACCAGCTCAACAGAACCGACCCCCACCTCCCTGAGCCAGCCAGTCCCCACCCTGGAGCCAGATTGGAACCAGCATCTCCTGGAGGAGAAGGCCCCATATCCCATTCCCCAACCCTATTAGCCAGCCCATCCTCCAGATCACAGCAAGGTGATATTATCAGAATAGCTGTGTATTTGACCTACTAGACTGTCCACGTCCCCACTCCTCCCACATCTACTATTCCTCTTTCCCTCGGCCCATAGTTCTACCTTGTAGGGGTGAGTTCCACTGGCTATAGCCCAGGTGCTTGGAATATCTAGCCTGGATATTCTGGAGGACCAGAGGTGCCCAGAGAGATACTCTCCAATGTTGCCTTCCTAACCCCCTCTTATATCTCCCTTCCTCTTGCACTCTCCCTTTCCCCGTCCTCCGTTGTCCCTTCCAACCCCTCTCACCAGGCACCATGGACCAAGACAAGATACCTCTCACACGAATCGCTGGGGCAAATACTAGCAAGACCCCAGTACCTGTGAGCAACGCTCACCTGGACATGACGATGTTGCTTTTCCCCACCTTCCTGGTGGGTGTGGTGGGGAACAGGCTGTACCAGTGCATGCTGGGGCTGAAGATGGGGAGGATGGTGACCATCCTCTGGTTCTCTTCACCCTGCTGATCCCCTTCTTCGCCGTCTACATCCTCCTGGGTTTCCACGGGGTCTTTGGCATGGCCATTTGCAAGCTTCTCAACACCTGCATCTCCATGGGCATGTTCACCTGCGTCTTTCTTCTCACCCTCATCAGTCTGGACTGCTACACCCTCACTCACCACCCCATCTGGTCTTGGAATCACCGCACCGTGCCCCAGGCTCAGAAGCTGGCTGTGGGTGTGTGGCTGGCCTCCTTCAATCTCAGCGCTCCCTACCTGGCTTTCCAGGAGACCCATGTGCTGGATGGGGGCAGAATCATCTGCATCAACAACTATGCCCTCTCCGGAGACTGGAACGGAGACGAGCTGCAGGGGATGGGAAGATGGGTCCACCTGGCCGTCTTCATGGTCCGGTTCTTGCTCAGCTTCCTGCTGCCCTTCTGCACCACCGTGGGATGCTATGGCTGGGTGGGGCTGAAGATGAAGAAGAAGCTGGCATGGGTTAGGAAGCCCTTCAAAGTCATGGTGGCCACAGTGGTTTACTTCTTCCTTGGTTGGCTTCCCTACCGCCTCTAGCAGAGCCTGAACCTCTACAAGAAGGAGATGCCATAGTAGATGGCAGGCGCTTTCTTGGTCATTCATACCTTCACATCCTGCTTCACCCCCATCCTCTACCTCTTTGTGGGGGAGAAATCCTGGCAGGTCTTCAGGACGTCTCTTCTCACTCTGGTCAAAGCGGCTTTTGTTGATGATCTCGGCAGCAGTGGCCCCGGGTCTAGTGGAAGACAGGGGTCAGAAATCTAGAACAGAAACAGGTGATGGCCTGAAGATGCCCAGGTTTAGGGAGAGTGGAACATTTGGTATCCCATTTCTTTCTAGATTCCTCATGGTTCTAAATTCTAATGGGTTCCAGGTACCTCACTGTTTTATAAACCCTGCAGTGTTCCTGGATTCTAGATTCCCTGCTCTCTCTGGAATCCCGTACGTTCTAGGTCTCTCAAATTTTTTCATACTGAATGGCCATCAACAGCACCAAATCAGTAGCCAGCTCCAGAATCTTTTTTGTTTTAGGACTCTCAATGTCCTAAACTGATGCTCTTGGATTCTGCATCTCTAGGTGGCTCTAGAATTTCATTCATTCTAAGCCTCTCAGTGTGTTTATACTCAAAGTCCATGGGTTCTAGATTCCTGACTGGACCAAAGACATCACTGGATTCAAGAGTGTTTTCAAACCACATAGAATTCAACTGATTTCAGATTCTTTTCTGAAATTTTCATTGTGGTTCTAGATTTCTAAATGGTTTTTAATCCAGCAGGGGTACTATATTGTAGAAGAGTCTGTGTATTACTTTAGTGATATCTAGCTCTTCTCTGGTGCTTGTCATCAGTAGATCTCAAAGAACTTTAGCAAGGAGATCAGTAGCAGTCTTCTAGGCTCAGCTTTAAAGTTACAAAAAACAGGAATAAAACTTTGCAGAAGAAAAATTCACAAGCTAAAACAACAGATAATCTCACGCATTTCCTTGCCTTTACTTACAATTTCATTTATTTTAGATGTATCATTTCAGGTATCTTTTCAGGAGATGGTTTACCTCCTTGGTCTCTCTCTCTGTCCAGAGAAGGAACAAACAAAGAGAGCACAAAAAAAAAACCTCTCTCCCCACCCCCAGATTTGAAAGTATCATCTCTCCTTATTGGTCCTTTTGGTCAGGTGCCAACCAAATTATTTCAGCTTCTTAACCCCTTACAGGTAAAGTGATTCTGTACCTCTGGCCAGGAAGGATTTTATATTATTGCATACATAAAAGTTGTCAAGTATCAGGGGGTAGCCGTGTTAGCCTGTATCCACAAAAACAAGGAGTCCGGTGGCACTTTAAAGACTAACAGATTTATTTGAGCATAAGCTTTCGTGGGTAAAAACCCCACTTTTTCAGATGCATACATAAAAGTTGTTTCTCTTCCCTTTATATTTATGACAATCTACCTATACACAGAGAGAGAGAGAGAGAGAGAGAGAGAGAGAGTGTAGTACCACACAAGTTCTAGATATTTGGCTGGTTCTGAAACCTCTTGAGTTCTAGGTGTGACAGTGTTTTGAAATCCAATCAGATCTGACATGATCTAGTACTTCAAGGGCTCCAAACACCTATATGTCTGAAAAACAGTAGGATCCTGTGAATTCTAGATATGCAGTTAGTTCTAGAAACTCCAGGGTTACAAGTCAATCCATTAAAAAAAAACTATGGAAGCTAGAGCCTTTTACAAGCGAGACCCCTCAGGGCAGCATATCTGGAATTGAGAACATGCTCCGCTTTGAGGGCAAAGTCCATGGAATCACATGTGCATGGAGGGCTGCAGAACAGAGCAGTGGGAGTCACTCCCTGGAGCTGGAGAAGCGGGGAGGACTGGCTGCTTTGCAGGAGGAGGGCAGCAAGCGCCCTGGGCAGAGCAGTGCTGCAGGCAAAGACCCAGGTAGATGAAGGCAGCTCCTGGCAAAGAGGGTGCTGGAGCCACTGAAGGAAGTGGCTAGACCATGGACTGCAGTTTGCCACTAAAGGGAGTGGCCGGACAGTAGACTACAGGTCCCCCCGGAAGTGGGGGACAGAGTGTGGCGCAGCCAGGGGGCAGTGTCACTGTAGGAGGACACCGTGGTCCTGGGAGTGATGTGGGTCCAGGAACAGAGGTGACAGCAGGCAAGATACCACTAGAAGAGGGCACAGCACTAATTCCCTGGACAGCCAGCAGGAGGCACCGCAGTGGTGAGTCATGCCCCGTCACAGTGTTCATTTGGAAACGCCCCCAGACAGAGAAGCATAACAAATAATCACCAATTATTTTGGAATATTAAGTCTGTAAGGCAATAGGGCATGGAGTGAACAGGCCAGATCCTCAGCCAGTGTAAATCAGTGCAACTTTGTTGACTTCACTTCAGAGTTCTCGAGTTCTTCTCCTGCCTCTGGGAGACGAGTGTGGTCTGGGGTGGGGGGGATGCTAGGAGCAAGGACTCCTCGGTTCAATCCCCAGCTCTGGGAGGGCAGTGCGGTCAGGGGGGGCTAAGTGCAAGGACTTCTCGGTTTAATCCCCAGCTCTGGGAGGGCAGTGGTCTCTAGCAGTTACAGCAAACTTAGTAACACCAAAACATTTCATGAATTAGTATAAAATTTGCCAGATTGTTTCGCTCAAACACCAAAAATCTGACATTTTCAAATGAAACATTTTTATTTTCTTTTTCAAAATGGCTTTGTCTTGAAATGTGCTTCAATTTTATTTAAAATGTGTAAAATCTAAGCTCACAAAGAAAACCATTTTCTTTGGACTGAAACAATCCCCCCCCTTTTCATTTGCCAAAAAATAATAAATTGGGGTCATCTCCAAATAAGTGCCCCTCTCCCAATTTTTTGGAATAAACAGAGACGCGAAGAATCGGTTATTGGCACAGGACTTACACGCCATCAGTGGTCCCAATTCAGCACCATTGTGGCTGAAGACACCAAGTCAAAGGTGATAATAGAGATGAGAACACAAACATCTCCCTTTCTAGATCGAAATAGCAGTGGCCGTGTCTCTAGGCCCCCACGTGTCAGCTCAATGTGTGTGTTACTCACCCACAATTTCTGGTGGAAGCCGTACCCCACAGAGGGATAAATTGCTATTAAACACAGGTGCAAACAGCTTGAGGAGCGAACTCACTTTTGCAGTACGGCTGCACTGGCCCTCGGTCCTGTTGCATAGCTGTTCTCAGGGGCCGTCCAGGTTTGTTGTTTCCTGAAATTCGACCTCTTTGCTATTTCCCCTCGCTCTGCACCGAGAACATTAGAATCATCTGAAAATGTTCAATCAGCATGTGTGGCGGGGAGGGGGAGCCTGTATAACAGGAACCAAATGACCCCAAATTTGCATTACAAACCCACCCCTGCTTCCGTTCCAGAGTGCCATTTTTCATGGTAGTTGCCCCATGCATGGGGGCATCAGTGCAATTTGTGAATATTAACAGCAGCTCATCTTCAGGGGGCTGCATCTCATGGAGTCCCCAATTAAACGATCATCCTTTCCTCCAGCAGAGCCCCTGAGGCTTGGTGCCACTTTCCAAGTGTAAGCAGAGTCTGGATGAGCTCTCCCCTAATATCTAGTGGTGAGTTGTGGGAGCTGATTTCATTTGCATGTACACACCCACCCTTCTTTGCTCAGCATGATGGGCTTGCTTGTCCAAATGATCAGTTGTGGCTGGAGTTGGATACCCAGTCTCCTTGTTATTGGGGAAGGAGTAATAAACATTGGTATCCTTGCTATGTGAACCAATGGCAGCAGAACTGTACCTCACATATCCCAATGGAGGGACTCACCCTCAACTGAACAGCACTCACTAGGCAGGGGACATGGGTTCCAAAGCCCAATGAGTAGAGAGAGGGTGTGGATGGGTATCTGGTGGCGTTGGTTGGGTCCTAGACAGTGTTTGATCCTTCCTCTCTCCGTAGGATAATAAAAGAGCTAATTTAGACTCAATTGAGAGTCTTGTTACATGCTGTAGAGCTGAAATCACTGATACCTAGGTCTAAGTCTTAGACCTCCTTTGGGATGGTGTCTCTATTGCAAGAGACTATCCAGGTGCACCAACAGAGAGGCTCCCCCATTAACAGCTGGAATCACTGACAGTTGTGTTAAGTGGCTGGGAGGGGGCCTGAAGACATCTTGGTGAGTGGCCAGCTGGCAGAGAGGTGGGGAAAGTGGCCAGCAAGATGGCTGGTGGAGAGATGTAGTAAGCGGCCAGCAGAGAAGAACATAAGAGTGGCCCTACTGGGTCAGAGCAAAGGTCCATCTAGCCCAGTAGCCTGTCTTCTGACAGGTTTCAGAGTAGCAGCCCTGTTAGTCTGTATTCACAAAAAGAGAAGGAGTACTTGTGGCACCTTAGAGATTAACAAATTTATTTGAGCATCTGATGAAGTGAGCTGTAGCTCACGAAAGCTTATGCTCAAATAAATTTGTTAGTCTCTAAGGTGCCACAAGTACTCCTTTTCTTTTTGTCTTCTGACAGTGGCCAGTGCCAGGTGTCCCAGAGGGAATGAACAGAACAGGGAATCATTAAGTGATCCATCCCATTGCTCATCCCCAGCTTCTGGCAAACAGAGGCTAGAGACACCATTCCCTAGCCATTCCCAACAGAAGCTGGTGGGGAGGGCCAGAGCAGAGCCCCGTAGAGGCATGGCAATCAGCGAGTGCCCGAGCAGTGCAGCATGTAAGGTGCCTTCTTACCCACCGCCCCCACCTTCCACACAGGGTGGGTGGCGAACTCTGCGGCTGAACCTCTGAACTCTGGGTCTGCAGTGGCCAAGGACAGCAACTGTGAGTGGGGTAGAGAGAAGGGATGGGCACATTAAAGGGACTTTGGGGGTTGCTGGACTTAAGACCCTGAGGGAAAAAGGACCCTGCCCAACCTACTTACAGGTGGGTCTTTTGCTCATGGTTTGCATTTATGAACCCTAGTTGCAGTGTTTTCCCAAATTAATGCTGAGTTACTTCCCTCCTTTTATTAAAAGTTTTTACTACACTCAGACTCTGTGCTTATGAGAAGGGAAGTATTGACTCTTAGAGGCACCCGGGGGTGGTGTGTAATTGTCCCAGGTCACTGGGTGGGGCTCAAGATAGTTTTGTGTTGTATTGTTGAAAAGGAACCCCTAGATACTGAACCCGGCCCTTGTTGCTGCTGGCTCCACCTGGCAGAAGGGTTTCACAAGTCAATGCGAGTCTGCAACTGGTTTTCAGAGCGGTGTGAAAAAATTAAGAGTGACTCCTTTTCATGCAGCTTTAATTGAGGGCCCTGGATCCCAAGGCCCCAAACCTGCCCCATTCATTCCACCCCCATCTTGCTCAGAGACAGCCAGATTCAAGCCAAGCCAAGCCAAACGGGTGCATGGATTTCAGAGCTCTTTGACTCATCGGTTCTGACAGGAAAAGTTTTCTCCGCAGGCGCAGATGCAGGAGCGCCCTTAGCAGGTCTATACTAGGACTCCCAGACCTTGGGCAGTTTTGAACTCAGCATCAGCAGCACCTGGTTGCAAGTGACCACTCTCCTTGTAAGTCATGTGCCCCAGCCCCTTAATCATTTTCGTTGCTCTCCACTGGACTCTCTCCAGTTTGTCCACATCCTTTCTGTAGTGGGGGTCCCAAAATTGGACACAATACTCCAGATGTGGCCTCACCAGTGCCGAATAGAGGGGAATAATCATTTCCCTCGATCTGCTGACAACACTCCTACTAATGCAGCCCAATATACCATTAGTCTTTATATCAACAAGGGCACACTGTTGACTCATATCCAGCTTCTTGTCCACTGTAATCCCCAGGTCCTTTTCTGCAGAACTGCCACTTAGCCAGTCGGTCCCCAGCCTGTAGCGGTGCATGGGATTCTTCCGTCCTAAGTGCAGGACTCTGCACTTGTCCTTGTTGAACCTCATCAGATTTCTTTTGGCCCAATCCTCCAATTTTTCTAGGTCACTTTGGACCCTATCCCTACTCTCCAGCATATCTACCTCTCCCCCCAGCTTAGTGTCATCCACGAACTTGCTGAGGGTGCAATCCATCCCATCATCCAGATCATTAATAAAGAAGAAAAAAAAACTGGCCCCAGGACTGACCCCTGGGGCACTTCGCTTGATACCGGCTGCCAACAAGACATCGAGACATTGATCACTACCTGTTGAGACAGACAATCTAGCAAGCTTTCTATCCATTTTATAATCCATTCATCTAATCCAAACTTTTTTAACTTGCTAGAATAATACTGCAGGAGACCATATCAAAATCTTTGCTAAAGTCAAGATATATCACGTCCACCGCTTTCCCCATATCCACAGAGGCAGTTATCTCATTATAGAAGGCAATTAGATTAGTCAGGCATGACTTGCCCTTGGTGAATCCATGTTGACGGTTCCTGATTACCTTCCTCTCCTTCAAGTGCTTCAATATGGATTCCTTGAGGACCTGCTCTATGATTTTTCCAAGGACTGAGGTCAGGCTGACTGATCTTTAGTTCCCCGGATTCTTTTTCTTCCCTTTTTTTTTTTAAAAGATGGGCATTATATTTGCTCTTTTCCAATCGTCTGAGACCTCCCCTGATTGCCACAAGTTTTCGAAGAAAATGGCCAATGGCTCTGATGTTCGAAATCTAGACTGCATCATATCAGAACACATTCAAAACACTGGGAGTCCTGGTACTCAAGAGATTAAGAACTGGCTAGGTTTCCTAGAATCTATGAGATCCTACTGAATTTTGAATCAGCGAGAGGTGCTTTCTGTAATGGTTGTCAGTCTTGTTTCATCTGAACAATAGGAACGGGAAAAGATTTTTAAAATAGAGGAGCTACGCACATATCTAACTTACCTAAAGCCCTCCACCTGGGGCTGGTGGCCCACACAAGCCTGGCTTACTTAGATAATCCAGTGGGTCCAGGTGACAACTGGTACAGAACCCCAACAACATCTCCCTGACCTTTGGATAGATTCAGAGATTCTAAAGCCAGAAGGAGCATAGTGGTCCCCGAGTATGGCTTCCTGAAGAACATGCCCGAATTAGTCGCTGGTTGAACCAGAGCAGATCTCTTAGAAAAACACCCAGTCCTGCCTTAAACATTGCTGGTGATGGAGAATCCACCAGGAAGGTCTTTTAAAATCTTTCTTCTCCTTTGGAGTTGCTGGGCCCCAGCCTTGGCCAAGCTTTTGTATCTTCGCTTGAGCTGGCAGGTGGGATCTTCGTACTTACTGTGACCCGACGTGTGGGGCAGCCCACACTGAAAATGCCAAAGTGAGGGTGGGCTGCAAAAAGGAGAGCAGAGTCTCTTAAAACTGGTGGTTAACACTGTAGTTAGATTCACCAACCAGTCACACACCGTGTTCCTGGTCCACAACACGGGTTATTGAGAAGCCAAAAGAAAAAGAAAGAAACCACACAGACCCCTTTATTGCATTCCAGTCACAAGCTCCCAGTCAGCAAATAAGTCCAGTAAAGTGAGAAGTTACTTAAAATTCTAGGTTTCAGAGTAGCAGCTGTGTTAGTCTGTATTCGCAAAAAGAAAAGGAGTACGTGTGGCACCTTAGAGACTAACAAATTTGTTTGAGCATAAACTTTCGTGAGCTACAGCTCACTTCATCGGATGCTGTAGCTCACGAAAGCTTATGTTCAAATAAATGTGTTAGTCTCTAAAGTGCCACAAGTCCTTCTTTTCTTTTTACTTAAAATTCTGTTCACTATACAAAATATTCTGGTCCCCAAAGGGTCAACCACATTCCCAGACCAATACTAGTTTGGATCCTGCCCAAAATGCCATGCTGCCAGCCAATCCTTTTGTATCTAAAAACTAAAGGTTTTATTATTAACTAAAAGAAAAGAAAGAGAAGAGAGTTGTTAAAGGGTGAAAGCAATCAGATATGTACATATGATTTCTGAGTCCATAGATTAGGTTCCTAGCAGCACTGGCGAGTTTGCTGGCTTGTAAAGTTCTTCTGGAATACACCCAAAGCTTGGACAGGCCTGTCAGATCTTCGTTCAGAGCTGCAGTGTGCAGAGAAATTGCTCCAGAGGTGAGAAGCTGGGTTGAAGACAAAATGGAGAAGATGCAGCTGCCTTTTATGTTTGCCACGTGGCTTGTACATCCTTTGTCCCAGACCATATGGGCATGGAAAAGCACTTGGAGTCCCCTGTCCACAGGCATCTCCCTACATGTCCTGCTGACTCATAGGCGTGGCCCCTGGCTTTTTCCAATGGGCTCATTGTACAGCTGATTGCCCTGGATGGGCCATCCAACAGGCTGGATAGTGCAGATGCCAGTGTGACTGGGGGGTCACCCAGATACACAGCACAAGTTTGAGATGTCAATATTCCACACATATTTATAACTCATGATACAAAGATGACACATACATATCAATCAGCTTATCATATTTAGCAAATCATAACTCTAAGGTGGTTGCGGCTGTTCCTCCTCTGTCTGGGAGGGCGGCCATGCCCCATCACTGCAACACGGCTGGAAGGGCACAGTTCAGGGGTGTTGGGGACACCGGGCATGGCCACTAGGTAACTCAAGGGGATGGAAGACCATGAGTGTTGCTGAAGCCCCCTCGCTCTAGGCCCAGATGGCCCCCCCTCCTTCCCTTTTCTGCCTGGAGATACTCACAGCCTTCAGGCTGAGAAACTTGCAACAGTGTATTGCAGGCACAGACTAGCTGGAGCAAGATTAGGTCAAGCAGGACAGGAATGTTAGATAGTGCTGAACAAACAACTCCATATATGGGGGAGTAGATGATAAGAGGAAAAAGGGGAACTGGCCGGTATACCGGATTGGCTATATGGATACTTAGGACAGCTTGCTCTTGGATAAGCATGCTAAAAAATAAATGTATAAAATATGTGTAACTGCTTGCACTGGTGTGCAGGATTTGAGATTGTTGTCTCCCTGTACCGCTTGAAGCTTCAAATAAACTTTTCTACTTCTCCACCCCGTTGTGATTACTGGACGATGCACACCAGGCAACGAATCCAGCTGTTGCCTGCCTCGGGCATTTGGTGCCAGCAACAGGGGGAGTGGGCACAAGGGTCTCCATCACTCGGCGGGGTAGAGCAGTAATTAGTTAGGGGCCCAGGCCCTCTGACAGGGCAGGACACCAAACAGTCAGGGGTCCTGGCTCTGGTGGACCACCAATAAATGTAGGCTTTTTGGCCTAAGGTGGGGAGCCTGCTACCCCTGGGTGAGGTGGCAGGGGTAGGGGGACCTGGGCCCACCCGAATCCACCAGGTCCCGGCCCAGGGTCCGAACAGTTGTGGAGTGGTACACCAAGAGGTCAGTGGGGAAATTCAGCCACAACGCTGGCCAGCTGTGAGTGAGAAAACAGCCAAATTGTATTCAGTTCTCCAGGCAACTTCCTACACTCCCATTCAAGGGGAGGGGTAGAAATACCTGGGTCCCAGTTTCGTTGATTATCCCGCCAGGATAAAACTGCTAATGGCAGCCACAGCAACTCCTCAGTGTCTCCAGCGACTGGCAGCTCTGGCTGTCCCTCCAGATCTGAGGCGCTAGAGCGGTCACTGAGCTGGAGATCCTGCCTTTTATACTTCTGGTTCCAGTCTCGCCTCTCTGCTTCTGGTGGGACGGACACGGGTCTCCTGGTCCAGTCCACCAGGGGTCAGTTGTGACTGTCCCTCTGGCCATTTCAAAAGGAGGCCACACTTCGCTGCTACAGGTTTCAGAGTAGCAGCCGTGTTAGTCTGTATTCACAAAAAGAAAAGGAGGACTTGTGGCACCTTAGAGACTAGCAAATTTATTTGAGCATAAGCTTTCGTGAGCTACAGCTCACTTCATCGGATGCATCCACCAAATGCATCTGATGAAGTGAGCTGTAGCTCACGAAAGCTTATGCTCAAATAAATTTGTTAGTCTCTAAGGTGCCACAAGTCCTCCTTTTCTTTTTTCGCTGCTACAGTAACTTCTCCACTGAAACCTTACATGGCATATCTCGTATGATTCGCTGCTATTTCATAATATTGGTATCCATAATATCATGAATGGTCACCCACATTCCATACAGCATCACAGTCACTAGCTTGGACGTTACCTCTTCACCACCCTGAAGTATTCATGGGCAGAGGGTTTCTCTGGAACCGCTCTTTGTCTTGCCAGCTAGTTTTCCTTACCAGCTGCTCTTAAGTTAAGCCAAAGCCTCCCCCACACTAAATATCCCAGTGATTGGGTCACATGGTGTTGGAAATTATTTCAGAGCTGCCACAAAAAGATTATAGAAACTACGTACTTCAAGCAACACCTGGGAATTATTATTAATTATTATTATTTATTTCAGCAGAGCTTGGAGCCCCAGTCCTGGCTCATGACACCGCTGTGCTAGGCACTGCACAAACACAGAGCAAAAAGAGAGTCCATTTCACAGAAAGCCCAAAATGCATAGAGACCTGGGTTTGTTCCCGGTTCTGCCACTGGAGAGACCGAAGATTCTACTGGGTGACCTTGGCCAAGTCACTTCCCTACTCTGTGCCTCCGTTTCCCCATTTGTAAAAACTGGAAGACTGCTACTGATCTCCTTGGTAAAGTTCTTTGAGATCTACTGATGACAAGCACTAGAGAAGACCTAGATATTGCTATTATAATACACAGACTCTTCTATAATATACTACACCTAATAGATTTTAAACTATTTGGAAATCTAGAACCAGGATGAAACTTTTAGCAAGCAGTCTGGAACCTGTTGGATTCTATGTGGTTTGAAAACATTCTAGAATCTAGGGATGTCCTAGATCCAGTTCGGAATCTAGAACCCATGGACTTTGAGTTGGAATACATTGAGAGGCTTAGAATAAATGAAATTCCAGAGCCAGCTAGTGATGCAGAATCCAAGAGAGTCAATTAAGTTAGAACACAGTCAGAGACCTAAAACCAACAAGATTCTGGAGCTGGCTACTGATCTGGTGCCATTGATGACCCACTGAGTTTGAAAAAAATTGAGAGACCTAGAATGCATGGGAATCTAGAATCCAGGGACACTGCAGGGTTTATAAACTTTGACATAGCTGGAACAAATCAGGTTTTAGAAACATTGGGGATCTAGGAACAACTGGATGGCAAGTTTATAACTCTCTCTAAGTCTGGGCAATCTCAGACAATCTCCTGTTTTGTGTTCTTGACTTCTGACCCATGTCTTCCACTAGACTCAGGGGCACTGCTGTTGAGATCATCAGGAAAAGCCACCTTGACCAGAGTGAGAAGAGATATTCTGAAGACCTGCCAGAACTTCTCCCCTACTAAGAGGTATAGGTTGGGGGAGAAGCAGGCATTGAAGCAGGACATGAAGGTGAAAATGACCAAGAGGACCCCTGTCACCAATTCTGGCACCTCCTTCTTGTACAGCTTCAAGTCAGGTAGAGGTGGTGGGGCAGCTAGTCGAGGAAGAAGGAAACCACTGTGTGGAAGGTGATGAAGAGCAACACAGCAGAGGCCAGCTGTGGGGTCTTCATGGTCTCTGTGGTCTCAGGAATTTGCCACTGTGGTTGGTGGGAGTGCCATGATATCTTGTTCCACAGTACCCTGGGAAGAGACAGAAGAGGGGTTGGAAGGGACGACAGTGAGGCGACAAGGGAGAGTGGAAGAGGAGAAAGGACAAACACCGGAGTGGGTTAAGAAGGTAACATTGGAGGGGACCTTGCTGGGCAACCTCTGGTCCTCCAGAATATCCAGGCTGGATATTCCCATAAACTGGGCTATAGCCAGTGGAACTCACTGCTACAGGATAGAGCTGTAAGCAGTAGGGGAGGACAAGGGGGATAGTAGATATGGGAGGAGTGGAGAAGGGGACACTCTAGGAGACCAAATATACAGCTATGCAGAGAATACAATGTAGCTGTGATCTGGATGACTGGCTGGCACAGGGGAGCAGGAAATAGGCCATGGGGCCTTTCCTCTCTCTAGGATAGCCAGCTCTAATCTGGCTCCACGGCAGGGGATCAGAGCTACTCAGTTAGGAGGGAATCAGTGCTGTTGACTCCAAGCATGTCGGAGCTGGTGCCAGTGGAACTCATTGCTACAAGGAAGAAAAAGCCACCCCTCCCCTACCCCATCTCTTGTGCTCAGCTGCCAGTCACAGGAACTGTTGCTACACCCTAACTCATGAGAGGGTGCAGGGTCCTTCTCACCTCATTGTAACACAGAAAGCCTCAATCCATTGAGCTATTTCTCTGCACCCCCGCTCTGCCAGCCCTGCATCAGGGACCTCGGGGATTTTAGCTCTCTCTGGGATTGCCTCCTTCACAGCCTTATTAGCATGGAGTCCTGTCTGCTCTGGAGAATGGCCTAATGGTTAGAGAATGGTGGAGGGGCTGGGAGATAAGACTCCTGGGCTCTGGGACGGATGTGGGATCTTGTTGCTTAGACTCTGAAAATGGGGAACTGCTGATTAACTGATTAACGTTAAACAAAACAGACAAATTCACCCACGTCACAGACCTCCCCTCCTACCACCTCTGTCTATTGAGTGCCCTGGGGTTAACCGGTGGCAGGGACTTTTACAGGCTAATCCCACTGATACCCAGTGGCAGGGAGTCCCACTGGTTTCCCTTTACAATAGCAAATTTTTTTGGCTCCTAGGTGGCCTTAGCAAGGAAATTCCCCTTTAGACCCAACGCTGGGCCCTCTTCCCATTGTTTTGACTCACCTGGGCAGCGGGTGGTGGAAACACGGACCCAGCAGAGAGACTCAGATGACATGTGATTGCCCAGCAAAGCATCTGCGTATCTGTCCCCACCTCAGCTTTGCCCTGTGTGTTGAGTTCACTCCCCTTAACTCTGTGTCTTCTACATGCTCCACCCCCACCTGCTCTCTCACATTGAAAAGCTGCAATCCATAAATGGAAATGGTCATTCGGACACTATCTTAGCAGAGCAACCACCTAAGAAACAGCCATTGCTTGAAAACTAGCCCTCACTCCCCTCCCAGAGACAGGGCTAGAACCCAGTCGGAGGTGTAGTCATGGCCCCAAGCCCAACTGTGCTAGGCACTGTATAAAGACAAGAGAGAGCTTACTGTCTAAGGAGTCAGTATTTGCTAGAGACCAGGTCCAGGTCTCAGGAGGCCTTGGTACCATTCCTGGCTCTGCCACTGGCAGACTAAGTGACCTTAGCCAAGTCACTTCCATACTCTCTGCCTCAGTTTCCCCATTTGTAAAAACTGGGAGACTGCTACTGACCTCCTTGGCAAAGTTCTTTGAGACCTACTGAGGACAAGCACTAGAGAAGAGCTAGCTATTGCTCTTATAATACACAGACTCTTCTATAATACACAACACAAAATGGATTTTATACCATTTGGAAATCTAGAACCCCCATGAGATTTTTAAATCAAGAAAGAATCTGGAACCTGTTGGAGTCTATATGGTTTTAAAACACTCTAGAATCCACTGGGGTCCTAGCACCGGTCAGGAATCTAGAACCCATGGACCCTATTGAGTGTGAAGACTTTGAGAAACTTAAAACAAAAAGATTCCAGAGCCAGCCAGTGATGCAGAACCCATGAGAATTAGTTAGGTTAGAATACATCGAGAAACTAAAACAAACAAGATTCTGGAGCCAGCTAGTGATCTGGAACCCTTAACGGCCATTGACTTTGAAAAAATTGAGAGAACACATGGGATTCTGCAGATAAAAGGAATCTGGAGTTGGTTTATAAACATTGAGATACCTGGAACCCATAGGGTTGCAGAACCATCAGGGATGAAGAAACAAGTGGTATGACAAGTTTCCAATGCTCTCTAACTCCAGGCACTTTCAGGCACTCGTGACCGACACCGGCACCGCATTCTTGTAGAGCAGCAGGCCATGGCAGAGGTGGTTGGGCAGCCAGCAGATGAAGGACGACACCACCGCAGTCACCATGACTTTGAAAGGCTTCCTGCTCCTCACCATCCCCTTCTTCTTAATCTCCAGCCCCTTCCGGCCCTGGCATCCCACACTGGTGAGGAGGGGCAGTAGGGCATCCAGCAGGAACTGCACCCTGAACAGCAGCAGATGGAGACGTCTCCCCCAGGCTGGTGTCTCGGCTCCGTCCCCCTCTCCAGAGGGGGTGTAACTATTCTTGCAGACAACTCCAGGAGTTAGGGAGCACTGAGGGTGAAGGAGACCAGCTACACGCCCATGACCAGCTTCCTGATCCGGGTCACAGTGTGGGAATGGCAGCACCAGACGGGGGTCAGGAGAGAGTGCAGCGGTACCGGCAGTGAGGGTGAGGAGAAAGATGGCAGAGAACATGCCCAGGGAGAGGTAGGCGTTGAGTTCATACATGTCCAGGCCGAAGACCCAGTGGAAACCCAGCTAGAGGGGCTTTGAGACCCTAAGGAGGAGCAGGAAGAACACAAAGGGGATTGGAGGAGACAGAAGAGCGGAAGGGAGAGAAAGAGACAGACATGTGCAGCCCGTGCCCTAGCAGTGAGACACAAGGCATTTTATTCTCCTCCCTGCACAAACCAGTTAGGCTGCAGCCACACACAGGGCCCACTAGACCCCACTCCCCTCAGAATTCAACCTTGGTCTCGTGTACCATGCCGCTGGGAGCTGTTTTCCCAGTAGCATTGGGTTCCCGTCGGAGTTCTCAGGGTCCCAGCTCCGTGGATGGGGCCTGTGTAATGACACTCTGGGGAGGGCTGGGTGTGACGGAGATTTTATCTAGAATAGAAAGGGGAAGCATTTCACATAGTTGTCTCACCCAGAGATGTACCCACAACATGTAGATAACACAGGACCCCTCATAGCTATTGACCTGCTCTAACCACTAGACCCCCCGCCCCGAGAGCTGGGGACAGAACCCAGAGTCCTTACTCCCAGCTGCTCCCTGCACTAGCTCATAGGACCCCACTCATCTCCCAGAAGCGGGGACAGAACCCAGGCGTCCTGGCTCCCAGCACCCCTGCTCTAACCCCCAAGACCTGCCACTGCTTGGCTGGGAGTTGCATCATTTGTGACTCAGATTTTGTTGTGAGCTAAAGGGGCTAGGTGGTTATCTCTGGGTCGTGGTGCAACCCCCTGTCAGGAAAGGACTTCTGCAAAATACAGCCCCTTCCTCTTCACAGGAGTATGCCTCAATCGATGAGCTACTGGCCAAGCATCTAGTGCATTAGAGTTGGGGGGCTGGGAGCCAGGACTCCTGGGTTCTAGGCTACGTTCTGGGAGGGAGAGGGGCTAATTTTAAAGCAGTGGCTGTTGCTTAGGTGGTTTATTTGCTAAGACAGTGTCCAATGATCATTTCCGTTCATGGTTTGCAGCTTGTAGATCTCAGAGAGCAGGTGGGGGGTGGAGCATGTAGAAGACACAGGAGTTAAGGGGAGTGAACTCAACACACACGAGAGGGCTCCGGGGTGCAGGGGACAGACACACGGACGCTTTGCTGGCCAAACACACGCCACCTGAGGCTCTCTCTGCGCTGGGCCTGTGTTTCCAACACTCGCTGCCCAGGTGAGTCAAGACAATGGGCAGAGGGGTCTGAGTTGGGTCTAAAGGGAATTTCCTTGCTAAGGCCCCCAAGAAGCCACAACATTTGCTCTTGTAAAGACAAACCAGTGGGGCTCCCTGCCACTGGGTATCAGTGGGATTAGCCTATGAAACTCACTGCCACTGAGTAAGAGTGAGGTTAGCCTGGAAGACTCCTTGCCACGGGGTATCAGTAGGGTCCACAGGGGGCACTCAATAGACAGAGGTAGTAGGTGAGGTCTGTGACATGGGTGAACATTTCCCCCTTATTTCATGTTAGTCAGATGAGTTGCTCCCTGTTTACAAAACTCTACGCCAGCGGTTCTCAACCTTTCCAGACTACTCTACCCCTTTCAGGAGTCTGATTTGTCTTGTGTACCCCCAAGTTTCACCTCACTTAAAAACTACTTAAATCGGACATAAAAATACAGGTGTGTCACAGCTACACTATTACTGAACAATTGCTGATTTTCTCATTTTTCCTGTATAATTGTAAATTAAGTGGAATATAAATGTTGGCCTTACATTTCAGTGTATAGTATATAGAGCAGTATAAGCAAGTAATTGTATGAAATTTTAGTTTGTACTGACTACGCTAGTGATTTTTATGTAGCCTGTTGTAAAACTAGGCAAATAGCTAGGTGAGTTGATGTACCCCCAACAGACCTCTGCGTACACCCACCCCTGGCTGAGAACCTCTGCTCTAAGCCACAAGACCCCCCTTTCCGCCCACAACCCAGGAGTTTTGACCCCCACCCCACACCCAGGAGTCCTGGCTCCCAGCCTGCCCTTCTCTACCCATTAGGCCAGTCTGCAGAGCACAGAGGACACCGTGCTAACAAGGTCGTAAGGGACGCAGTCCCTGCCACAGGCAATAGCCCAGAGGACCTTGCTGCAGGGCTGGCAGCACAGCTGGGGGACAGTGAAGCAGCTCGGTGGCTTGAGGCTTCCTGTGTTAGAATGAGAGTAAGAAGGAACCTGCACGTTCTCACGAATCAGGGTGTAGCAGGAATTCCTGTTGCAGACAGATAAGTACAAGAGATGGGGTAGGGGAAAGGTGGCTTTTTCCACCTTGTAGCAATGAGTGCCACTGGCACCAGCTCAACAGAACAGACCCCCACCTCCCTGAGCCACCCAGTCACTGCCCTGGAGCCAGATCGGAACCAGCACCTCCTGATGGGGAAGGCCCCATCTCCATTCCCCACCCCTCTGAGCCAGCCCGTTCTCCAGATCGTAGCCACATGAAAGTATCAGCATAGGAGTGTATTTGACCTACTAAACTGTCTCCGTCCCCACTCCTCCCACATCTACTATCCCTTTTTCCCTCTGCCCATAGTTCTACCTTGTAGCAAGGAGTTTCACCAGCTATAGCCCAGTGGCTGAGGCTATCTAACCTGCATATCCTGGAGGACCAGAGGGTTCCTAGAGAGAGCCTCTCCAATGATGCCTTCCTAACCCCCTCTTATTTCTCCCTTTCTCCTCTTCCCCTCCTCTGTCATCCCTTCTAACCCATTTTCTCTGCTCCCCCAGGGCACCATGGACCAAGGCAACATGACTCTCCCACCAACCACTGGGGCAAATTCCAGCCAGACCCCAGCAGCTGTGTGTGCCTCACACCTGGTCATGGCCGTATTGCTCTTCACCACCTTCCTGGTGGGTGTGGTGGGGAACGGGATGTACCTGTGGGTGCTAGGGCTGAAGATGAGGAGGACGGTGACCACGCTCTGGTTCCTTCACCTGGTCTCCTGCTACCTCCTCTTCACCCTGCTGATCCCCTTCTTTGCCGTCTATGTCCTCCTGGGTTTCCATTGGGTCTTCGGCATGGCCTTGTGCAAGTTCCTCAACACCTGTATCTCTCTGGGCATGTTCTCCACTGTCTTCCTTCTCACGCTCATCAGCCTGGACCGTTACACCCTCACTCACCACCCCATCTGGTGCCGGCATCACCGCACCGTGCCCCGAGCTCAGAAGCTGGTGGTGGGCATGTGGCTGGCCTCTTTCGGTCTCAGCGCTCCCTACCTGGCTTTCCGGGAGACGCACGTGGTGGACGGGGGAAGAATCATCTGCATTAACAATTACACCCTCTCCGGAGACTGGAACAGAGCCGAGATGCAGGACCTGGGGAGACAGGTCCACCTAGCCACCTTCATGATCCGGTTCCTGCTCGGCTTCCTGCTCCCCCTTTGCACCATCGTGGGATGCTATGGCCTGGTGGGGCTGAAGATGAAGGAGAAGAAGCTGGCATGGGCTGGGAAGCCCTTCAAAGTCATGGTGGCTGCAGTGGTTTCCTTCTTCCTCGGCTGGCTCCCCTACCACCTCTATCACAGCTTGAAGCTCTACAAGAAGGAGGTGCCAGAATCAGTGACGGATGCTCTCATGGTCATTTACACCTTGGCATCCTGCTTCAATGCCTGCTTCACCCCCATCATCTACCTTTTCGTGGGAGAGAAGTTCTGGCAGGTCTTCAGGACGTCTCTTCTCACTCTGGTCAAAGCAGCTTTTGTTGATGATCTCGGCAGCAGTGCCCCCGAGAATAGTGGAAGATAAGGGTCTGAAGTTAAGAACACAAAACAGGAGATGGTCTGAGATTGCCCAGACTTAGGGAGAGTGGAAAACTTGAATGCATCCGATGAAGTGAGCTGTAGCTCACGAAAACTTATGCTCAAATAATTTGTTAGTCTCTAAGGTGCCCCAAGTACTCCTTTTCTTTTTGTAAATACAGAATAACACGGCTACTACTCTGAAACTTGCCATCCCAGTGGTTCCTAGATTCCTGATGGTTCTAAAACCTGATGGGTCCCAGGTACCTCACTGTTTATAAACCCTGCAGTGTCCCTGAATTCTAGATTCCCTGCTCTCTCCAGAATCCCATACATTCTAGGTCTCTCAGTTTTTTTGTACTCAATGGACCGTCAATGGCACCAAACCAGTAGTCAGCTCCAGAACCTTGTTTGGTTTTGATCTCTCAATGTGTTCTCACCTAAGTGACTCCCTTGGATTCTACATCACTAGCTGGCTCTGGAATCTCATTTATTATAAGCCTCTCAGTGGGTTCATACTCAAAGTCCATGGGTTCTAGATTCCTGACTGGACCAAAGACATCACAGGATTCTAGAGTTTTTTCAATCCACATACAATCCAACAGGTTCCAGATTGCTTGCTAAAAGTTTCATCATGGTCCTAGATTTCCAAATAGTTTAAAATCCATTAGGTGTAGTATATTATAGAAGAGTCTGTGTATTATAATAGCAATATCTAGGTCTTCTCTAGTGCTTGTTATCAGTAGATCTCAAAGAACTTTACCAAGGAGGTCAGTAGCAGTCTTCCAGTTTTTACAAATGGAGAAACTGAGGCACGGTGTGGGGCAGTGACTTGGCCAAGGTCACCCAGTAGAACCTTCAGTCTGGTCAGTGACCAAACTGGGAACAAACCCAGGTCTCCTGCGTCCCAGCCCAGGTCTCTATCCATTGCATTTCCTTAAATTGTGGGACACGACCTGTCTTTTTGTTCTGTGTTTGTACAGTACCTAGCCCTGGGACATGGACTGTTATTTTACTTTGTTTGTACAGCGCCTAGCACAGCAGGGTGCTGGGCCAGGATTAGGGGTCCCAGAACTACCTGAAATAAAATATAATAAGTAATAATCATGACTGGGCATTCCTTGAATGACATAGTTTCCTTAAAGTTTGTGTGATGGCTCTGAAATTCTTTACAACCACTGCGTGACCTGGTCACTGGGATATTTAGTGTGTGGAGGCTCTGGCTCAGTTTAAGAGTGGCCAATAAGGAAAACAAGCCAACAGGACAAAAAGCGGCTCCACAGAAACCACCTGTCTGTGAACAGTTCAGGGTGGTGAAAAAGTAACATCCAAGTAACCAAGACGACTCCACCTCTCAGCTCCAGGCAAGTTACAAAACTTTGGCTAAGGCTGGGGACCAGCAGATCCAATGGACAATGAAGACTTGAAAAGACCTGCCTGGTGGATTCTCCATCACTAGCAATTTTTAAGGCAGGACAGGGTGTTTTTCTAAGAAATCTGCTCTAATTCAACCAGGGACTAATTCAGGGACATTCTGCCTGAGGTCAGAGTAGGGGACCACCATGCTCCTTCTAGCCTTAGAATCTCTGAATCCTTCCAGAGAACAGGCAGATGTTGTCAGGGTGGCATACCAGTTGTCACCTAGGGCCCACTGGAGTGTCCGAGGAAGCCAGACCTGCATAGGCAACCAGCTTAGGGTAGAGGTTGTAGGTAAGTTAGATATATGTGTTTTACTGTTCAGACAAAACAAGACTGACAACCATGACACTCATCACCTCTCGCTGATTCAAAATTCAATAAGATCTCATGGATTCTAGGAATCCTGTCCAGTTATTAACCTCTTGAGTCCCAGCTCTGTCAGTGTTTTCAGTCTGATCTGATCTGATATGGCCTAGATTTAGACATGTTTTCAAACCCCATGTATGTTTCAAAAGTCAATAGGATCCTATGAGGGCTAGATATTTGGCTGGTTCTTGAACCTTTGGGTTCTAGGTCTGCCAAGATTTTAAAACCCAATAGGTCCAGAACATCTTAGTTTCCAATCTCCTATATGATGTCCTAGCTAACATAGGACCAGTTTGGGTTTTAAAAAACTTGTCAGACCTAAATCTCAACAGGTCCAAGAACTACTCAAATATCTTATACTCATGGGGTACTATTCGGTTTATATCTATATCTGTCTACACACACACACATACACACACACACACAAGTTCTATATATTTGGCTAGTTCTGAAATCTCTTGAGTTTTAGGTGCGACAATGTTTTGAAATCCAATCAGATCTGACACTAAACTGGGAGGAGAGGTAGATACGCTGGAGAGTAGGGATAGGATACAGAGGAACCTAGACAAATTAGAGGATTGGGCCAAAAGAAATCTGATGATGTTCAACAAGGAAAAGTTGAGTTTTCCTGGGATCTGTCTGAGAGGAAGTCCACTAAGTGCTGCATTAGGGAGGCTGTGTTGGTGAGTATCTGAGTGTCTGTTGTGGGGACAGTTTGACCATGTGCTTGATTGGTTGTTTGAAAAGTGTGAATTCGGACTGCTTTGTTCCAGGTGAGCCTTGAGTGGGCCTGACTGTTATAAAAAGCCAGTCAGCTGCGAACCAGCTGAGCAGCGAACAGCAGAGAGGCTAACAGGGAGTTTGCCTGGGGAGAGCCCACTGAGGCTTACATCTTGCCGGCTTCTCTGAGTAGTTACTACAACTCCTGAGGAAGCTTGTAGAAGCAAGGTAATATGGATGGGGAGTGTTCAGCTGTTGTGACCTGCACTGGATGTGCCATGTTTGTCTTTCTTCCACAGGACAGAAGCAACTTTGTCTATACAAAGTGCAAGCTGGTCTCCACATTGGAAGAGAAGGTTCAAGGTCTGGAGAAGCAAGTATCAACTCTGCATTGCATAAGAGAAACTGAAGATTTCCTGGACAGACATCAGGGTATGCTTCTATGGACACAATGTTCTCAAGATTTAGAGCAGGCTGCGCAGCAGGGACAGGAGGATGGTGAAGAAATTTGGCAGCATGTGACCTCCAGAAGAAGAAAGGGGAGCGTCCATGTACCAACAACGCAGATACAGGTAAGTAACCGTTTTCATGTTCTCTCCACAGGTACTAATGCAGAGAGTGGACTAGATGATACATCTGCGGGAAGGGAACAGAAGGAGACTCCGCCGATTGGAAGGCATGAGATGCACTGTCCTAGGGATGGGGGTTCCACGACCACTGTTCCCAAGGGAAGGAGGCGGGTGGTGGTGGTCGGGGACTCTCTCCTCAGGGGGACTGAGTCATCTATCTGCCACCCCGACCGGGAAAACCGAGAAGTCTGCTGCTTGCCAGGAGCTAGGATTCACGATGTGACGGAGAGATTGCCGAGACTCATCAAGCCCTCAGATCACTACCCCTTCCTGCTTCTCTACATGGACACCAATGATACTGCCAAGAATGACCCTGAGTGGATCACTGCAGACTACGTGGCTCTGGGAAGAAGGATAAAGGAGTTTGAGGTGCAAGTGGTGTTCTCATCCATCCGCTCCGTGGAAGGAAAAGGCCTGGGTAGAGACCGTTGAATCGTGGAAGTGAACGAATGGCTACGCAAGTGGTGTCGGAGAGAAGGCTTTGGATTCTTTGACCATGGGATGGAGAAGGAGGAGTGCTAGGCAGAGTTGGGCTCCACCTAACGAAGAGAGGGAAGAGCATCTTCGCAAGCAGGCTGGCTAACCTAGTGAGGAGGGCTTTAAACTAGGTTCACTGGGGGAAGGAGACCAAAGCCCTGAGGTAAGTGGGATACTGGAAGGAAGCACAAGCAGGAGCATGCAAGAGGGGAGGGCTCCTGCCTCATACTGAGAAGGAGGGACGATCAGCGAGTTACCTCAAGTGCCTATACACAAATGCAAGAAGCCTGGGAAACAAGCAGGGAGAACTGGAAGTCCTGGCACAGTCAAGGAATTATGACATAAGCTTTCGTGAGCTACAGCTCACTTCATCGGATGCATTTGGTGGAAAAAACAGAGGAGAGATTTATATACACACACACAGAGAACATGAAACAATGGGTTTATCATACACACTGTAAGGAGAGTGATCACTTAAGATAAGCCATCACCCACAGCAGGGGGGGGGAAAGGAGGAAAACCTTCCATGGTGACAAGCAGGTAGGCTAATTCCAGCAGTTAACAAGAATATCAGAGGAACAGTGGGGGGTGGGGTGGGGGGGAGAAATACCATGGGGAAATAGTTTTACTTTGTGTAATGACTCATCCATTCCCAGTCTCTATTCAAGCCTAAGTTAATTGTATCCAGTTTGCAAATTAATTCCAATTCAGCAGTCTCTCGTTGGAGTCTGTTTTTGAAGCTTTTTTGTTGAAGTATAGCCACTCTTAGGTCTGTGATCGAGTGACCAGAGAGATTGAAGTGTTCTCCAACTGGTTTTTGAATGTTATAATTCTTGACGTCTGATTTGTGTCCATTCATTTTTTTACGTAGAGACTGTCCAGTTTGGCCAATGTACATGGCAGAGGGGCATTGCTGGCACATGATGGCATATATCACATTGGTAGATGCGCAGGTGAACGAGCCTCTGATAGTGTGGCTGATGTGATTAGGCCCTATGATGGTATCCCCTGAATAGATATGTGGACAGAGTTGGCAACGGGCTTTGTTGCAAGGATAGGTTCCTGGGTTAGTGGTTCTGTTGTGTGGTGTGTAGTTGCTGGTGAGTATTTGCTTCAGATTGGGGGGCTGTCTGTAAGCAAGGACTGGTCTATCTCCCAAGATCTGAGAGAGTGATGGCTCGTCCTTCAGGATAGGTTGTAGATCCTTGATGATGCGTTGGAGAGGTTTTAGTTGGGGGCTGAAGGTGATGGCTAGTGGCGTTCTGTTGTTTTCTTTGTTGGGCCTGTCCTGTAGTAGGTGACTTCTGGGTACTCTTCTGGCTCTGTCAATCTGTTTCTTCACTTCAGCAGGTGGGTATTGTAGTTGTAGGAATGCATGATAGAGATCTTGTAGGTGTTTGTCTCTGTCTGAGGGGTTGGAGCAAATGCGGTTATATCTTAGCGTTTGGCTGTAGACAATGGATCGAGTGGTATGATCTGGATGAAAGCTAGAGGCATGTAGGTAGGAATAGCGGTCAGTAGGTTTCCGATATAGGGTGGTGTTTATGTGACCATCGCTTATTAGCACCGTAGTGTCCAGGAAGTGGATCTCTTGTGTGGACTGGTCCAGGCTGAGGTTGATGGTGGGATGGAAATTGTTGAAATCATGGTGGAATTCCTCAAGAGCTTCTTTTCCATGGGTCCAGATGATGAAGATGTCATCAATGTAGCGCAAGTAGAGTAGGGGCATTAGGGGACGAGAGCTGAGGAAGCGTTGTTCTAAGTCAGCCATAAAAATGTTGGCATACTGTGGGGCCATGCGGGTACCCATCGCAGTGCCGCTGATTTGAAGGTATACATTGTCACCAAATGTGAAATAGTTATGGGTCAGGACAAAGTCACAAAGTTCTGCCACCAGGTTAGCCGTGACAGTATCGGGGATACTGTTCCTGATGGCTTGTAGTCCATCTTTGTGTGGAATGTTGGTGTAGAGGGCTTCTACATCCATAGTGGCTAGGATGGTGTTTTTAGGAAGATCACCAATGGACTGTAGTTTCCTCAGGAAATCGGTGGTGTCTCGAAGATAGCTGGGAGTGCTGGTAACGAAGGGCCTGAGGAGGGAGTCTACATAGCCAGACAATCCTGCTGTCAGGGTGCCAATGCCTGAGATGATGGGGCGTCCAGGATTTCCAGGTTTATGGATCTTGGGTAGCAGATAGAATACCCCAGGTCGGGGCTCCAGGGGTGTGTCTGTGCGGATTTGTTCTTGTGCTTTTTCAGGGAGTTTCTTGAGCAAATGCTGTAGTTTCTTTTGGTAACTCTCAGTGGGATCAGAGGGTAATGGCTTGTAGAAAGTGGTGTTGGAGAGCTGCCTAGTAGCCTCTTGTTCATACTCCGACCTATTCATGATGACGACAGCACCTCCTTTGTCAGCCTTTTTGATTATGATGTCAGAGTTGTTTCTGAGGCTGTGGATGGCACTGTGTTCTGCATGGCTGAGGTTATGGGGTAAGCGATGCTGCTTTTCCACAATTTCAGCTCGTGCACGTCGGCGGAAGCAGTCTATGTAGAAATCCAGGCTGCTGTTTCGACCTTCAGGAGGAGTCCACCCAGAATCCTTCTTTTTGTAGTGTTGGCAGGAAGGTCTCTGTGGGTTAATATGTTGGTCAGAGGTGTGTTGGAAATATTCCTTGAGTCTGAGACGTCGAAAATAGGATTCTAGGTCACCACAGAACTGTATCATGTTCGTGGGGGTGGAGGGGCAAAAGGAGAGGCCCCGAGATAGGACAGATTCTTCCGCTGGGCTAAGAGTATAGTTGGATAGATTAACAATATTGCTCGGTGGGTTACGGGAACCATTGTTGTGGCCCCTTGTGGCATATAGTAGTTTAGATAGCTTAGTGTCCTTTTTCTTTTGTAGAGAATCAAAGTGTGTTTTGTAAATGGCTTGTCTAGTTTTTGTAAAGTCCAGCCACGAGGAAGTTTGTGTGGAAGGTTGGTTCTTTATGAGAGTATCCAGTTTTGAGAGCTCATTCTTAATCTTTCCCTGTTTGCTGTAGAGGATGTTAATCAGGTGGTTCCACAGTTTCCTTGAGAGTGTGTGGCACAAGCTGTCAGCATAGTCTGTGTGGTATGTAGATTGTAATGAACCAACCTTCCACACAAACTTCCTCGTGGCTGGACTTTACAAAAACTAGACAAGCCATTTACAAAACACACTTTGATTCTCTACAAAAGAAAAAGGACACTAAGCTATCTAAACTACTATATGCCACAAGGGGCCACAACAATGGTTCCCGTAACCCACCGAGCAATATTGTTAATCTATCCAACTATACTCTTAGCCCAGCGGAAGAATCTGTCCTATCTCGGGGCCTCTCCTTTTGCCCCTCCACCCCCACGAACATGATACAGTTCTGTGGTGACCTAGAATCCTATTTTCGACGTCTCAGACTCAAGGAATATTTCCAACACACCTCTGACCAACATATTAACCCACAGAGACCTTCCTGCCAACACTACAAAAAGAAGGATTCTGGGTGGACTCCTCCTGAAGGTCGAAACAGCAGCCTGGATTTCTACATAGACTGCTTCCGCCGACGTGCACGAGCTGAAATTGTGGAAAAGCAGCATCGCTTACCCCATAACCTCAGCCATGCAGAACACAGTGCCATCCACAGCCTCAGAAACAACTCTGACATCATAATCAAAAAGGCTGACAAAGGAGGTGCTGTCGTCATCATGAATAGGTCGGAGTATGAACAAGAGGCTACTAGGCAGCTCTCCAACACCACTTTCTACAAGCCATTACCCTCTGATCCCACTGAGAGTTACCAAAAGAAACTACAGCATTTGCTCAAGAAACTCCCTGAAAAAGCACAAGAACAAATCCGCACAGACACACCCCTGGAGCCCCGACCTGGGGTATTCTATCTGCTACCCAAGATCCATAAACCTGGAAATCCTGGACGCCCCATCATCTCAGGCATTGGCACCCTGACAGCAGGATTGTCTGGCTATGTAGACTCCCTCCTCAGGCCCTTCGTTACCAGCACTCCCAGCTATCTTCGAGACACCACCGATTTCCTGAGGAAACTACAGTCCATTGGTGATCTTCCTAAAAACACCATCCTAGCCACTATGGATGTAGAAGCCCTCTACACCAACATTCCACACAAAGATGGACTACAAGCCATCAGGAACAGTATCCCCGATACTGTCACGGCTAACCTGGTGGCAGAACTTTGTGACTTTGTCCTGACCCATAACTATTTCACATTTGGTGACAATGTATACCTTCAAATCAGTGGCACTGCGATGGGTACCCGCATGGCCCCACAGTATGCCAACATTTTTATGGCTGACTTAGGACAACGCTTCCTCAGCTCTCGTCCCCTAATGCCCCTACTCTACTTGCGCTACATTGATGACATCTTCATCATCTGGACCCATGGAAAAGAAGCTCTTGAGGAATTCCACCATGATTTCAACAATTTCCATCCCACCATCAACCTCAGCCTGGACCAGTCCACACAAGAGATCCACTTCCTGGACACTACGGTGCTAATAAGCGATGGTCACATAAACACCACCCTATATCGGAAACCTACTGACCGCTATTCCTACCTACATGCCTCTAGCTTTCATCCAGATCATACCACTCGATCCATTGTCTACAGCCAAGCGCTAAGATATAACCGCATTTGCTCCAACCCCTCAGACAGAGACAAACACCTACAAGATCTCTATCATGCATTCCTACAACTACAATACCCACCTGCTGAAGTGAAGAAACAGATTGACAGAGCCAGAAGAGTACCCAGAAGTCACCTACTACAGGACAGGC
Organism: Dermochelys coriacea; assembly: GCF_009764565.3. Classification (NCBI taxonomy): domain Eukaryota; kingdom Metazoa; phylum Chordata; order Testudines; family Dermochelyidae; genus Dermochelys; species Dermochelys coriacea. The sequence goes on from NC_050091.1 coordinate 13,544,994, forward strand.
CCAACAAAGAAAACAACAGAACGCCACTAGCCATCACCTTCAGCCCCCAACTAAAACCTCTCCAACGCATCATCAAGGATCTACAACCTATCCTGAAGGACGAGCCATCACTCTCTCAGATCTTGGGAGATAGACCAGTCCTTGCTTACAGACAGCCCCCCAATCTGAAGCAAATACTCACCAGCAACTACACACCACACAACAGAACCACTAACCCAGGAACCTATCCTTGCAACAAAGCCCGTTGCCAACTCTGTCCACATATCTATTCAGGGGATACCATCATAGGGCCTAATCACATCAGCCACACTATCAGAGGCTCGTTCACCTGCGCATCTACCAATGTGATATATGCCATCATGTGCCAGCAATGCCCCTCTGCCATGTACATTGGCCAAACTGGACAGTCTCTACTTAAAAAAATGAATGGACACAAATCAGACGTCAAGAATTATAACATTCAAAAACCAGTTGGAGAACACTTCAATCTCTCTGGTCACTCGATCACAGACCTAAGAGTGGCTATACTTCAACAAAAAAGCTTCAAAAACAGACTCCAACGAGAGACTGCTGAATTGGAATTAATTTGCAAACTGGATACAATTAACTTAGGCTTGAATAGAGACTGGGAATGGATGAGTCATTACACAAAGTAAAACTATTTCCCCATGGTATTTCTCCCCCCCACCCCACCCCCCACTGTTCCTCTGATATTCTTGTTAACTGCTGGAATTAGCCTACCTGCTTGTCACCATGGAAGGTTTTCCTCCTTTCCCCCCCCCTGCTGTGGGTGATGGCTTATCTTAAGTGATCACTCTCCTTACAGTGTGTATGATAAACCCATTGTTTCATGTTCTCTGTGTGTGTGTATATAAATCTCTCCTCTGTTTTTTCCACCAAATGCATCCGATGAAGTGAGCTGTAGCTCACGAAAGCTTATGCTCTAATAAATTTGTTAGTCTCTAAGGTGCCACAAGTACTCCTTTTCTTTTTGCGAATACAGACTAACACGGCTGCTACTCTGAAAGGAATTATGACGTGATTGAAATAATAGAGACTTGGTGGGATAACTCACATGACTGGAGCACTGTCATGGATGGATATAAACTGTTCAGGAAGGACAGACAGGGCAGAAAAGTGGGGGGGGGGAGTTGCATTGTATGCAAGGGAGCAGTATGACTGCCCAGAGTTCAAGTATGAAACTGCAGAAAAACCTGAGAGTCTCTGGATTAAGTTTAGAAGTGTGAGAAACAAGGGTAATGTCATGGTGGGAGTCTGCTATAGACCACCGGACTACAGGGAGGTTACAGGGACAAACCATCCCGATGTGTAGAAAGAATAGTAAATATGGCAGGTGACCAGCTTGGCTTAACAGTGAAGTCCTTGCTTATCTTAAACATAAAAAAAGAAGCTTACAAGAAGTGGAAGATTGGACAAATGACCGGGGAGGAGTATAAAAATATTGTTCGGGTATGCAGGAGTGAAATCCGGAAAGCCAAATCACACCTGGAGTTGCAGCTAGCAAGAGATGTTAAGAGTAACAAGAAGGGTTTCTACAGGTATGTTAGCAACAAGAAGAAAGTCAAGCTGGCTAGATCTTCGGGCTCAACGGGTAGTGATCAATGGCTCCAGGTCTAGTTGGCAGCTGGTATCAAGTGGAGTGCCCCAAGGATCAGTCCTCGGGCTGGTTTTGTTCAATATCTTCATTAATGATCTGGAGGATGGTGTGGATTGCACCCTCAGCAAGTTTGCAGATGACACTAAACTGGGAGGACAGGTAGATACGCTGGAGGGTAGGGATAGGATACAGAGGGCCTTAGACAAATTAGAGGATTGGGCCAAAAAAAATCTGATTAGGTTCAACAAGGACAAGTGCAGAGTCCTGCACTTAGGATGGAAGAATCCCATGCACCGCTACAGACTAGGGACCGAATGGCTAGGCAGAAGTTCTGCAAAAAAGGACCTAGGGGTTACAGTGGATGAGAAGCTGGATATGAGTCAACAGTTTGCCCTTGTTGCCAAGAAGGCCAATGGCATTTTGGGATGTATAAGTAGGGGCATTGTCTGCAGATCGAGGGACGTGATCGTTCCCTTCTATTCGACATTGGTGAGGCCTCATCTGGAGTACTGTGTCCAGTTTTGGGCCCCACACTACAAGAAGGATGTGGAAAAATTGGAAAATGTCCAGCGGAGGGCAACAAAAATGATTAGGGGACTGGAACACATGACTTATGAGGAGAGGCTGAGGGAACTGGGATTGTTTAGTCTGCGGAAGAGAAGAATGAGGAGGGATTTGGTAGCTGCTTTCAACTACCTGAAAGGGGGTTCCAAAGACGATTTTTGGTTTTTCTCCCTTCCGCCCACACCCAGCAGATCTGAATCTCTTCTTCATGTTCTCAGTGGTACCAGATGTCAAAACAAGAGTAATGGTCTCAAGTTGCAATGAGGGAGATTTAGGTTGGATATTAGGGGAAAAAAATTCACTAGGAGGGTGGTGAAACACTGGAATGCGTTACCTAGGGAGGTGGTGGAATCTCCTTCCTTAGAAGTTTTTAAGGTCAGGCGTGACAAAGCCCTGGCTGGGATGATTTATTTGGGGATTGGTCCTTCTTTGAGCAGGGGGTTGGACTAGATGACCTCCTGAGATCCCTTCCAACCCTGATATTCTATGATTCTATGGTCTAGTTCTTCAAGGGCTCCAAACACCTATATGTCTGAAAAAGCAATACGATCCAGTGAATTCTAGATATGCAGTTAGTTCTAGAAACTCCAAGGTTACAAATCAATCCATTTAAAAAAAAAACTATGGAAGCTAGAGCCTTTTACAAGCAAGACCCCTCGGGGCAGCATATCTGGAATTGAGAACATGCTCCGCTTTGAGGGCAAAGTCCATGGAATCACATGTGCATGGAGGGCTGCAGAACAGAGCAGTGGGAGTCACTCCCTGGAGCTGGAGAAGGAAGAAGGACTGGCTGCCTTGCAGGAGGAGGGCAGCAAGCCCCCTGAGCAGAGTAGTGCTGCAGGCAGACATCCAGGCAGCTAAAGGCAGCTCCTGGCAGGCTGCAGGGATCTGCAGACTGAGGCCCTGACACAAGGGCAAAGAGGGTGCTGGAGCCACTGAAGGACATGGCTAGACCATGGACTGCAGTTTGCCACTGAAGGGAGTGGCCGGACAGTAGACTAAAGGTCCCCCTGGAAGTGGGGGACAGAGTGTGGCGCAGCCAGGGGGCAGTGTCACTGTAGGAGGACACCGTGGTCCTGGGAGTGATGTGGGTCCAGGAACAGAGGTGACAGCAGACAAGACACCGCTAGAAGAGGGCACAGCACTAATTCCCTGGACAGCCAACAGGAGGCACCGCAGTGGTGAGTCGTGCCCCGTCACAGTGTTCATTTGGAAACGCCCCCAGACAGAGAAGCATAACAAATAATCACCACTTATTTTGGAATATTAAGCCTGTAAGGCAATAGGGCATGGAGTGAACAGGCCAGATCCTCAGCCAGTGTAAATCAGTGTTGCTCTATTGATTTCACTTCAGAGTTCTCGGGTTCTTCTCCTGCCTCTGGGAGGGGAGCGGGGTCTAGCAGGGTAGAGTGGAGGGACTAGGAGCAAGGACTCCTTGGTTCAAACCGCAGCTCTGGAAGGGCAGTGATCTCTAGCAGTTAGAGCAAACTTAGTAACACCAAAACATTTAGTGAATTAGTATCAAGTTTGCCAAATTGTTTCACTCAATCACCGAAAATCTGACATTTTCAAACGAAACATTTTGATTTTCTTTTTCAAAATGGCTTTGTCTGGAAATGAGCTTCAATTTTATTTAAAATGTGTAAAATCTAAGCTCACAAAGAAAACCATTTTCTTCGGACTGAAACAATCACTTTTCATTTGTCAAAAAAATTCATTTGGGGTCATCTCCAAATAAGTGCCCCCTCCCAATTTTTTGGAATAAACGGAGACCCAAAGAATTGGTTATTGGCACAGGACTTACATGCCATCTGTGGTCCCAAGTCAGCCATGTTGTGGCTGAAGACACCAGGTCAAAGGTGATAATAGAGACGAGAACACAAACATCTCCCTTTCTAGATCAAAAGAGCAGTGACCGTGTCTTTAAGCCCCCTTGTGTCAGCTCAGCGTGGGTGTTACTCACCCACAATTTCTGGTGGAAGCCGTACCTTGCAGAGGTGGGAACTGCTATTAAACACAGGTGTGAACAGCTTGAGGCGCGGACTCACTTTTGCAGTACGGCCGCGCTGGCCCTCAGTCCTGTTGTGTAGCTGTTCTCAGGGGCCGTCCAGGTTCGATGTTTCCTGAAATTCTGCCTCTTTGCTACTTCCCCTCTCTCTGCCCCGAGAACATGAGAACCATCTGAAAATGTTCAGCCAGCACGTGCGGGGGTGGAGGGGGAGCCTGTATCACGGGAACCAAATGACCCCAAATTTGCATTAAAAACCTCACCCCGCCTCCATTCCAGAGTGCCGTTTTTCAAGGCAGTTTCCCCAGGCATGGGGGCATCAGTGCAATTTGTGAATATTAACAACAGCTCATCATCAGGGCACTGCATCGCATGAAATCCCCGATTAAACGACTATCCTTTGCTCCTGCAGATTCCAGCAGAGCCCCTGCGGCTTGGTGCCACTTTCCAAGTGTAAGCAGAGTCTGGATGAGTTCTCCTCTGACATCTAGTGCTGAGCTGTGGAAAAAGTCTTCAGAAGCTGATCTCATTTGCATGGACACACCCACATTGCCTAGGTGCTCAGCATGATGGGATTGCTTGCCCAAATGATCACTTGTGGCTGGTTTTGGATCCCCAGTCTCCTTGTTATTGGGGCAGGAGTAATAAAGCATTATTATCCTTGTTGTGTGAACCAAGGGCAGCAGAACTGTATCTTGCACACCCTCCAATGGCATACCCCAATGGAGGGTGTACCTGGCTCACCCTCAACTAAACATCAATCGCTAGGCAGGAGACATGGGTTCCAAAGCCCAATGAGTGGAGAAAGGCTGGGGACAGGTACTTGTATCTGGGTGCTGTTTTAGGGTCATAGACACCATTTGACCTTTTGTCTCTCCATGGTATAATAAAAGAGCTAATTTAGATTCCATTGAAAGTCTTCTTACATGCTACAGAGCTGAACTCACTGATGCCTAGGTCTAATATTTGGGACAGTGTCTCTATTGCAAGAGAATGCCCAGTGTGCACCAGTAGTAAGACTCCCCCACTAACAGCTGAAAACACTGAGAGCTCTGTTAAGTGTGTGGGTGGGGGGGGTACCTGAACACACCTTGGCAAGTGGCCAGCTGGCAGAGAGGTGTGGCAAGTGGCCAACAAGGTGCCTGATGGAGAGGCATGGCAAGCGGCAAGCCAGGAGGCTGGTGGAGAGGTGCAGCATGTCACTAGCAGAGACATGAGGCCAGCAGGGTGGCTGGTGGAGAGGCGTCGCAAGCAGCCAGCAGAGAAGCTGGTGAATAGGTCCAGAGACCTGCAGAGGCCTGGCAATTGGCTGTTGGGGTGACGAGTGCCCGAGCAGTGCCATGTGTAAGGTACTTCCTTGTCCCCCTCCTGCCTTCCACACAGGATGAGAGGATGAATTCATCCTCTGTGGATGAACCTCCGAAGTCTGGGGCTGCACTGGCCAAGGACAGCAACTGTGAGTGGGGTACAAAGAAGGGATAGGCACGTTAAAAGGACATTGGGGGTTGCTGGACTTAAGACCCTGGGGGGAAAAGGACCCTGCCCAACCTACTTGGGGGTGGGTCTTTTACTCATGGTTTATGTTTGTGAACCCTAGTTGTGGCGTTTTCCCAAATTAATGCTGAAATACTTCCCTCCTTTTTATTAAAAGTTTTTGCTACATTCAGACTGCTTGCAAGAGGGGAAGTATTGCCTCTGAGGGGCACCCAGGAGGTGGTGAGTAATTGTCCCAGGTCACTGGGTGGGGGCTCGAGCCGGTTTTGTGTTGTATTGTTGAAAAGGAAATGCTAGATACTGAACCCGGCCCTTGTTGCTGCTGGCTCCACCTGGCAGAAGGGTTACGCAAGTCAATACGAGTCTGCAACTGGTTTTCAGAGCGGTGTGAAAAAATTAAGAGTGGCTCATTTTCATATGGTTTTAATTGAGGGCCCTGGATTCCAAACCCCCAAATCTGCCCTATTCACTCCATCACCACCTTCCTCAGAGACAGCCAGATTTAAGCCAAACCAAGTGGGTCCGTGGATTTCAGAACATTTTGACTCGTCTGTTCTGACATGAAAAGTTTTCTCCACAGTTGCAGATGCAGGAGCGCCCTTAGCAGGTCTGCTCTGGGAGTCCCAGACCATGGGCAGTTTCGAGCTTAGCGTTGGCAGCACCCAGTTGCAAGTGGCCCCCTGAATCCAACAGCCCTTTCCTCTCTGAATGCTCTCGTCCAACCCTGGGGCATCAGCCTGGCCACACATGTATGTATGTATGTATGTATGTATAAATATATATACTCATATACGTACACACGGAGTGGGTATTTAAAAACCCAATCGTATCCTATGAGTTCTAGACATTGGAGTGGTTCTTGAACCTCTTCAGTCCTAGGCCTGAAAAAGGTTTTTTAAAACCCAAACTGGTCCTCTGTGGTCTAGGATATCATATAGGAGGTCAGAAACTAGGCTACATAGGACCTGCTTGGGTTTTAAAATTTTGACAGACCTAGAACCCAAGAGGTTCAAGAACCAGCCAAATATCTAGAATGCATAGGATCCTATAGGCTTTTGAAACATACAGAGACTTGGAAAACATGATCATAGAATCAGAGAAGATTAGGGTTGGAAGAGACCTCAGGAGGTATCTAGTCCAACTCCCTGTTCAAAGCAGGACCAACACCAACTAAATCATCCCAGCCAGAGCTTTGTCAAGCCGGACCTTAAAAACCTCTAAGGATGGAGATTCCACCACCTCCCTAGGGAACCCATTCCAGTGCTTCACCTTCCTCCTCTTGAAATAGTTTTTCCTAATATCCAAAATAGACTTGCCCCACTGCAACTTGAGACCATTGCTCCTTGTTCTGTCATCTGCCACAACTCAGAACAGCTGAGCTCCATCCTCTTTGGAACCCCCCCCCCATCAGGTGGTTGAAGGCTGCCATCAAATCCCCCCTCACTCTTCTCTTCTGCAGACGAAATAAGCCCAGTTCCCTCAGCCTCCCATAGTAAGTCATGTGCCCCAACCCCCTGATCATTTTCGTTGCCCTCTGGTGGACTCTCTCCAGTTTGTCCACATCCTTTCTGTAGTGGGGGTCCCAAAACTGGACACAATACCCCAGATGTTGCCTCACCAGTGCCAAATACAGGGGAATAATCACTTCCCTCGATCAGCTGGCAATGCTACTACTAATGCAGCCCAATATGCCATTAGCCTTCTTGGCAACAAGGGCCAACTGTTGACTCATATCCAGCATCTCATCCACTGTAATCCCCAGGTCCTTTTCTGCAGAACTGCTGCTAGCCAGTTGGTCCCCAGCCTGTAGCGGTGCATGGGATTCTTCCGTCCTAAGAGCAGGACTCTGCACTTGTCCTTGTTGAACCTCATCAGATTTCTTTTGCCCAATCCTCTAATTTGTCTAGGTCACTTTGGATCCTATCCCTACTCTCTGGCATATCTACCTCTCCCCCCATTTTAGTGTCATCTGCGAACTTGCTGAGGGTGCATTGCATCCCATCATCCAGATCATTAATGTAGACATTGAACTGTGACTTGTGACCCAATGTTTGTGATACCCCAAACTGAAAATGCCAAGATCAGGGTGGGCTGCAAAAAAGGAGGGCAGATTCTCCCAAAACTGGTGGGTAACACTGTAGTTAGATTCACCAACCCCATTGTGCTAGGCACTGCACAAACACAGAGCAAAAAGACAGTTTGTGTTCCAGAAAACCCACAATGGATAGAGACCTGGGCTGGGACACAGGAGAACTGGGTTTGTTCCCAGTTCTGCCACTGGATGGACTGAAGGTTCTCCTGGGTGACCTTGGCCAAGTCACTTCCCCACTGTGTGCCTCAGTTTCTCCATTTGTAAAAACTGGAAGACTGCTACTGACCTCCTTGGTAAAGTTCTTTGAGATCTACTGATGACAAGCATAAGAGAAGATCTAGATATCGCTATTATAAAACACAGACTTCTAGAATATACTACACCTAATGGATTTTAAACTATTTGGAAATCTAGAAGCAAGATGAAACTTTTAGCAAACAATCGGAAACCTGTTGGATTCTATGTGATTTGAAATCATTCTAGAATTCAGTGATGTCCTAGATCCAGTCGGGATTCTAGAACCCATGGACTTTGAGTTTGAACACATTGAGAGGCTTAGAATGAATGAAATTCCAGAGCCAGCTAGTGATGCAGAATCCAAGAGAGTCAATTAAGTTAGAACACAGTCAGAGACTATAACAAAGAAGATTCTAGAGCTAGTTACTGATCTGGTGCCATTGATGACCCTCTGAATTTGAAAAAATTGAGAGACCTAGAACGCATGGGAATGTAGAATCCAGGGACACTGCAGGGTTTATAAACTTTGACATAGCTGGAACATATCTGCTTTTAGAAACATTGCGGATCTAGGAATAACTGGGATGGCAAGTTTTCAACTCTCCCTAAATCTGGTCACCTTCATACCATTTCCTGTTTTGTGTTCTCGACTTCTGACCCGTGACTTCACTAGACTCAGGGGAACTGCTGCTGAGATCATCAACAAAAGCCACCTTGACCAGAGCAAGAAGAGACGTCCTGAAGACCTGCCAGAACTTTTCCCCCACTAATAGGTAGAGGTTAGGGGAGAAGCAGGAATTGATGCAGGACATGAAGGTGCAAATGACCAAGAGGACACCCATCACTGACTCTGGCACCTCCTTCTTGTGGAGCTTTAAGCCCCGGTATAGGTGGTAGGGCAGCTAGCCGAGGAAGAAGGAAACCACTGCGGCCACCATGACTTCGAAGGGCTTCCCAGGCAACGCCAGCTTCTTCTCCTTCATCTTCAGCCCCATGCAGACATAGCATCCCACGATGGTGCACAAGGGCAGCAGGAAGCCCAGAAGGAACCGGACTGTGAAGATGGTCAGGTGGACTCGTCTCCCCAGCTCCTGCATCTCGGATCCATTCCAATCTCCAGAGATGTCATAATTAATTATACAGGCAATCTTGCCCCCATCCACCACGCGAGTCTCCTAGAAAACCGGGTAGGGAGCACTGAGATGAAAGGAGGCCAGCCACACACCCACAACCAGCTTCCCAGCCCGGGGCAGGGTGTGGAGATTCTGGGACCAAATGAGATGGTCAATGAGGCTGTAGCAGTCCAGACTGATCAGGGTGAGAAGGAAGATGGAGGAGAACATGCCCATGGAAATGAAGGCATTGAGAAGCTTGCACGTCGCCGTGTCAAAGACCCAGTGGAAATCCAGGAGGACGTAGACAGCAAAGACGGGGATCAGCAGGGTGAAGATGAGGTAGCAGAAGACCAGGTTGAGGAACCAGAAGGTGGTCAACATCCTCCTCATCTTCATAGAATATCAGGGTTGGAAGGGAGCTCATGATGTTATCTAGTCCCACCCCCAGCTCAAAGCAGGACCAATCCCCAACTAAATCATCCCAGCCAGGGCTTTGTCAAGCCTGACCTTAAAAACCTCTAAGGAATGAGATTCCACCACCTCCCTAGGGAACCCATTCCAGTGTTTCACCACCCTCCTAGTGAAAACATTTTTACTAATATCCAACCTAAACCTCCCCCACTGCAACTTGAGACCATTGCTCCTCGTTCTGTCATCTGCCACCACTGAGAACAGCCTAGATCCATCCTCTTTGGAATCCTCTTTCAGGTAGTTGAAAGCAGCTGTCAAATACCCCCTCATTCTTCCCTTTTGCAGACTAAATAATCCCAGTTCCCTCAGCCTCTCCTCATAAATCATGTGTTCCAGTCCCCTAATCATTTTTGTTGCCCTCCGCTGGACATTTTCCAATTTTTCCACATCCTTCTTGTAGTGTGGGGCCCAAAACTGGACACACTACTCCAGATGAGGCCTCACCAGTGCTGAAGAGAGGGGAATGATCATGTCCCTCGATCTGCTGGCAATGCTCTTACTTATACGTCCCAAAATGCCATTGGCCTTCTTGGCAATAAGGGCACACTGTTGACTCATATTCAGCTTCTCATCTACTGTAACCCCAGGTCCTTTTCTGCAGAACTGCTGCCTAGCCATTTGGTCCCTAGTCTGTAGCGGTGCCTGGGATTCTGCCATCCTAAGTGCAGCACTCTGCACTTGTCCATGTTGAACCTCATCAGATTTCTTTTGGCCCAATCCTCTAATTTGTCTAGGGCCCTCTGAATCCTATCCCTACCCTCCAGCGTATCTACCTTTCCTCCCAGTTTAGTGTCATCTGCAAACTTCCTAAGGGTGCAGTCCACACCATCCTCCAGATCATTAATGAAGATATTGAACAAAACTGGCCTGAAGACCAACCCTTGGGGCACTCCACTTCATACTGGCTGCCAACTACACATGGAACCATTGATCACTACCCATTGAGCCTGACCATCTAGCCAGCTTTCTATCCACCTTATAGTCCATTCATCCAGCCCATACTTCTTTAATTTGCAGGCAAGAATACTGTGGGAGGTGGTGTCAAAAGCTTTGCTAAAGTCAAGGAAGAACACGTCCACTGCTTTCCCCTCATCCACAGAGCCAGTTATCTCATCATAGAAGGCAATTAGGTTAGTCAGGCATGACTTGCCCTTGGTGAATCCATGCTGACTGTTCCTGATCATTTTCCTGTTCTGAAAGTGCTTCAGAATTGATTCCTTGAGGACCTGCTCCATGATTTTTCCAGGGACTGAGGTGAGGCTGACTGGCCTGTAGTTCCCAAGATCCTCCTTCTTCCCTTTTTTAAAGAGGGCACTACATTAGCCTTTTTCCAGTCGTCCAGGACCACCCCCAATCGCCATGAGTTTTCAAAGATAATGGCCAATGGCTCTGCAATCACATCCACCAACTCCTTTAGCACCCTCGGATGCAGCGCATTCGGCCCCATGGACTTGTGCTCGTCCAGCTTTTCTAAATAGTCCTGAACCACTTCTTTCTCCACAGAGGGCTGGTCGCCTCCTCCCCATGCTGTGCTGCCCAGTGCAGCCGTCTGGGAGCTGACCTTGTTTGTGAAGACAGGCAAAAAAAGCATTGAGTACATTAGCTTTTTCCACATCCTCTGTCACTAGGTTGCCTCCTTCATTCAGTAAGGGGCCCAGACTTTCCTTGACTTTCTTCTTGTTGCTAACATACCTGAAGAAACCCTTCTTGTTACTCTTAACATCCCTTGCTAGCTGCAACTCCAAGTGTGATTTGGCCTTCCTGGTTTCACTCCTGCATGCCTGAGCAATATTTTTATACTCTTCCCTGGTCATTTGTCCAATCTTCCACTTCTTGTAAGCTTCTTTTTGTGTTTAAGATCAGCAAGGATTTTACTTTTAAGACAAGCTGGTCATCTGCCGTATTTACTATTCTTTCTACACATCGGGTTGGCTTCTTCCTGCACGTGTTCAGCCCCAGCACCCACAGGTACAGCCTGTTCACCACACCCAACGGGAATTTGATGAAGACCAACAAGCAGAGGCCAGATGATGGGTCTTCATGGTCAATGAGGCCCTGCTGTAATTTGCCACTGTGGTTGGTGGGAGAGCCATGATATCTTGTTCCACGGTACTCTGGGAAGAGACAGAAGAGGGACTGGAAGGGATGACAGTGGAGGCGAAAAGGGAGAGTGGAAGAGGAGAAGGGAGAAGTACCAAAGTGGGTTAGGAAGGAAACATTGGAGGGGACCTCGCTGAGCACCCTTTGGTCCTCCAGAATATCCAGGCTGGATATTTCCAGAAACTAGGCTATAGCCAGTGGAACTCACTGCTACAGGATAGAGCTGTGAGCAGTAGGGGAGGACAAGGGGGATAGCAGACATGGGAGAAGTGGGGAAGGGGACAGTCTAGGAGATCAAATATACAGCTATGCAGAGAATACCATGTAGCTGTGATCTGGCTGGCTCAGGGGAACAGGGAATGGGGAATGGGGCCTTTCCCCTCTCAGGTGGCCAGCTCTAATCTGGCCCCAGGGCAGGGGATCAGAGCTACTCAGTTAGGCGAGGATCGGTGCTGTTGACTCCTAGCATATTGGAGCTGGTGCTGGTGGAACTCACTGCTACAAGGAAGAAAAAACCACCCCTCCCCTACCCCATCTCTTGTGCTCAGCTGCCAGTCACAGGAACTGTTGCTACACCCTGACTCATGAGAGGGTGCAGGGTCCTTCTCACCTCATTGTAACACAGGAAGCCTCAATCTATTGAGCTGTTTCTCTGCACCCCAGCTCTGCCAGCCCTGCAGCAGGGACCTTGGGGATTTTAGCTCTGTCTGGGATTGCCTCCTTCACAGCCTTATTAGCATGGAGTCCTGTCTGCTCTGGAGAATGGCCTAATGGTTAGAGAATGGGAGAGGGGCTGGGAGGTAAGACTCCTGGGCTCTGGGACGGATGTGGGATCCTGTTGCTTAGACTCTGAAAATGGGGAACTGCTGATTAACTGATTAACATTAAACAAAACAGAAAAATTCACCCACGTCACAGACCTCACAGACCTCCCCTACTACCCCTATCTATTGAGTAGCCTGTGTTAACCCCAGGGCTACCAGTGTCAGGGACTTTTACAGGCTAACCCTACTGACACCAGTGGCAGGAAGTTTTACAGGCTAACCCCACTGATACCCAGTGGCAGGGAGTCCCACTGGTTTCCCTTTACAATAGCAAATTTTTGTGGCTCTTAGGTGGCCTTAGCAAGGAAATTTCCCTTTAGACCAATGCTGGGCCCTCTTCCCATTGTTTTGACTCACCTGGGCAGCAGGTGGTGGAAACACGGACCCAGCAGAGAGACTCAGATGACATGTGTTTGCCCAGCAAAGTCTCTGCGTGTCTGTCCCCGCCTCAGCTTTGCCCTGTGGGTTGAGTTCACTCCCCTTAAGTCTGTGTCTTCTACATGCTCCACACCCACCTGCTCTTTCAGGTCAAAAGCTGCAATCCATAAATAGAAATGATCATTCGGACACTATCTTAGCAGAGCAACCACCTAAGAAACAGCCATTGCTTGAAAACTAGCCCTCACTCCCCTCCCAGAGACAGGGCTAGAACTCAGTGGAAGGTGTAGTCATGGCCCCAAGCCCCACTGTGCCTCAGATTGCCCATTTGTAAAAACTGGGGGACTGCTACTGACCTCCTTGACAAAGTTCTTTGAGATCTACTGAGGACAAGCACTAGAGAAGAACTAGCTATTGCTTTTATAATACACAGACTCTCCTATTATACACCACAACAAATGGATTTTAAACCATTTGGAAATCTAGAACCCCCATGAGATTTTTAGATCAAGTAAAGAAGCTGGAACCTGTTGGATTCTGTATGGTTTTAAAACACTCTAGAATCCACTGGGGTCCTAGCAACAATCAGGAATGTAGAACCCATGGACCTTATTGAGTGTGAACACTTTGAGAGACTTAAAACAAATAATCCAGAGCCAGCCAATGACACAGAACCCATGAGAATAAGTTAAGTTAGAATACATTGATTCTGGACCCAGCTAGAGATCTGGAACCCTTAAACACCCATTGAGTTTCATAATGTTGTGAGACCAAAAACAAATGAGACTCTGGGGCCGGCTAGTGCTACAGAACCCTTAACATCCATTGACTTAGAAAAAATTGAGACCTAGAACACATGGGATTCTGCAGATAACAAGGAATCTGGAATCCCAAGGACACTGCTCGGTTTATAAATATTGAGATACCTGGAACCCATCAGGTTTCAGAACCATCAGGGATGAAGGAGCAGGTGGGATGACAAGTTTCCAATGCTCTCTAACTCCTGGCACTTTCGGGCACTTGTGACCAACACCAGCACCACATTCTTGTAGAGCAGTAAGCCATGGTAGAGCAGCTAGCAGACAAAGAACGAAACCACCGCAGTCACCATGACTTTGAAAGGCTTCCCGCTCCTCACCAACCCACTTCTTCTTCATCATCTCCAGCGCTATCCAGCCCTGGCATCCCACGCTGGTGCAGAGGGCCAATGGGAAGCCCAGCAGAAACTGCACCCTGAACAGGACTGGATGGAGACGTCTCCTCCAGGCCTGTGTCACGACTCCATTCCCCAGACAAGGTGTAACTATTGGTGCAGGTGATCCTGATCCCTCAGTCTTCAGGAGTTCCTGGAAACCCAGTTAGGGAGCACTGAGAGTGAAAGAAACCAGCTATACAACTGCGACCAGCTTCCTAGCCCGAGCCATGGTGCGGGGACGCCAGCACCAGACGGGGGGCAGGGGAGAGTGCAGCGGTCCAGGCTGGAGAGGGCGAGGAGAAAGATGGCAGAGCACATTCCCAGGGAGAGGCAGGCATTGAGGAGCTCACACGTGGCCGTGCCGAAGACCCAGTGGAAACCCAGGCAGAGGTAGATGCGAACAGAGTTATAAAGTAGGACGTGAGCAGGTAGGTGAGCACCAGATGGAAGGAGAAGAGGGAGGTCCCCATCGTCCTCATGCTCGGCTCCAGAACCCATAGGCAGAGCCCACAGCCAGCCACCCCGAGCAGGGGGTGCCACCCACAGCTGCCACTTGACTCCCCTTCCCGACCAGGTGGGGGTTGCTCCCATTGGCTGCCGGGCTGGCTGGGAAGGCAGACGTGCGGTGAGGGGATGGGCTGTCTGGGAAGGCAGGGGGCCGTGAGGGGCCATGTGATGGGTTGGGTCACAGAAACCCCCTGGGGAACTGCCAACTGATGTCCTGAGACTACTCCTGAGCCAGTTTCCCCTGGCAGCTGGGGACTCCAGCGCCCGGCCTGGTTTGAGCCAGACCCGCCAGCCTGCTGCACACCCAGACCCAGGCCTGAACCACATCCCCCAGCAGCCGCAGGCTTACCTGAAACCACCTTAAGAAGGGTTCCTGTCTCCAGCACTCAGATACCCAGCTCCCAGTGGGGTCCAAACCCCAAATAAATCCGTGTTACTCCGTGTGAAGCCTATACAAGGTAAACTCAGAATTTGTTTGCCCTCTATAACACTGATAGAGAGATATGCCCAGCTGTTTGCCCCCGCCCCGCCATATTAATGCATGCTCTGGGTTAATGAATCAGTAAAAAGTGATGTTATTAAATACAAAAAGTAGGATTTAAGTGGTTCCAAGTAATAACAGATAGAACAAAGTGAATTACCAAGCAAAATAAAATAACACACACAAGTCTAAGTCTAATACAGTAAGAAAAGTGAATACAGATAAAATCTCACCCTCAGATGTTTCAATAAGCTTCTATCACAGACTGGATGCCTTCCTAGTCTGGGCCCAATCCTTTCCCCTGGTACAGCCCTTGTTCCAACTCAGGTGGTAGCTAGGGGATTTCTGTGATTGCAGCCTCCTTTGTTCTGTTCCACCCCTTTATATATCTTTTTCATAAGGCAGGAATCCCTCTCTGGGTCCCCACCCCTCCTTCTAAATGGAAAAGCACCAGGTTAAAGATGGATTCCAGTTCAGGTGACATGATCACATCTCATTGTAAGACTCCAAGCCCTCATTCCTCCCAGCCTGACTCACAGAAGGCCTGCAAGCAAACAGAGCCATCCACAGTCAATTGTCCTCGTTGATGGGAGCCATCAAGATTCCAAACCACCATTAATGGCCCACACTTTGCATAGCTACAATAGGACCTCAGAGTTATATTTGATATTTCTAGTTTCAGATACAAGAGTGATACATTTATACTAATGGATGGCCACTCTCAGTGGATTATAAGATTTGTAATGATAACTTAAGGAACCTTTGCATTCCAGTTACATTATATTACACTCATTAGCATATTTTCATAAAATCATATAGAGTGCAACGTCACAGGCCTTGAAGATGGAGAAGGCAGAGGGACCATGAGGGGTTGGGAAGGTGGAGAAGCCGTGAGAGGCTGGGCCGGTGGGTAAGGAGGAGGGGCCGTGAGGTGCCGGAAGGCAGAGGGGCTGTGAGGGACCAGGGAGGTCAGGAAGGTGGAGGGGCCGTGAGACCCTGAGGAGGAGCAGGAAGAACACAAAGGGGATTAGAGACAGAAGAGGGGAAGGGAGAGAAAGAGACAGGCGTGTGCAGCCCGTGCCCTAGCAGTGAGAGAGACGGCATTTCATTCTCCTCCCTGCAAAAACCAGTTAGGCTGCAACTACAGACAGGGTAGACAGACAGACAGAATCCTGGGTCCCAGCACCTGTACCCCCGAATCTAACTCAGTGCACTCCCCGCCCCTCCCAGAACTATGGCCAGAACCCAGGAGTCCTGACTCCCAGCCCCCTCAATATAACCCTTTGGACCTCATTCCCCTCCCAGAACTGGGACTAGAACCACTGGTTTCTGACTCCCCACACAGACCTGCTCTAACCACTTGACCCCACTGCCCTCCCCTAGCCAGGGATAGTACCCAGGAATCCTGGCTCCCAGCCCCTTCCCCTCCACACACTCTCTAAGCACTAGATCCCACTCCCCTCAGAATTTAACCTTGGTCTCATGTACCATGCCGTTGGGGGTTGTTTTCCCAGTAGCGCTGGGTTCCCGTCGGGGATCTCAGGGTCCAAGCTCCATGGATGGGGCTTGTGTAACGAACACTCTGGGGAGAGCTGGGTGTGACGGAGATTTTATCTAGAATAGGAAGGGGCAGCATTTCACATGAGTTGTCTCACCCAGGGATGTACCCACAACATGTAGATAACACAGGACCCCTCATAGCTATTGACCTGCTCTAACTACTAGACCCCACCCCCCTCCGAGAACTGGAGACAGAACCCAGAGTCCTTACTCCCAGCTGCCCCCTGCACTAGCCCATTAGACCCCACTTATCTCCCAGAAGCGGGGACAGAACCCAGGCGTCCTGGCTCCCAGCACCCCTGCTCTAACCCCAAGACCTGCCACTGCTTGGCTGGGAGTTGCATCATTTGTGTCTGAGATTTTGTTGTGAGCTAAAGGGGCTAGGTGGTTATCTCTGGGTCATGGTGCAACCCCCTGTCAGGAAAGGACTTCTGCAAAATACAGCCCCTTCCTCTTCACAGGAGTATGTCTCAATCGATGAGCTACTGGCCAAGCATCTAGGGGGGCTGGGAGCCAGGACTCCTGGGTTCTAGGCTACGTTCTGGGAGGGAGAGGGGCTAATTTTAAAGCAGTGGCTGTTGCTTAGGTGGTTTATTTGCTAAGACAGTATCCAATGATCATTTCCGTTCATGGTTTGCAGCTCGTTGATCTCAGAGAGCAGGTGGGGGGTGGAGCATGTAGAAGACACAGAGTTAAGGGGAGTGAACTCAACACACACGAGAGGGCTCCGGGGTGCAGGGGACAGACACACGGACGCTTTGCTGGCCAAACACACGCCATCTGAGGCTCTCTCTGCGCTGGGCCTGTGTTTCCAACACTCGCTGCCCAGGTGAGTCAAGACAATGGGCAGAGGGCTCTGAGTTGGGTCTAAAGGGAATTTCCTTGCTAAGGCCCCCAAGAAGCCACAACATTTGCTCTTGTAAAGACAAACCAGTGGGACTCCCTGCCACTGGGTATCAGTGGGATTAGCCTATGAAACTCACTGCCACTGAGTAAGAGTGAGGTTAGCCTGGAAGACTCCTTGCCATGGGGTATCAGTAGGGTCCACAGGGGGCACTCAATAGACAGAGGTAGTAGGTGAGGTCTGTGACATGGGTGAACATTTCCCCCTTATTTCATGTTAGTCAGATGAGTTGCTCCCTGTTTACAAAACTCTACGCCAGCGGTTCTCAACCTTTCCAGACTACTCTACCCCTTTCAGGAGTCTGATTTGTCTTGTGTACCCCCAAGTTTCACCTCACTTAAAAACTACTTAAATCGGACATAAAAATACAGGTGTGTCACAGCTACACTATTACTGAACAATTGCTGATTTTCTCATTTTTCCTGTATAATTGTAAATTAAGTGGAATATAAATGTTGGCCTTACATTTCAGTGTATAGTATATAGAGCAGTATAAGCAAGTAATTGTATGAAATTTTAGTTTGTACTGACTACGCTAGTGATTTTTATGTAGCCTGTTGTAAAACTAGGCAAATAGCTAGGTGAGTTGATGTACCCCCAACAGACCTCTGCGTACACCCACCCCTGGCTGAGAACCTCTGCTCTAAGCCACAAGACCCCCCTTTCCTCCCACAACCCAGGAGTTTTGACCCCCACCCCACACCCAGGAGTCCTGGCTCCCAGCCTGCCCTTCTCTACCCATTAGGCCAGTCTGCAGAGCACAGAGGACACCGTGCTAACAAGGTCGTAAGGGACGCAGTCCCTGCCACAGGCAATAGCCCAGAGGACCTTGCTGCAGGGCTGGCAGCACAGCTGGGGGACAGTGAAGCAGCTCGGTGGCTTGAGGCTTCCTGTGTTAGAATGAGAGTAAGAAGGAACCTGCACGTTCTCACGAATTCCTGTTGCAGACAGATAAGTACAAGAGATGGGGTAGGGGAAAGGTGGCTTTTTCCACCTTGTAGCAGTGAGTGCCACCGGCACCAGCTCAACAGAACAGACCCCCACCTCCCTGAGCCACCCAGTCACTGCCCTGGAGCCAGATCGGAACCAGCACCTCCTGATGGGGAAGGCCCCATCTCCATTCCCCACCCCTCTGAGCCAGCCCGTTCTCCAGATCATAGCCACATGAAAGTATCAGCATAGGAGTGTATTTGACCTACTAAACTGTCTCCGTCCCCACTCCTCCCACATCTACTATCCCTTTTTCCCTCTGCCCGTAGTTCTACCTTGTAGCAAGGAGTTTCACCAGCTATAGCCCAGTGGCTGAGGCTATCTAACCTGCATATCCTGGAGGACCAGAGGGTTCCTAGAGAGAGCCTCTCCAATGATGCCTTCCTAACCCCCTCTTATTTCTCCCTTCCTCCTCTTCCCCTCCTCTGTCATCCTTTCTAACCCATCTTCTCTGCTCCCCCAGGGCACCATGGACCAAGGCAACATGACTCTCCCACCAACCACAGGGGCAAATTCCAGCCAGACCCCAGCAGCTGTGTGTGCCTCACACCTGGCTGCAGCCGTATTGCTCTTCCCCACCTTCCTGGTGGGTGTGGTGGGGAACGGGCTGTACCTGTGGGTGCTGAGGCTGAAGATGAGGATGACGGTGACCATGCTCTGGTTCCTTCACCTGATCTCCTGCTACCTTCTCTTCACCCTGCTGATCCCCTTCTTTGCCGTCTATGTTCTCCTGGGTTTCCACTGGGTCTTTGGCACAGTCATGTGCAAATTCCTCGACACCTGCATCTCTCTGGGCATGTTCACCTCTGTCTTCCTTCTCACGCTCATCAGCCTGGACCGCTACACCATCACTCACCATCCCATCTGGTGCCGGCATCACCACAATGTGCTCCGAGCTCAGAGGCTGGTTGCGGGTGTGTGGCTGGCCTCCTTCAGTCTCAGCACTCCCTACCTGGCTTTCCGGGAGACCTGGATGTTGGATGGGGGCAGAATCATCTGCATTAACAATTACGCCCTCTCCAGAGACTGGAACAGAGCCGAGCCACAGGAGCTGGGGAGACGGGTCCACCTGGCCATCTTCATGGTCCGGTTCCTGCTAGGCTTCTTTCTCCCCTTCTGCACCATCGTGGGATGCTGTGGCCTGGTGGGGCTGAAGATGAAGGAGAAGAAGCTGGCGTGGACAGGGAAGCCCTTCAAAGTCATGGTGGCCGCGGTGTTTTCCTTCTTTCTCAGTTGGCTGCCCTACCACCTCTACCAGAGCTTGAAGCTCTACAGGAAGGAGGTGCCAGAGTCAGCGATTGGTGCCTTCTTGGTCATTTACACCTTCACGACCTGCTTCACTCCCATTCTCTACCTCTTTGTGGGGGAGAAGTTCTGGCAGGTCTTCAGGACGTCTCTTCTCACTCTGGTCAAAGCGGCTTTTGTTGACGATCTTAGCAGCAGTGCCCCCAAGTATAGCAGAAGACATGGGTCTGAATTTGAGACCACAAAAACAGGAGATGGCCTGAAGATGGCCAGGTTCAGGGAGAGTTGAACATTTGGTATCCCATTTCTTTCTAGGTTCCTCATGGTTCTAAAATCTGATGGGTTCCAGGTACCTCACTTTTTATAAACCCTGCAGTCTCCCTGAATTCTAGATTCCCGGCTCTCTCCAGAATCCCATACATTCTAGGTCTCTCATTTTTTTCGTACTCAATGGCCCGTCAATGGCACCAAACCAGTAGACAGCTCCAGAATCTTGTTTGGTTTTGATCTCTCAATGTGTTCTCACCTAAGTGACTCCCTTGGATTCTGCATCACTAGCAGGCTCTGGAATCTCATTTATTATAAGCCTCTCAGTGGGTTCATACTCAAAGTCCATGGGTTCTAGATTCCTGACTGGACCAAAGACATCACTGGATTCTAGAGTGTTTTCAACCCACATAGAATCCAACAAGTTCCAGATTCTTGCTAAAAGTTTCATCCTGGTTCTAGATTTCCAAATGCTTTAAAATCCATTAGATGTAGTATATTATAGAAGAGTCTGTGTATTATAATAGAGATATCTAGCTTGTCTAGCTTCTCTAGTGCTTGTCATCAGTAGATCTCAAAGAACTTTACCAAGAAGGTCATTAGCAGTCTTCCAGTTTTTACAAATGGAGAAACTGAGGCACGGTGTGGGGCAGTGACTTGGCCAAGGTCACTCAGTAGAACTTTCAGTCTGGCCAGTGGCCGAACCGGGAACAAACCCAGGTCTCCTGCATCCCAGCCCAGGTCTCTATCCATTGCATTTCCTTAGATTGTGAGCTCTCTGGGACACCACCTGTCTTTTTGTTCTGTGTTTGTACAGCACCTAGCACAGTGGGGCCTTGGGCCAGGACTGGGGCTCCAAGAACCACCTGAAATAAAATATAATAAGGAATAATCATTCCCAGGCTTTTCTTGAACTACATAGATTCTGTAAGGCTTGTGTGGTGCCTCTGAAATATTTTATAACCACCGTGTGACCCAATCACTGGGATATTTAGTGTGTGGAGGCTCTGGTTTAGTTTAAGAGCGGCCAGTAAGGAAAACAAGCCAGCACAACAAAGAGCGACTCCAGAGAAACCACCTGCCCATGAACACTTCAGGGTGGTGAAGAGGTAATGTCCAAGTAACCAAGAAGATCCCACCTGCCAGCTCTAGCCAAGTTACAAAACCTTGGCCAAGGCTCAGGGCTAGCAGATGAAAAGGACGATAAAGACTTCAGAAGACCCTCTTGGTGGATTCTCCATCTCCAGTAATTTTTAAGGCAGGATTGGGTGCTTTTCAAAGAGGTCTGACTCTAGTTCAATCAGGGACTAATTCAGGGATGTTCTGCAGGAAGTCAGAGTAGGGGACCACCATGCTCCATCTGGCCTTGGAATCTCTGATTCTTGCCAGAGGTGAGGCAGATGCTGTTGGGGTGCTCCACCAGTTGTCACCTAAAGCCCACAGGGTTGTTTGAGGAAGCCAGGCCTGCATAGGCCACCAGCCCAGGGTGGAGACTGTAGGGAAGTTAGACGTGCATTTTACTGTTCAGATGAAACAAGACTGACAACCATGACAGATACCACCTTTCGCTGATTCAATAGGATTTCATGGATTCTAGGAGTCCTGGCCGATAGTTAACCTCTTGGGTCTCAGCTCTGTCAGTGTTTTGAATGTGATTTGATCTGATCTAGGCTAGATTTAGACATCATGTTTTCCAAGCCCCTGTATGATTCAAAAGCCAATAAGATCCTATGAGGTCTAGATATTTGGCTGGTTCTAACCTTTGGTTTCTAGGTTTGCCAAGATTTTAAAACCCAAATAGCTACTATGTAGTCTAGAACATCCTAGTTTCCAAGCTCATATATGACATCCTAGACCAAAGAGGAGCAGTTTGGGTTTTAAAAAACTTGTCAGACCTAGATCTCAAGAGGTTCAAGAACCACTCAAATGTCTAGAACTCATGGGGTACTATGGGATTTTTATATATATGTGTGTGTGTGTGTAAGTAAGTAAATACAAACACAGTAGTGTCACATGAGTTCTAGATATTTGGTGAGTTCTTCAACGTCTTCAGTTCTAGGTGTGACAATGTCTTGAAACGCAATCAGATCTGACATGGTCTAGTATTCAAGGGCTCCAAGCACCTATATATTTGAAAAAACAATAGGATGCCATAAATTCTAGATATGTGGCTAGTTCTCGAACCTCCTGGGTTCCTATTCACTGTGTTTTTTTTTTTAAATTACGGAACCTAGAGCCTTTTACAAACAAGACCCCTCAGGGCGGCATCTCTGGAATTGAGAACATTCTCCGCTTTGCAGGCGAAGTCCATGGAAGCACATACTGACTTGAGACACCTTGCAACAGGCCTGATGTTCACAAAGGGTTCAGCTCCTTCTTCTGGAAAATCAGGCCTCTTTAATGGTGTTCATCTGGGAAACCCTCCAAAAATAGAAGCATAACAAATCACCAATTATTTTGGAACATTAAGCCTGTAAGGCAATAGGGCATGAAGTGAACAGACCAGATCCTCAGCCAGTTTAAATCAGTGTTGCTCTATTGGTTTCACTTCAGAGTTCTCGGGTTCTTCTCCTGCCTCTGGGAGGGGAGCGGGGTCTAGCAGGGTAGAGTGTGAGGGCTAAGAGCAAGGACTCCTCTGTTCCATCCCCAGCTCTGGGAGGGTAGTGATCTCTAGAAGTTAGAGCAAACTTAGTAACATCAAAACATTTAGTGAATAGTATCAAGTTTGCCAAATTGTTTCTCTCAACCACCAGAAATCTGACATTTTCTTTTTTGAAATGGCTTTATCTTGAAATCTGCTTCAATTATTTTATTTTTTATTTAAAATGTGTAAAATCCAAGCTCACAAAAAAACCCATTTTGTTCCAACTGAAAGAAACCTTCCCCACCCCCACCTTTTCATTTGCCAAAAAAATCATTTGGGGTCATCTCCAAATAAGTGCCCCCCCAAAAAAAATTTCCGGAATAACCAGAGACCCGAAGAATTGGTTATTGGCACAGGACTTACATGCCATCTGTGGTCCCAATTCAGCCCCATTGTGGCTGAAGACACCAGGTCAAAGCTGATAATAGGGACGAGAACTCAAACATCTCCATGTTGAGATTGAAATAGCAGTGGCCGTGTCTCTAAGCCTCCACGTGTCAGCCCAACATGTATGTTACTCACCCACAATTTCCGGTGGAAGCCGTAACTTGCAAAGTTACTATTAAACACAGGTGTGACCAGTTTGAGGAGCAGACTCACTTTTGCAGTACGGCTGCACCAGCCTCGGTCCTGTTGCATAGCTGAGCTGAGGGTCTGTCTGGGCTTGTTGTTTCCTGAAATTTGGCCTCTTTGCTTTTTCCCCCTCGCTCTGCACCGAGAACATTATAACCATCTGAAAATGTTCAATCAGCTTGTGCAGGGGAGTGGGGGGGCTGTATCACGGGAACCCCTCTACCAAAGGACCCCAAATTTGCATCACTCCTACCTCCGTTGCTAAGTGCTGGTTTTCAAGACAGTTGCCCCCCGCATGGGGGGCATCAATGCAATTTGTGAATATTAACAGCAGCTCATCTTCAGGGGGCTGCATTTCATGATGCCACCAATCAGATGACCGCCCTTTACCCCCGCAGACTCCAGCAGAGCCCCTGCGGCTTGGTGCCACTTTCCAAGTCAATGCGAGTCTGCAACTGGTTTTCAGAATGGTGTGAAGAATTTAAGAACAGCTCCTTTTCATGTGGTTTTAACTGAGGGCCCCGGATCACCACCCTCTGAACCTGCCCCAATCACTCTGCCCCGGGCCTTGCTCAGAGACGGCCAATTTCAAGGCAAGCCGAGCAGGCGCGTGGATTTCAGAGCACTTGGAATCATTTGCTCTGACAGGAAGAGGTTTCTCTGCAGCAGCGGCAGAAGCGCTCTTAGCAGATCTGCTGTGGGAGGACTTAGGCTCCCAGGCCTTGGGCAGTTCTGAGCTCAGCATCTGCAGGACCTGGTTGCAAGCGGCCCCCTGAATCCAACAGCCCTTTGCTCTCTGCACACTCACGTCCAACCCTGGGCCATCAGCCCGGCCGCACTCATGCCAGCCCGTGACCATGCCAGCCCCTGTGACCGTGCCTCTGGGGCACGTGCCTCTGAGAGCCCTGTTGAAGCTCTAGTCCCTTTGGACAGGTGGCTCCCTCTGAGGGGCGACGGGTGGTGTTGATATTTGCCCAGGGGGTAGCACTGGACCCCATATTTCTGTGCATCCTTGGCCCTCTGTGCCCGACTGGTCGGTCCGGGCTACAGCCTGAGCCTGGTATACAGCCAGCCAGTCTCAGGGGGCTTTTTCTACTAAGGCAGACAGTGAATTGTTGTTTCCATTTGTGGTTTGCATTGTCTAGGTAGGCAGAGCAGCCTTGGGTGCATGGTGATGATTCAGAGATAAAGGAAGTGAAGTGAACACACGGACGCGAGAGCGGAACAGACACACGGGACCATTTGCTGAGCAAATACTCACATTTCTCTCCGCCAGGTCTCTCTCGGCACTGTCTCTGTGTTCCCATCGGCCCCGCTACCCATGGGAGGCGAGAGATGGGCAGAGACCCCCTAGGTGGGGCTGACGAGCCATTTCCATTCTAAGCCCTGCTGGAAATCACAGACATTTGTTATCACCAAGGAAAACCTGTGCGACTCCCTGCTGCTGGGTACCGGTGGGTTAACCTGTGGGACTCCCTGTCACTGGCATTATTAGGTTAACCTGTGGGACTCAATGCAGAGGGATACAATTATGCAAGGTCTGTGACAGACGGTGAATTTCTCTGTCTCGTTTCAAGTCAATCAGATGTGAAATTCCCACTTTATGATGCTTGAACTCCCTCCGTCCCAGAACGGGGGTTAGAACCCAGGAGTCTTGACTTCCCAGCCCCCTGCTTTAACCCTCTACATCCCACTCTCCTCCCAGAGCAAGAGCTAGAACCCAGGAGTCCTGACTTCCTATTTTCCTGCTCTAATCCACCACACCCCTCCCAGAGCTGGGGATAGAACCCAGGAGTCCTGGTTTCCCCCCACACCCTGCTCTAACCATTAGTCCATTCTGCAGAGCACAGAAGACTCCATGCTAACAAGTCGTGGGAGGCACTCCTTCCCCCGAGCCAGTCAGCCCTCTGCCCTAGGGCCAGACCAGAGCCTGTGCCCCCTAGAGTGGAAAGGACCCATGTCCTATTACCTGCTCCACAATCTTGTGAGTTCTGGATTGAGGGCCAGGACCCCTGGATTCTATTTCTGATTCGGGGAGGCGAGGTGAGACCAGGGGGCTAGAGGGGAAAGGCATAACTCCTGGGTTCTGTCCCCTCTCTGTGACTCAGTTACCTCATCTAACAAGGATATGTGTGTGTGTGTGTGTGACCTTGCTGTCCCCTGCTTGAGGGGATGAGCCCTGCTCTGCGTGTGTGTGTGTGTGTGTGTGTGTGTATGTGTGTGTCCCTACTGAGCGTTGCTGTGATACCTGTGTGTGCTTTTGCATACCGATTGGGAGTGCCCACGGGGGGAGGCCTGGCACCAGAGATGACCCCTTCCTTCCCCTGCACACTGTCTGGGGGGCTGAAAAGCTGAAAAGTACCACAAACTGGAGTTAGAAAGGCTGGGGAAGAGAGGCTGTGACACAGACAGCAGGGCTCGTCCCCTCCAGCATGGGACACACACACACACACACACAGAGCAGGGCTCGTCCCCTCCAGCACGGGACACACACACACACACACACACACACACACACAGAGAGCAGAGCTCAGCCCCTCCAGCATGGGGCAGCAGGGACACACACACACACACAGACAGAGTCTCTCTCTCTTCCCCCCAGCCACACACGCCCAGCCCGGCTTCCTTCGCAGCGGACTCAGATCCGCACCCGCCCGGCGGCCCCCCGGGACGTGGCAGCAGCCGGGTGAGTCGCGCCCCGCTCCCTGCACAGGGGCCGGGCAGCCTGGCGCCCATCCCCGCGGCCTCTGGACTCTTACCAGACAGGGTGAACCCCCTGCCCCTCGGGCTCGTGGAACAATCTGTATGGGAGGGGGCTGAGAGCTCTTGACCCAAACTGCAAATGGAAACCACTTCAAGCCAGAGGGTGCTGCAGTCCCCCCAGCACCCCTAGTTCCAGCACCTATGCCCCCATCCCCCGGGAAACCAGCGCTACCCGACTCAGACAGATGGGGAAACTGAGGCACAGGAGAAGCAAGAGTCCTGGCTCCCAGCCCGTCCTTTGTTCTACCCTCTAGACCCACTCCCCTCCCATGGCCAGGGATAGAACCCAGGAGACCTGGCTCTCAGCCCACCCCCCTCGCCAACTCTAACCTCTGGTGAGTGATTTTGCTTTTGCTGTGGGGAATTGGGGTGGGGGGGAACTGGGATTTCATGGGTTAGAGCAGGGGGGCTGGGAGCCAGGACTCCTGGGTTCCTTCCACCCCGGCTCTGGGAGGGGAGTGGTATCTAGAGGTATCTAGTAGATATGGGGCCGGGGGCTGGGAGGCAGGGCTCTTGGGAGACAAGTAGGGTCTAGTGGGTAGAGGGGGGGTGGGAAGAGTAGTCTGGACTCCTGGGTTCTATTCACAGCCAGGGCTGGGCTCTTCCCCCCCCCCCCCCGTTCCCCGCCTTCTCTGTAGCTGAGACCTTGAGGATGGATGCCGTTGCTCTGGCTACAGCTGTACAGTATGTCTGGGAACATTGCGGGGGCGTGGGGGGGGCGACAGGTGAACGGGTCCCACCACGGGGCGGTGGCAACCTGCAGGGGAGGGAAGGTACGTTCTGTTCGTGGCTGGGAGGAGGGGAGTCTAGGGCTGGGAGCAGGGGGCTTGGAGCCAGGACACCTGGGTTCTAGCCCCAGCTGTGGGAGTGGAGTGGGGTCTAGTGGTTGGGGAGGGGGGTAGGAGCCAGGACTCCTCCACTGTTCTGGGCAGGGAGGGGGATCTAGTGGTTAGAGCGGGGGGGAGGGTCCTGGGCGACAGTATTTATAGAGAGGTGTAAACGCAAGAGACGAGGAAAGAGCGACAGGTGCTCCTCCAGAGAATCAGTCGCAGAAGCAGGAAGAGAACCCAGGAGTCCTGGCTCCCAGGGCCCCCCTTGCTCTGACCCGCTGGCAGGGCTGCCAACTGTCCCTTATTACAAGGGGCGCCCCTTGGTTTTCCATCTCCCTGCAAGAAGCTCGGGACTTGCTGAGTTCTGCAAAAAGCAGCAAGAAAACCCCCCTGGTGAATGTAGGTGAGTCCTGCTCAGGGTTGTTATGATTATCGTTAATAGGAACAATATCGGGAGTGGGTGGGGCGGGGGGGCTAAGAAAATAGCCCCTTGTTTTTGAAATACAATGTTGGCAACCTTAAACCCACCCAGAGCCAGGGATAGAACCCAGGAATCCTGGCTCCTAACCCCCCTCATTCTGACCACTAGACCCCACTCCCCTCCCAGAACTGGGGATAGAACCCAGGAGTCCTGACTCCAATTCACCCATCTCACTTCCTCCCCTCCCCTTCCCTCACTCTGCCCCCAACTCTAGCTGGCACAGGGGTCTGGGCCCCAGCAGCTGGCTGGAGCAATGATCGCGCAGCAGCCATGCTCAAGCCCTAACCACCCCCCACAGGGGTAGGGGGCCTGGGGAGCTGGCTCCTCGCCCAGTGCCAAGCGACGCCGGCCCTCCCAGGCCCCCCGCTGGCACAGCACACAGCTGAGCTCTCACCACCATGGGGCTGGGAAATTGACGCATTAGGATGGACACGTTGGGCCCAGCTGGTTGTTTGGGAACGAAGCTAGGAGGGGGACCTGCGGTCAATGCAACTGCGCCTATTAACGTCACTAAGTGAGCAGGGGTCAGAATGAGGGACGGGGGTGGAGGGAGCCGTCTCACACACACACTCATTCCTTCCAGCAGAGACATGCACAGGCGTACACACACACACACACACACACACACACACACACACACACACCCATTAGTTTAGTTAGCACATGGGTAATGGGGGAGTGGAGGTCCAGATCATCCCAGCATGCAACTGAGTCTGGGACCTCAATAGTGGCCCAGTTAATGAGTCCTGGCTCCCAGCCCCTGCCTGCTCTAACCTACCAGATCCCACTCCCTTCCCAGAGTCAGGGATAGAACCCAGGAGTCCTGGCTCCCAGCCCCTGCATCCGAAGCCATGCGAGAGAACCCAAGTGTAGGGCCTTTCACAACCTACCTGTCTCTTCGGCAGGGCGATGCTGCCCTTCAACTCCACATCCGGGGAGGCCCCACTGCGCCAGGCCATGAAGGTCACCGCGGCCGTGGCCTTCGGCTTCATCTTCTTGGCGGGGGCGGCTGGGAACGGGGCGGTGCTGTGGGTCACGGGCTGGAAGCTACGCTGGACCCCCAACACTGTATGGTTCTTCAACCTGGCCATGGCCGACGTGACCTCCACCTCTCTGATCCTGGTCACCATCCTGTACCTGGCCCTGGATCTGAACTGGCCCTTTGGCTCCGTGGCCTGCAAGTTGGCCAACTGCCTCTTCAGCTTGAGCCTCTGCAGCGGGGTCCTGCTGCTCAGCGCCATCAGCGTGGACCGGTGCACGGTGGTGGTGGCCCCGGTCTGGTGCCGCCATCACCGCACGCCGCGGCTCAGCTGGGTGACCTGTGCTGCCATCTGGGCCCTGTCACTGGCCACCTTCGTGCCCAGCTCCTTCCTCTTCTCCGAGCTCTCCCTCGAGAGGAACCGGAGCTCCTGCAGCAACCTGGACATCTTCCAAGACTGGAGGCGCCAAGAGGCCGAGATCTTGACCGTGTTCATCTTCCTCTCCCAGTTCCTCCTGCCCTTGGTGGTCATCTCCGTGTCCTACTCCGTCCTGGTGGCGGCCATGAGGCGGAAGAGGCTGGCCAAGTCCAGCAAGCCCCTCTTGGTGGTCACCAGAGTCATCTTCTGCTTCTTCCTCTGCTGGTCGCCCTACCATGCCTTGGCCTTGGCCAGGATCTCCATGGCCCACGTGCCCAGCGCCGTGCGCCTGGTGGCCATCCCTCTCTCCAAGTGCCTGGCCATGTTCAACAGCTGTATCAACCCCCTGCTCTATGTCTTTGCCGGGAGGGAGTTCCAGGATGCCGTGCGGAGGCCCCTGGTGCAGGCCTTCAAGACAGCCTTCGAGGAGGTGCCACCAACCCATGTGTGAAGGGGGAGATGCCGTACTGCAGGGAGCTGGCTGGGGGAGCTCTCCCCTGGCAGTCAGGGCTGGCCCCGGTGCCCCAGTGTGGTGCTGTGCCTCAGGGGACACGCCGGGGGCTCTCCCCTGGCAGTCAGGGCTGGCCCCGGTGCCCCAGTGTGGTGCTGTGGCACAGGGGACACGCCGGGGGCTCTCCATCTCATTTTGAAATGAAAAAACTCAGTTCAGTCCATTCTGTTTGAACAATTGCTTTGAACCTGCCTCCCCCGCCAGGGAATTGCTTCTAAACACACACGTTCCCCAGCTTGTCGATTTCAATCGAGCCACGTTTTCTGACACAGACTCTGCCCTTTGGAAAACCTCAGCCAGCTCTTCTGGAGAGGCCGGCCTCCACTGGGGGGTATGAAGAGCCCCACAAGGGGTGACAGACCCGTCTCTGCCCCCAACCATCACAGAACTGATAGGGAGAAAAGGAAGGGATTTGTTAACCCTGACTGGCTGATCTCCAGGTGATTGTGGAGGGGCCTTTCCCCTCTAAGGGACACAGCCCCTGGCTGGCTATGGGGGACAGGGAACAGCACATAGGCCCTTTCCCCTATATGGGGCACAGCCCCAGGCCAGAGGATTGGATGGCTCCGAGGGCAGGGATGGTCTTAGGATGTCAGCGCTTGTCAGGAAGGAGACTGAAATTCCAGGGAAAGGGTCACAAACTCCCTCAGTGCTTGGCCTGCAGCCCTTGACTTGCCAGCCCCAGCCCAAATCCCTTCCACTGCCCACATGTCCCCATGGGGGTTTCATGGGGACACAGGATTTTCCATTACAGCGTGTCTCAGCCACCATAGCTGCCTTGCACTGCAGCTGGATAAACAGCAACCCCACCCCAGAGGTGGTTGCATCTCAGCTGCAGCTGAGGGATCGCTGTATAAACAGCCCCTGCACCCCACCAGCACCTAAAGTTGCTTCAGCACTTTAAGATCCTTTTGTTCCACCCCACCCCCAAGAACCGCTCAGTTCTGTCCACAACCACAACCACACAGGAACGGTCGAGCATTTTATTCATCAGGGAGAAGAAAACAAAACAAGTTTTCACAAAACAAAAACCACACACATTTGCTTTAAAGTGACATTTCACTAAGTGTGGAGGAGGAGGGGGACAGGGGGACTTGTGTTAAAGGGTGCGGGGGATTAGGGATCACCCTGTATTTGCTCAGTGCATGACACCAGGGCAGCAGCGAAGGGAAGGGTCACGCTGGGGCATAGGCATTTGCATGGTAAGGGCAGGAGTGTGAGTGGTTAAATGCTCCTTGACTTTAAGAGGCCATCCCCATTAGATGGCTCTGTGATGCCCCGCTCCTTCCAGGTGAGGGGCACAACCCCAGAGAACTGAAAGCAGGGGCACGTGGCAGGATTGATGGCCATGGGGCTAGAACCCAGGGGAAATCCTGATCCAATTCCTGCCCAGTCAGCAGCACCTGAAGGGTGGGGGCTTCTCCTTACCATAGCCGAGAGGCTGGGGGGTGAACTCTGAGCAGATTTTAGCCTCATGACCCAGATCAAGGTCATGACCCCGCACCCCAAACATTGCCTGTAAAATCCCAGCTCAATTCTCCCAACCCAGCTCTCCATGGGGGCTGGGGAAGGGGTCTCAGACCCTTGTGAGGGTTGATTGGCAGAGAGGATTTGAGAATGTCAGCTGACCCGCTGCCATGAGGGCCCGCCCCCCATGTTCTAATCAGCATCTCACACCCTGGAGAGATCACCCCGGGGGGTTTCAGGCTCCAGCGTTTGGATCCGAAAGCCCTTTGCCCCACAGTGAGAAGCGTTTGCAGCCTCCCCGAAGCTGGCATCAGGCGGGCGCCTGCCAACATGAACCTGCCCAGAGCCCAAAAGATGAAACTGACAAGGGGGACCCCCTCCAGCCCAGTGTGAAACTGACCAGCACCAAAACGCACATTAAAGAAACCTGTTACCAGAGGGAGATTTGGTCTCCTCTGCTTAAAACTTGCCCCCGCCGGGGGGGCATTGGGATGAGTGATTTTGGGGAGCTATGGGGGGGATCTGTGGGAGGGACGAGGGCCTAGGATGGCAATGCTGAATCTGGAGGGGGTTTAACGCTGCAGGGGAAGAGGAGGAGGAGGCAGATTTCAGCAGAGGAGGGAGACAAGCAGCGGGATGAAGGAAGAGGAAGGAGGAGAGCGGGGACGCGGGTGGCCGTGGTACAGAACAGCCCGGGGCCAGCTAGGGACAGAGCCTTTCTTAAGACCAGCTGAAACCAGCACCGCCCCTTCCCCCCTACCCTGATCTCCTCCTGCGCCCCTCACGCGGTGGGCAGGGACTGGAGGGGCGAAGCTGCTGAGGGATGCAATGAGCCATCCAGAGGGGGAGGCAGCACAGGGATGGGGGACTCCAGGAGCAACGAGCTGCCCCCCAACCTGCAGTGTTTGAGTGCGGGGGGGGGTACTGGGGGGCTGAGTGCTGCACCCTGGTGAATGACCAGATGGGAGATGAACTGTCAGAGGGGGAAGGGCCGTGATGTCCTGGCGAGCAGGGGGCTGATTGGAATGGGGAGGTCCTGTATTGGGCTGTCGGGCACCCCCACCCAACAGGGGTTCATACACATGCACAGAGGCTTGGGGAGGGGCCAGGGAGCGAGGGTCCGATGGCAGCTGGAGGTCAGGGAGACGACAGGGCACATCCTCTGGGTCAGGCCAGTGCCAGCACTGTGGGGAGGAGAGAGAAGGGGTCAGATCACAGGGCCATGGGTCTCAGCCCCAGAGACCTCTCCCACCTTCTGGATGTGTTGGGGTGGGGGGGACAGTGGTTCTCCCTGAAGGCCCATCCCCACGTATTGGAGAATCCCAGAAGCCAGATGGGGTATCCCCAAGGCACCCCCCCTGACTTGGGTCAGAGGGGAAAACCCAGAAGCCCCCACCCCAACACAGCCCTAATCATATAATGCGGGCCCTGATATGACATGGGGGTCAAAGAAGGGGCCTTCAACAAAGACACCCCCAAACCCCATGCTCCCAGCAGGTGGGGGATTGGTGACAGGAGGTAATCACTACAGACCTCACCTAGCACCCCCTGCCCCAACACCACACAGGGCCCCATGAGGCTGGATCAGCCAGGCAGGGCCCAGCAACACCCCACTCCCTACAGCGGGGAGGCACCCGGGGGGCCGACACTGCAGCCCGGTCCCAACCCCACCCCATACCGGTCAGGGCCTCCTGTGCGAAGTATTTGACATCAACATCCTGGTCCTGAGTGAGCTTCTCCAGCACCGGCTTCACCTCGTTCTGCAAGGTGCTGCAGGGGGCAGGGGGCAGTTAGAGGGACCCGCAGAGCAACAGACATGGGGGGCAGAGCAGACCAGAACCCTGGCCCAGGGGAACCCCCCTCCCCGCTTCCCATCACAGCTGGTTGGGTGGAGGTGAATGGCGGCCTAGAGTCCCGCCTCCCTCTGCCCCCCCAGCCCTGCCTCAGTACCCCCCCCCGCCGCCCTCCCCTCCCCCATCCCCACTCCCCTAGCAGATTTCAACCTCCCGCCCTCAACCCCATCCAACCCTGCCCAGTGCCACAGCCAAAGCCCGGCCCCACCCCTTGGCTGTACCTGTTGTCCAGGATTGGTCCTATTTTCTGCAGGGACTTGGCCACGTTGAAGCGGACGTTGGCAACAGCATCGCCCGCCATGCGCAGCACAGTGGGCAACATGTGTTTGGTGGTGATCTCCTGTCCACACACTTCCGAAAGCACCTGGGGGGATGGGGAGGGAGAGAGGAGCGTGTTACGCCAGCGCTGAATTGGTGCCCATTGTGCAAAACAGTAGAACCCAAGAGACTCCTGGCTCCCAGCTCCCCTGCGCTAACCCCTAGACCCCACTTCCTTCCCAGAGCTGGGGAGAGAACCTGGGAGTCCTGGATCCCAGCCCCCACCCCGCACTAACCCCTAGACTCCCCCACACCAGGTGTCTGGGCTCCCCCTGCCCCCAGAGGGGCACTCACATTGATGCAGAAGAGCGTGGTCATGCGGTGCAGGTAGTTGGGGTCATTGGACATGGCCAGCACTTTGGGGATGATGGTGGCGTGGGCCCAGTCTTTGCCGAATTTTTCCACCAGTTTCTTCAGGTTGCTGGTGGCTGCCTCCCGGATGGCATAGACTAGGAAGGGAGAAGAAAACGTGTCACCGGGGGTGGCCGGGGCTCTGCGCCAATCCTGGCAGCTGGCTACCAACAGCGGCATGCTAACCCCAATTCCTCCACCCTGAGATCTGGGCTAGGAAGAGTCACCCTCTGGATTTTGAGTCTTCAGGGGTTACAATTCACCCAGCCCGCGCCACCCCACCTTCACCAGGTGCCCCCTTTATACCCTGTTTTCAGTAGCGCTTGTCAGCCACCCTGCAAAACATTGGGAGGAAAACACAGTATTTGTCAAGGTTCTCTTGTGGCTTTCGAGAATTCTCATTTAAAAACACAGGCACCTTCTGCTTCAGCTTTCCCTGCTGCGCAAGAGTTGCTGATTGTCCATAATTATCCCCATCAGACACTATTAGAAATCCCCACCAGCCCCAGGGTTCTCACGGCTGAGAGGGCTAAGAATTGGCCGTTCATTTTAAACAAGAGCTGGGATTTTTGCATGATCGAAGTCCAGAAGGGCCCAATTAGATTGTCTGGCATCATCTCCACATAGCGCAGACCACTCCACTTCCTCCAGCTCCCTCTGGGTTGAGCCCCACAACTTGTGTTTGGCAAAGAGCATCTTCCAGAGCGGCCTCCAGTCCGGATCTGGGCCTTACTTCTCACATGAATTTATCCGGTGGGGACAAGGTGGTTCCCCTCTGAGAAGAACCTGAGGAAGCCAGGCTGAGTCACCCCCAGGAAGCAGAGCAGACTTGGGGGGTGGGAGGGAGGGGGAGAAGCCCCAAGACAGGGCCCACCCGGACCAGGAAGAGATGAACTACAGGAGTCGCTGGCGAAGGGAAGCAGCGGGCAAACGCTACTGGGGAAGACGCAAGGCGAGACACGCTGGGCCTGGCAACGAAGCAGAGGATTTCAGTGGAGCCCGAGAGGGGCTGAACTATTAATTTGGGCACCTGTGCTGGGCTTTAAGCAGGACCTTTTGCTATCCGGGAAGGGGAGTGAAGTGACAGGTGGAAACCTGAGCCACCAACTCCCCAGAGATGGAGTTGGGAGAAGACCCCAGCCAGGACTGGAAACAAACACTGGAGGGGGGAAGGGAAGTGTAGGGTACAAGAGGCAAAGTTCTAGGATGCTACATCTCCAGCCCTCTTTCCCACCCCCTGCCCTGCAGCCGAGGGGAATTCTCACCTCCCCCCACATAACCCCTTTCAGGAGTGGTTTCCCCCTGCGGAGGCCCCTCATCCCCTTCCAGAGCAGTGGCCAAGTGAAACTAACTAGGTCTTGCTCACCCCACAGCATTGAGCTGAGACACACAGCTGAAGAGCCTAGTCAACTGCAAAGCTGCCCTGAAACTGACCAGACTCTTGTTAATTGGATTTCCCAGGGGGAAAGTGACCTAGATCTTGTCAGTGTCACATGGCTGTGACAGCTAGGACCAAGTGGATGGGGCTACAAAACCCCAAGCAGAGGATCTGGGAGCCCTTATAAATCAATAGATCAAAGGGCAATTACTCAATCAGTGAAGGTTAATTTGTTTGTATTGGAGTAGGATGCACTGCCTCTGCAGTGCCAGGCGCTGCTCAGACACAGCCAGAGTCAGCTCTGGCCCCGAAGAGCGCAGTCTAAGCGAACAAAGGAAGGAGTCAGAGCCCCAATTTCTAAGCATACCCACGACCTGCTGAAGGTTACACCCAGTGTGTGGAACAGCCAGGAACAGAGCCCAGGAGTCCTGGCACCCAGCCCTCTGCGTGAGCCTCAAGACCAGCCTTCACCTCTTATGACCTTAGAGCCCAATCTCCCACGATGCACCATTGCTTGGTCCGAGTTGTGGGGCTCCACCCCGCAGCGGTTAAGTTCCCACTCAAACCAAGGGCCCAGGAGCCAGCCCTGTCCACGGGGGAGCCCTGGGGGCCGGGTCCCCTGAGCGACACTCACCATGATCCACCAGCCAAGCCATGCACAGGGAATTCAGCTTCTCATCAAAGAACTCCACCCCCTGGAAAGGAAGAGACTGTTAGTCCCAGAACTCTGGGCCAGACCCAGGATCTTGTGGGAGAGACGGGGCCCCTGGAAAACAGGCACTGTTCTGATTTCATAGATGAGGTGCTGCTGGTGGAGAGAACCCAGGAGTCCTGGCTCCCAGCAACCCCAGGACTGATGAATTGCGCTTCCTGCGCCACAGCACCCCCTAGGGCACTGGAGCCAACCCTGACTTCCAGGGGAGAGCCCCCACCCGACACTGTGCTGCAGGGTGTGCCCATGTACTACGCTGGGGCACCGGGGCCAGCCCTGACCACGTGGGAAGCCTGGACCCTCTCATCCATGTCCTGTCTCTTGCTAAGCAGGAAAATGCCTGGTCAGGATACCACCAGCCGGGCCTGATCCTTCCAGGCCTTTGATCCCAAAGCCCCCACGCTCCCCACAGCCTCCTTACCAGCTGCCCAGCCAGCAGGGGCATGTACTCGATGATGGCCAGCCTGACGCGCCATTTGGCATCCTCAGCCAGCTCCACGATGGCCGGCAGCAGCGACTGCGAGAGCTGCCGGATGCCAATCACCTCATTGACACAATCCAGGTTCGAGATGATGTTGAGCCGAACCTCAGGGCACTGGGGGGAGGGACAGACCTCAGAGCAAAGGCTTTCCACACAAGATGGAACCCAGGAGTCCTGGCTCCCAGCTCCCCCATGCTGTAACCACTAGGACCCAGTCCCCTCCCAGAGCCAGAACCCAGGAGTCCTGGGCTCTCCCCCCACCCCAGAGCCAGAACCCAGGAATCCTGGGCTTCCCCCCCCGCCCCCCAACTAGGCCCCATTCCCCTCCCAGAGCCAGAAATTGAAACCAGGAGTCCGGGCCAGAGCCTCGCGAACCAGCTGAGCGGCAGCGAACCAGCGGAGCAGCGGGGACAGCAGAGCAGCTCACAGCAGGAGTTTGCCTGGGACTGGTAAGTATCCGAGTGTGTGTGTTTGCTTGCTGAGGAAGTATCCGAGCGTGTGTTTGCTGGGAGGGCAGGGAGAGAGCCTGAGTGAGTGTCTGATTGGCTGCTAGCCTGCAGGGGGCGGGCATTAGGGTGTCTGTGTGTTTGCGTCAGGGAAGCCTGGCTGTTTAAAAATAGCCAGAGCCCCGCGAACCAGCGGAGCAGCGGGGACAGCAGAGCAGCTCACAGCAGGAGTTTGCCTGGGAGTTCGCCTGGAGTGAGCCCAGTGAGGCTTACATCTTGCCAACGTCTCTGAGGAAGCTCATAGTAGGTAGGTGATATGGAAGGGGGGGGTTCAGCTGTTGTGACCTGCACTGGATGTGCCATGTTTGTCTTTCTTCCACAGGACAGAAGCGACTTTGTCTGTACAAAGTGCAAGCTGGTCTCCATATTGGAAGAGAAGATTGAAGGTCTGGAGCAACAGGTAACGACCCTGCGTTGTATACGAGAGACTGAGGATTTTCTGGACCAAACTCAGGATAGCCTTCTAGGGGCACAAAGCTCTAAAGATATAGAGCAGGTTGCACAGAGGGGCCAAGAGGCCAGTGAAGAAGCTTGGCAACATGTGACCTCCAGAAGAGGTAAGCGGAATGTCCGGGTTCCAGTAACACAGACACAGGTAACTAACCGCTTTCATGTTCTCTCCACAGGTACCAATGCGGAGAGTGGACCAGATGATATGTCTGGGGGGAGAAAGCAGAAGGAGACTCCGCTGGTTGGGAGGCATGAGATGCGATGTCCTGAGGTTGGGGGTTCCACGACCACCACTCCCAAGAGGAGAAGGCGGGTGGTGGTGGTCGGGGACTCTCTCCTCCGGGGGACTGAGTCATCTATCTGCCGCCCTGACCGGGAAAACCGAGAAGTCTGCTGCTTGCCAGGGGCTAAGATTCGTGATGTGACGGAGAGACTGCCGAGATTCATCAAGCCCTCGGATCGCTACCCCTTCCTGCTTCTCCACGTGGGCACCAATGATACTGCCAAGAATGACCTTGAGCGGATCACTGCGGACTACGTGGCTCTGGGAAGAAGGATAAAGGAGTTGGAGGCGCAAGTGGTGTTCTCGTCCATCCTCCCCGTGGAAGGAAAAGGCCTGGGTAGGGACCGTCGAATCGTGGAGGTCAACAAATGGCTACGCAGGTG
Source organism: Dermochelys coriacea (assembly GCF_009764565.3). NCBI lineage: Eukaryota > Metazoa > Chordata > Testudines > Dermochelyidae > Dermochelys > Dermochelys coriacea. The sequence continues at coordinate 13,582,425 of NC_050091.1, forward strand.
GTGTCTGAGAGAAGGCTTTGGATTCTTTGACCATGGGATGGTGTTCCATGAAGGAGGAGTGCTGGGCAGAGACGGGCTCCATCTTACGAAGAGAGGGAAGAACATCTTTGCCAGCAGGCTGGCTAACCTAGTGAGGAGGGCTTTAAACTAGGTTCACCGGGGGAAGGAGACCAAAGCCCTGAGGTAAGTGGGAAAGCGGGATACCGGGAGGAAGCACAGGCAGGAATGTCTGTGAGGGGAGGGCTCCTGCCTCATACTGGGAATGAGGGGCGATCAACAGGTTATCTCAAGTGCTTATATACAAATGCACAAAGCCTTGGAAACAAGCAGGGAGAACTGGAGGTCCTGGTGATGTCAAGGAATTATGACGTGATTGGAATAACAGAGACTTGGTGGGATAACTCACATGACTGGAGTACAGTCATGGATGGTTATAAACTGTTCAGGAAGGACAGGCAGGGCAGAAAAGGTGGGGGAGTAGCACTGTATGTAAGGGAGCAGTATGACTGCTCAGAGCTCCGGTACGAAACTGTGGAAAAACCTGAGTGTCTCTGGATTAAGTTTAGAAGTGTGTGCAACAAGAGTGATGTCATGGTGGGAGTCTGCTATAGACCACCGGACCAGGGGGATGAGGTGGATGAGGCTTTCTTCCGGCAACTCACGGAAGCTACTAGATCGCATGCCCTGATTCTCATGGGTGACTTTAATTTTCCTGATATCTGCTGGGAGAGCAATACAGCGGTGCATAGACAATCCAGGAAGTTTTTGGAAAGCGTAGGGGACAATTTCCTGGTGCAAGTGCTAGGGGAGCCAACTAGGGGGAGCGCTTTTCTTGACCTGCTGCTCACAAACCGGGTAGAATTAGTGGGGGAAGCAAAAGTGGATGGGAATCTGGGAGGCAGTGACCATGAGTTGGTTGAGTTCAGGATCCTGACGCAGGGAAGAAAGGTAAGCAGCAGGATACGGACCCTGGACTTCAGGAAAGCAGACTTTGACTCCCTCAGGGAACAGATGGCCAGGATCCCCTGGGGGACTAACATGAAAGGGAAGGGAGTCCAGGAGAGCTGGCTGTATTTCAAGGAATCCCTGTTGAGGTTACAGGGACAAACCATCCCGATGAGTCGAAAGAATAGTAAATATGGCAGGCGACCAGCTTGGCTTAATGGTGAAATCTTAGCGGATCTTAAACGTAAAAAAGAAGCTTACAAGAAGTGGAAGGTTGGACATATGACCAGGGAAGAGTATAAAAATATTGCTCGGGCATGTAGGAAAGATATCAGGAGGGCCAAATCGCACCTGGAGCTGCAGCTAGCAAGAGATGTCAAGAGTAACAAGAAGGGTTTCTTCAGGTATGTTGGCAACAAGAAGAAAGCCAAGGAAAGTGTGGGCCCCTTACTGAATGAGGGAGGCAAGCTAGTGACAGAGGATGTGGAAAAAGCTAATGTACTCAATGCTTTTTTTGCCTCTGTTTTCACTAACAAGGTCAGCTCCCAGACTGCTGTGCTGGGCATCACAAAATGGGGAAGAGATGGCCAGCCCTCTGTAGAGATAGAGGTGGTTAGGGACTATTTAGAAAAGCTGGACGTGCACAAGTCCATGGGGCCGGACGAATTGCATCCGAGAGTGCTGAGGGAATTGGCGGCTGTGATTGCAGAGCCCTTGGCCATTATCTTTGAAAACTCGTGGCGAACGGGGGAAGTCCCGGATGACTGGAAAAAGGCTAATGTAGTGCCCATCTTTAAAAAAGGGAAGAAGGAGGATCCTGGGAACTACAGGCCGGTCAGCCTCACCTCAGTCCCTGGAAAAATCATGGAGCAGGTCCTCAAAGAATCAATCCTGAAGCACTTAGAGGAGAGGAAAGTGATCAGGAACAGTCAGCATGGATTCACCAAGGGAAGGTCATGCCTGACTAATCTAATCGCCTTTTATGATGAGATTACTGGTTCTGTGGATGAAGGGAAAGCAGTGGATGTATTGTTTCTTGACTTTAGCAAAGCTTTTGACACGGTCTCCCACAGCATTCTTGTCAGCAAGTTAAGGAAGTATGGGCTGGATGAATGCACTATAAGGTGGGTAGAAAGCTGGCTAGATTGTCAGGCTCAACGGGTAGTGATCAATGGCTCCATGTCTAGTTGGCAGCCGGTGTCAAGTGGAGTGCCCCAGGGGTCGGTCCTGGGGCCCGTTTTGTTCAATATCTTCATAAATGATCTGGAGGATGGTGTGAATTGCACTCTCAGCAAATTTGCGGATGATACTAAACTGGGAGGAGTGGTAGATACGCTGGAGGGGAGGGATAGGATACAGAAGGACCTAGACAAATTGGAAGATTGGGCCAAAAGAAATCTAATGAGGTTCAATAAGGATAAGTGCAGGGTCCTGCACTTAGGATGGAAGAATCCAATGCACCGCTACAGACTAGGGACCGAATGGCTCGGCAGCAGTTCTGCGGAAAAGGACCTAGGGGTGACAGTGGACGAGAAGCTGGATATGAGTCAGCAGTGTGCCCTTGTTGCCAAGAAGGCCAATGGCATTTTGGGATGTATAAGTAGGGGCATAGCGAGCAGATCGAGGGACGTGATCGTTCCCCTCTATTCGACACTGGTGAGGCCTCATCTGGAGTACTGTGTCCAGTTTTGGGCCCCACACTACAAGAAGGATGTGGATAAATTGGAAAGAGTACAGCGAAGGGCAACAAAAATGATTAGGGGTCTAGAGCACATGACTTACGAGGAGAGGCTGAGGGAGCTGGGATTGTTTAGTCTGCAGAAGAGAAGAATGAGGGGGGATTTGATAGCTGCTTTCAACTACCTGAAAGGGGGTTTCAAAGAGGATGGCTCTAGACTGTTCTCAATGGTAGCAGATGACAGAACGAGGAGTAATGGTCTCAAGTTGCAATGGGGGAGGTTTAGATTGGATATTAGGAAAAACTTTTTCACTAAGAGGGTGGTGAAACACTGGAATGCGTTACCTAGGGAGGTGGTAGAATCTCCTTCCTTAGAGGTTTTTAAGGTCAGGCTTGACAAAGCCCTGGCTAGGATGATTTAACTGGGACTTGGTCCTGCTTTGAGCAGGGGGTTGGACTAGATGACCTTCTGGGGTCCCTTCCAACCCTGATATTCTATGATTCTATGATTCTATGGCCCCCAGCTCCCCTTGCTCTAACCACTAAACCCCACCGACATCTCTTCCCAAAGGGAAAAGAGACAGGAGAACAGCACAGTGGCCCTGAGATGCAGCCACCTCTGGGGCGGGGCACTCACCTCATCCTTGAGCTGGGCCAGGAAGAGCGGCAGCAGGTGCTCGATGGTGTTGTCCTTGCCCAGGATGGGTGATAGCCCCATGATGACTGAGGCCAGCGCTGACTTGACGTGCTGATTGGCGTCCGACACCAGCTCCTGCTCGGAGAGGGGAAGGGAGGGTTAATGCAGACGGGCCGCCGCCAGCCTCATGGCACTGAGCTGCTGGGGCTGTCCCCCACAACCCCATGTACCCCCCTTAAACCTCCCATGCCTCCTCCACCCCCAAAGCCCCCTACCCCACCACTACCCCTTCACACTCCTGTCCTTGGTGGCACCCCGACCCCCACATCGCCTTACGCCCCACCCCCTTCTACATCCCTCCGCCCATGCTCCCCTGCCCTCCCACTGCATCCTGTGCCCCCCATTCTCACACCCTCCTCCCCCCACACCATGCTTCCCCCTACCCCATTGTGCCCCTATGCTCCCCTGCCACCCATCCACCCTCCCCCTGCAGAGGGGGATGCCAGCAGCAAGGGGATCAGGCTGAGCCGAGCCCCGCCTCTTACCTTGATGCAGGGCAGTATCTGGGTCATGATGACATTTTCGCGGCAGTCAGCTGACAGGTTCTCACAGAACTCTGGGGAGGGCAGATGGTAAATGGGGAGAGGGATTAACAAGTAGGGGAGCAGCTCCCATGGGGGGTGGGGCCAGCTGCTTCAGGAGCCCGGCATAGGGGACCAGAGTTCGGATATGCGGCAAGCGACCTGAACCCAACCCCCATTTTCTCTCCCCAAGTCTGTTTGTTCCCTCCCAAATCTCCCCCCAAACAGGGAAAAGAGCCAGGATCATACCCACCATCCATTCCCCTCCCCCTAAGACTCCGGCCAAGGGGCCAGGATCAGCTGAGATCAATACCCCCCACCCAGAAGGACAGGACCACCCCCTCCTGTCTATCCAGTCCATGAGACCGGCACGATCATCCCAGCTCCAGCCAGTTAGCCAGGGCTTCGGCCAAGGGGTTCCCAGCCAATCCCTGGAGGAAACTATATCCCACTCACTCAGCCTCACCCACAACCCCAATCCACCCTCCCACCAACAATCCCCTCTGGCTGAAGAGATTGTTCTGGTCCTTCCAGAGGGTGATCCCACATGGACAGAGGGGGCACCAAGGCTGACCTTTGACCTTGTGGGAGGCAGCAGCCCGCACCTCAGCCTCGCAGTCCTTCATGAGGTTCTGGAAAGCCGGCACCAGGTCGGTCTTGGTGATTTCAGGCCCAACGGCTTTCTGGAGCTGTGGGTGAAGGGCAGTGGGTCAGCAGGAGGTCCATAGGTCAGAGCATTCCAGGGATCCAGGCCCCAGACAGATGGGGAGTCATCAGATCAACAGCCCATCAATTTCAGCACAGGGGAAACTGACAAGCATCAACACTGTGCACAGATCTCAATCACCACTGGCAGTGCCCCGAGATCCCTGCCCTGGGCTCCCCCCCACCCCCAAAGCTCTGCCAGTGCCCCTCACTCCCAACCCATAGCCCCCTGCTAGCCCATGCAACATTAGGTCACCACAGATCACTGAAGCGAGGAGGGAAACAGCACGCACGAAAGCTTATGCTCAAATAAATCTGTTAGTCTCTAAGGTGCCACAAGTCCTCCTTTTTTTTTTTAGCACACACCTCTGTGAACTTATCAGCCACCATGTACCGGACCCGCCATGATTTGTCCTCTGCGGCTTGCCGCAGCGTGGGCATCACCAAGGACTCCAGGTCCTCCTGGGGCAGGAGCTGAGCGATATTGACACAAGCCTCCACAGCCAGCAAGCGCACAGAGTCCTGCAGGAGAGAGGCAGGAATAGGTTAATACCAGACCCCACTCCCCTCCCAGAGCCAAGGAGAGAACCCAGGAGTCCTGGCTCCCAGGCCCCTCCCACGTGCGGCTCTCACCTGCTCGTCGGAGGCCAGGTTGGAGAACATGGGGATAATCTCGCCCTTCACATGCTCCAGCTCCAGGACCTTTGCAAACTCGCCCAGCTTGGAGGCTGCCGCCCGCCTCACCATGGGGGTGTCATCGGAGCATAGGTTCCGGAAGTACCTGCAGAGGATGGGGGGAGTCAGACTCCTTTAACAGCTCCTCCCTGTCACCCCGTTTCAGCCTTCTGGGTTCATCTAGCCTGGTATCCCACCCCGGATCAGCCAAGGTAAAGGAGGGTGAACCTCAACTGCCTGCAATCGGAGTGGAGGGGTGGGTGTGTGGATGTGGGTGTGTGTGATCCCATTTATGAAGGGGATTATGAGAGATAACAGGGACTTGTCCCACTGACCCGGGGTCCCTTCCAGCTGCGTGATCAGCCCCATGGGGGGGTCCCACTGACCCAGGGGCTCTCACCCAGCCCCTCAATCAGCCCTGTGAGGGTCTCCCCCAGCCACGCAATGGGCCCCATAGGGGCTTCACTCACTGCCGGAGCTCTGCCTTGACCGAGCTGGACACGCGAGGATAGCAGACGCTGAAGAGGCCACAGGCTGAGGTGCGGGAGGTGAACCAGTCACCCCCCGCCAGGCGCTTCACCAGGGGCACGAAGTGTCCCTCGAGGTCCGAGGGAGAGTGCTCGTGGGAGATGGCACGCAGCGACTCCACCGCCTTGTCTCGCACCACCGTCTCCTCCACCGTTGCCAGGCTCTCCAGGGGGGGCTGCGGGGGGTAGTGAGAGAACCCAGGAGTCCAGCGCCCTCCATACCCCAACCCACAACACCCCATTCCCCACTCACAGCTGGGGAGAGAACCCAGGTGTCCCGACTCCCAGTCCCCACTCTCTAACCCACTAGACTCCATTGCCCTCCCAGAGCTGGGGACAGAACCCAGCTGTCCTGACCCCCCCCCCCCCCCCCCCCGTGCTCATATGATGAGGCTCCATGCCCTAGGTGGCAGGGGTCTGACCTACCAGTAAGCAGTGCACATATTCGGGTCCCCCGACCAGAGCAGTGAAGGTCCCCAGCTGTTCAGCCAGAGCCAACAGCACCTCGTCCTCATCGTAAATCGTGTCTGCAAGAGAAGTGGCAGGTGATAAGGGAGAGGAAGAGGCAGCCGATGCCTTGGAAAGGCCAGACATGTGGGTTCAGAGGGAAATCAAGAGCCACTAGTTGACTGAACACAGGGCACTGTCTCCCCAACTCACCTGGACACGGTTTCATCAGTAGCATTCCAGAGCCCACTCCTGCCCTGAAGGGGGGTGGAAAGCCTACATTCTCCACTCCAGTCCTGCAAAGCCCCTGCCCCCACACACACCAACAGCCCTGCCCTCTGCCACCAGTGTCAGCTGTTGCTAGCCACCATTTAAGAATCACAGAGATCGGAGGTAGTTTACCCAAGATCAAAGTGGGGGTAGAACCCAGGAGTCCTGACTCCCAGAGCCCCCCCACTCTAACCCTCTAGCCCGACTGCCCTCCCAGACCTGGGGAGAGAACATAGGAGTCCTGGAGGCCAGTTTGGAGCCCCCTGGTTACCTGTGAGGAAAGGCAGGAGCTCGCTGCGGGTCCTCTCCACACCGAGGGCCAAGGCAATGGTGGAGAGTTTCTTGATGCTGTTGAGACGTAGCTGTGTGGAGAGGGGAGAGTGGGTGAGAACCAGGTGAATGGTGCGGACGAGGGAGGGGACACTGGGCTAAAACCTAGGTCAGACCCCAGTGATCTGAATCATCACTGAAATCGAGGCTTCCCACTTGGTGATTTAAAACAAGGCAATTTGCAATGGAGGCTTTCCACTGGGTGATTTCAATTGCCTCACTTTAAATTGTGGTTTAAATCGCCAGGTGGGAAGCCTTGATTTCAATCACCAAGTTTAATCAACTTTTCCATTTGGACTGCAGTGATGTTCTAAAGAAAGGCACATTCTCCCTGGTTGATGGGACCATTAAAACACGTCGATTACAGCTAAATGGAGCCTTCAGCCTAGACTTGGTACATCTTTTTGCTGCTTAGGAGGGGACACTAACTATATACATTGTTTTAAGCAATTCTAAAGCACAGTATTTTCAGATACTAATGACATTTGTAATATGTTAGAAAATGTGACTGATCTGTGACTTGTTCAGAAGCTAATTCACTTCTTCCTCATGATTTATGTGGAGCTGCATTAGGATGGCAACTGGAATTTAATTACACACACAAAACAGCATGTACAATTTATTTGTATTAAATAATCTCTCACATAGAAGTGCAAGTCTTCAGTCCCCCACAGGAGCAAGTCCTTAATACAGTAGATGACCTACTGAGGCATATTTACAGAGCTTAACCTCAAAAGTTAGATTTTTTTCCCCCGATTCTTTCTTTGTATAGAAAAGCAGCCTTTCAGCCAAAATTTGTGACAGACTCAGATTCATTTGTTTTTTATTTAAAAGTTTTAAGAGACTCCTAAGTTCAAGCCTGAACATATTAAATGTATAAAACTCAGATTTCATTTTAAGTAAGTTTATTTGAAAAAAAATTCTAATTTAAACAAAATAAAAACCTGATTTAAATAAAAAACATCACTCTGTATCCACCCTATAGCCATGTGAGCATCGCTGCTGGGACAGGAATTCATTTCAGCTCTTGACCTCTGACCGCAGCTACCTCAGACCTCGCTCTTGAGGGCAACATTTGCTATTGACCCTTGCCCTGCTGGGAACAGCACTGAGAATCCACCAACTCATGGCATGCAAAAGACCATCAAAGGGCAGCGATTACACTTCTGAACACACATTTTTTTCTTGTGTCCCTTTGCTTCCCTTATCAATTTTCTACAGTTCCCTTTTTTCTGCTGCTATATTTTTTTTCATTTTTTGTAGCTGCCTTCACTTTCCTTCTAAACCACATTTTTTTTTTTAAAACCAACATGGTTTTCTTCCTTCACTGGGGCTTTTCAGGCATCTATCATAAACAATGCTCCGTTATCAGTCACATTTCCTAATTAAATTCTTCCTCCCAGTTGATTTGGCTCAGTTGTTTTAAAAGGGCCAGTTTCACAAAGCCTAAAGCACAAAATAAAGTGTCTCTCTCTCTCTCTGATCTGGACTTCATTCTGTTTGTACATTATAAATGTGATCAAGTTATGATCACTCGCACCCAAGTTACCATTAGTTTTTAGGTCTGTGATCAGCTCCCCTTTATTCAGAAGACAAGGGCTAATATCAAATCCCCCCGCATTGGATGCAACCCTTTTTGAGTTAGGAAATTGTCCTCTAACACTTACAAATTCCAAGGATGTTTTAGTAGTGGTAGCCTGAGAGCTCCAGCATACGTCAATCAGACAGAAGCCCCTCAGGATCTCACACTTTTTCCCCCCTGCACATTATAGATCTGTCCTTCTGTTCCCCAGTGTGGTCTCTAGTAAACCCCAACTAACATAGCATCTTGTGCTTCTTCTGTTAGGACATTTATCCATAAGCTGTCAAGATCATTTTCTTCCAAGTTACCAGTGACTCAGAAACAGGTGATGCCATTTTGATAGTACCCCTCCCCTCCTGCCCACTCAATCCTTCCTAAATAGTTTATAACAGGGGTTTTCAATCTTTTTTCATTTGCGGACCCCTAAAAAATTTCACATGGATGTATGGACTCCTTTGGAAATCTTAAGACAGTCTGCAGGCCCCCAGGGAACCACGGACCACAGGTTGAAAACCACTCTTCTATGGTAACAACCACCTTTCACAGACCCTTAACACAGTCTGCGGACCTCCAGGGATCCGTGGACCACAGGCTGAAAACTACTGGTTTATGACCATTGATATTAACATTCCAGTTGTGCAAATCATCCTGCCAGGATACAGTAATACTACCTCGACTGTGCTTATGCTCATAAACGAGTAATTCCAATTCCTTTGGTTTGTAACCCAAGTGCCTAGCATTGGAGTAAAAGCAAATCAAGAATTTCTTCTCTTCACACCCTTCCGTTCCCAATTAATTTTGTTCTCAACATCTCACTTCTGTGCTCAGGGCTTGTATCATCCCTCTTTTTATCCTCCCCTTTCGTTAATAGTTTAACACCCTTCTGACTAATCCAGGCAATCCCTGAGAAGGTTGGTCCCCCTTCCAAGCTACACAGCTGCCACTCCCCATAGAATCTGGGCTAATGTTCACATTCAGAAGGGAACAGAACCCAGGAGTCCTGTGCTCTAATGTACTAGACCCCGCTCCCCTTCCAGAGTCAGGGAGAGAACCCAGAAATCCTGGCTCTTGGGCCTCCCCCTGCTCTAACCCCTAGATCACACTTCCCCCCACATGCAGCCCAGAGTCCCTCCCCCTCGCAAGGTCTACTCCCACACCTCTTCCGCTGTGTCACCACTGGGGCATCCTGTCTAGGCAATCCTACTCTTCCTGATATACCCACTCTGGGAGCCACACCCTGAAGACAGCCAGGTAGAAAAGGCCCCGTCATAAAACACACTCCCCACCCCCTAGTACGTCCCCATAGGTATGTTCTTAGAGCAGGGGTGGGCAAGCTACGGCCTAGGAGCAGCATCCAGCTCTCCAGACATTTTAATTTGGTGCTCAAGCTCCCGCCAGGAAGTGGGGTCCAGGGCTTGCCCCACTCTGCACCGTTCCTGGAAGTAGCAGCATGTCCTCCCTCTGGCTCCTACACAGGGACAGCCAGGGGCTCCACATGCTGCCCCTGCCCCAAACACCATCTCTGCAGCTCCCACTGGATGGGAACCATGGCCAATGGGAGCTGAAGAGGCAGTGCCTGCGAACAGGACAGTGTGCAGAGCTGCCTGGCCATGCTTCCACATAAGAGCTTCTGGGAGCTGCTTGAGGGGTAAGCGCCGCCAGGAGCCTGCACCCCTGATCCTCTCCCATGTCCCAACCCCTTGCCCCAGCCCTGATCCCACTCCCGTCCTCCAAACCCCTTGGTCCCAGCCTTGAACACCCTTCTGCACCCCCAACCCCTTACCCCAGGCAGAGCCCTCACCCAAGCCCCCCAGCACCCCAACCTCCTGCCCAAGTCCAGAGCTCCCTCCCACACCCTGAACTCCTTGTTTCTGGCCCAACCCCAGAGCCCACACCCCCAGCCGAAACCCTCACCCCCTCCTACACCCCAACCCCCAATTTCATGAGCATTCATGGCCCACCATACAATTTCCATACAAAGATGTGGCCATTGGGCCAAAAAGTTTGCCCACCCTGGCGGTCCTAAGATGCCATATGTTGATCTAATTACACCCCCCCAGCCCGTCTCACCCCATAGACAACCCCCTCACCTCACCTCTGCTCCCATATCCTCCATTCCCCACCACCTTCATCCTTAGCCTGAGCTCATAAGCTACCTGAGGACCTCCTGAACCTAGCCCAAGCCCCCTCTCTCCCCAACAGGTTTCAGAGCAGCAGCCGTGTTAGTCTGTATTCGCATAAAAGAAAAGGAGGACTTGTGGTACCTTAAAGACTAACAAATTTATTTGAGCATAAGCTTTTGTGAGAATGCATCCGATGAAGTGAGCTGTAGTTCATGAAAGCTTATGCTCAAATAAATTTGTTAGTCTTTAAAACGCCACAAGTACTCCTTTTCTCTCCCCAACAGGAAGAGATCAGAGGATTGTTCCCTTTCTCCATATATACCATGGTTATATGGCAGGAACGTCTCCAACCAAGCACGCAGCTGCTTCCCAGGCTAATCCCAGTATTGATCCCCCGGGGGGCATGCCCCTACCACACCACAGCCTTTCCCAGCCACCTGCCTGCAGCAACTCATTGAGGGGAGCCCAGAGATTGTTTTTTACAAGCTTTGGCCAGCATTGGCCATGGAAGAGTCTAGTAAGGACCAAATCACAAGGTACTCAGGACAAGGAAGCCCTAGGATTGGCTGTGGTAAATCACACTTTCCTGAGATGCGTCACAGCCAGCCACATTCACCATCTCCTAGGGGACGCCCAGGATTGGCTGCCACAGGTCACTTCCAGGTATACCACAGGCCAGTGGCAGGGCGTGGCTCCCACAGACCACGCTCCCCATGACAGAGACTTCCCCCAGCCAATCACAGAGAGAGCTTAAGGATGGGCGCTCACAGGCCCCCCTCCCGCCCCCACAGAACACCAAGGAGCTGCCTTTGGCCAATCCCACATGGAGCTGGGCTCAGTGGAAGATCAGGGTATTGCCTGCAAGAGACGCTTTTAAGAGCCTCTGTGATTGGCTTCCTGACTCCCCCATATACCACGTTCCCCCCACATCTGGCCAGTCAGCAACCTCGCGTCATCCACCCAACCCTTAGGCATGGCCTGTGATTGGCTACGGGGAATATACCTGGGAAGGAGCCAGTCGGGCATCCCCTCGCCCCGCACCCCAGGTCACGTGAGCCAAACCCCATGACCGGCTCTACAGACACCCCGTAGCCAATCAGGGCTCAGGGCTCATTGATCCCGGGGAGAATGAGACGAGCCTCCACACAGGACAAGAGAGGCCCCACTGGAATGAATGGGGGCAGACGCTCAGCCAATCAGCGGCCGTCTCTCATCTGACCCACAGGGTTTGGGGGGGATCAGACAACCCCCCCCCACACACACACACATTGGCCCCCAGACTCCCATTCAGCCCAAGGCGGCGCTCCCATCCAATCAGGCGTCTCCTCTCATGCCCGCAGCGCGGCTTTGGGGATGAGAGACGGCCCGGGATTGGACGCGGGACACTGGTCTCCGCTCGCCGTGCGGTTCCCCGCAGCCCTGCCCGGCCACGGCTCGGCACCTGGACGTCCTCGTTGCGCAGCTCGTCGATCAACACCGCGATAGGGTAGAGCGAGTCATCTCCGTCGGCAGCCGCCATTTTAGCTCCCGGCTCCGGCACTAAAGAAATCGCGGGGTGGCCTCGGCCGTTTTGCAGGGGCGGCTCCGCGCTCATTGGCTGGCGGCGACTGTACTCCCGCCTACTGTCGCAGTTCATTGGCTGATTCAGCACCAGCCTCGCCCTTCCTGTCACGCCATTGGCTAACAACCGAAACTGGACTGATATCCCATTGGCTGAGAGTTTAACCAATCATCTGAATTATTATTGGGTAATGCCACACCTTCCTCCCGCCCATTTTCTATACCCATTGGTTCTCGGTGCGCGATCCCCGTCTCCTCCTTAACCCCATTGGCTAATTCCCCGACATAATCCCACCTTCATTAATATCCAACTGGCTGAAAATTGCCCAGGGCTGCCGTCTCTCCAATCCCATTGGATAGTTTCAATGTCAGTCCAGCATTCTTCTTAATCCTATTGGATACGCGCCCTTAAACCCGCCTCCTCTCTCAGACTATTGGCTACGACCTCCATTCCTCTCACCATATCTCCCAGCCTATTTGTTGCTTTCCTCGAGAGACAGGCATCAAATCCCGCCCCTAAGTGACCCTTTTCTTTGAATGGGGTGTAGGGCAACTAAACATGGTGGGGAGGGCGGGACCCTGAGGGCGGAGCGCATACGCGTTGCCCCGAGCAACCGTGATGTCGGCCAACTTGGATCCGTCCCCATGGCAACGGCACTCTCCGTGCTAGCCCAGTGATGAGGTCATCCACCTGCGGCGTCATAAAACCCGATCCACGTCACACAGCTTCTGATGATGACCTAAGACGCCGTGATGTCACTACACAACGGCCTCTAATATCAGACCCCCCAAACCCATACCCCGAACCCCCTGCCCTAGGTCCCAATCCCCTCCCCCACCCTGAATCCCAGACCCCACACCCCCAAACCCGCACCCCAAACCCCCTGCCCTAGGTCCCAATCCCCTCCCCCACCCTGCCTCCCAGACCCCAAACCCGCACCCCGAACCCCCTGCCCTAGGTCCCAATCCCCTCCCCCACCCTGAATCCCAGACCCCACACCCCCAAACCCGCACCCCGAACCCCCTGCCCTAGGTCCCAATCCCCTCCCCCACCCTGCCTCCCAGACCCCACACCCCCAAACCCACACCCCGAACCCCCTGCCCTAGGTCCCAATCCCCTCCCCCACCCTGCCTCCCAGACCCCACACCCCCAAACCCGCACCCCGAACCCCCTGCCCTAGGTCCCAATCCCCTCCCCCACCCTGAATCCCAGACCCCACACCCCCAAACCCGCACCCCGAACCCCCTGCCCTAGGTCCCAATCCCCTCCCCCACCCTGCCTCCCAGACCCCACACCCCCAAACCCGCACCCCGAACCCCCTGCCCTAGGTCCCAATCCCCTCCCCCACCCTGAATCCCAGACCCCACACCCCCAAACCCGCACCCCGAACCCCCTGCCCTAGGTCCCAATCCCCTCCCCCACCCTGAATCCCAGACCCCACACCCCCAAACCCGCACCCCAAACCCCCTGCCCTAGGTCCCAATCCCCTCCCCCACCCTGCCTCCCAGACCCCAAACCCGCACCCCGAACCCCCTGCCCTAGGTCCCAATCCCCTCCCCCACCCTGAATCCCAGACCCCACACCCCCAAACCCGCACCCCGAACCCCCTGCCCTAGGTCCCAATCCCCTCCCCACCCTGCCTCCCAGACCCCACACCCCCAAACCCACACCCCGAACCCCCTGCCCTAGGTCCCAATCCCCTCCCCCACCCTGCCTCCCAGACCCCACACCCCCAAACCCGCACCCCGAACCCCCTGCCCTAGGTCCCAATCCCCTCCCCCACCCTGCATCCCAGACCCCACACCCCCAACCCCGCACCCCGAACCCCCTGCCCTAGGTCCCAATCCCCTCCCCCACCCTGCCTCCCAGACCCCACACCCCCAAACCCGCACCCCGAACCCCCTGCCCTAGGTCCCAATCCCCTCCCCCACCCTGAATCCCAGACCCCCAACCCCCAAACCCGCACCCCGAACCCCCTGCCCTAGGTCCCAATCCCCTCCCCCACCCTGCCTCCCAGACCCCAAACCCGCACCCCGAACCCCCTGCCCTAGGTCCCAATCCCCTCCCCCACCCTGAATCCCAGACCCCACACCCCCAAACCCGCACCCCGAACCCCCTGCCCTAGGTCCCAATCCCCTCCCCCACCCTCCCAGACCCCACACCCCCAAACCCACACCCCGAACCCCCTGCCCTAGGTCCCAATCCCCTCCCCCACCCTGCCTCCCAGACCCCACACCCCCAAACCCGCACCCCGAACCCCCTGCCCTAGGTCCCAATCCCCTCCCCCACCCTGACTCCCAGACCCCACACCCCCAAACCCGCACCCCGAACCCCCTGCCCTAGGTCCCAATCCCCTCCCCCACCCTGCCTCCCAGACCCCACACCCCCAAACCCCCACCCCGAACCCCCTGCCCTAGGTCCCAATCCCCTCCCCCACCCTGAATCCCAGACCCCACACCCCCAAACCCGCACCCCGAACCCCCTGCCCTAGGTCCCAATCCCCTCCCCCACCCTGAATCCCAGACCCCACACCCCCAAACCCGCACCCCAAACCCCCTGCCCTAGGTCCCAATCCCCTCCCCCACCCTGCCTCCCAGACCCCAAACCCGCACCCCGACCCCCTGCCCTAGGTCCCAATCCCCTCCCCCACCCTGAATCCCAGACCCCACACCCCCAAACCCGCACCCCGAACCCCCTGCCCTAGGTCCCAATCCCCTCCCCCACCCTGCCTCCCAGACCCCACACCCCCAAACCCACACCCCGAACCCCCTGCCCTAGGTCCCAATCCCCTCCCCCACCCTGCCTCCCAGACCCCACACCCCCAAACCCGCACCCCGAACCCCCTGCCCTAGGTCCCAATCCCCTCCCCCACCCTGAATCCCAGACCCCACACCCCCAAACCCGCACCCCGAACCCCCTGCCCTAGGTCCCAATCCCCTCCCCCACCCTGACTCCCAGACCCCACACCCCCAAACCCGCACCCCGAACCCCCTGCCCTAGGTCCCAATCCCCTCCCCCACCCTGAATCCCAGACCCCACACCCCCAAACCCGCACCCCGAACCCCCTGCCCTAGGTCCCAATCCCCTCCCCCACCCTGCCTCCCAGACCCCAAACCCGCACCCCGAACCCCCTGCCCTAGGTCCCAATCCCCTCCCCCACCCTGAATCCCAGACCCCACACCCCCAAACCCGCACCCCAAACCCCCTGCCCTAGGTCCCAATCCCCTCCCCCACCCTGCCTCCCAGACCCCACACCCCCAAACCCACACCCTGAACCCCCTGCCCTAGGTCCCAATCCCCTCCCCCACCCTGCCTCCCAGACCCCACACCCCCAAACCTGCACCCCGAACCCCCTGCCCTAGGTCCCAATCCCCTCCCCCACCCTGAATCCCAGACCCCACACCCCCAAACCCGCACCCCGAACCCCCTGCCCTAGGTCCCAATCCCCTCCCCCACCCTGAATCCCAGACCCCACACCCCCAAACCCGCACCCCGAACCCCCTGCCCTAGGTCCCAATCCCCTCCCCCACCCTGCCTCCCAGACCCCACACCCCCAAACCCGCACCCCAAACCCCCTGCCCTAGGTCCCAATCCCCTCCCCCACCCTGCTTCCCAGACCCCACACCCCCAAACCCACACCCTGAACCCCCTGCCCTAGGTCCCAATCCCCTCCCCCACCCTGCCTCCCAGACCCCAAACCCGCACCCCGAACCCCCTGCCCTAGGTCCCAATCCCCTCCCCCACCCTGAATCCCAGACCCCACACCCCCAAACCCGCACCCCGAAACCCTGCCCTAGGTCCCGATCCCCTCCCCCACCCTGAATCCCAGACCCCACACCCCCAAACCCGCACCCCGAACCCCCTGCCCTAGGTCCCAATCCCCTCCCCCACCCTGCCTCCCAGACCCCACACCCCCAAACCCACACCCCGAACCCCCTGCCCTAGGTCCCAATCCCCTCCCCCACCCTGCCTCCCAGACCCCACACCCCCAAACCCGCACCCCGAACCCCCTGCCCTAGGTCCCAATCCCCTCCCCCACCCTGAATCCCAGACCCCACACCCCCAAACCCGCACCCCGAACCCCCTGCCCTAGGTCCCAATCCCCTCCCCCACCCTGCCTCCCAGACCCCACACCCCCAAACCCGCACCCCGAACCCCCTGCCCTAGGTCCCAATCCCCTCCCCCACCCTGAATCCCAGACCCCACACCCCCAAACCCGCACCCCGAACCCCCTGCCCTAGGTCCCAATCCCCTCCCCCACCCTGAATCCCAGACCCCACACTGCCAAACCCGCACCCCGAACCCCCTGCCCCAAGTCAGAATCCCCTCCCCCACCCCGACTCCCAGACCCCACACCTACACCCCAAACCCCTCTGCTCTACGTCATAATCCCCTCCCCCACCCTGACTCCCACACCCCACACCGCCAAACCCGCATCCAGAACCCCCTGCCCTACGTCATAATCCCCTCCCTCACCCTCACTCCCAGACCCCACTTCCCCCCACCTGCACCCCAACCCCCCTGCCCCAAGTCAGAATCCCCTCCCCCACCCTCACTCCCAGACCCCACACTCCCTGCCCTAGGTCAGGATCCCCTCCTGCACCCTAACTCCCTCCCAGACCCCACACCCTCCCCACCCACACCCCAAATCCCCTGCCCCAGGTCAGAATCCCCTCCTGCACCCTAACTCCCTCCCAGACCCCACACCCTCCCCACCCACACCCCAAATCCCCTGCCCCAGGTCAGAATCCCCTCCTGCACCCTAACTCCCTCCCAGACCCCGCACTCCTCCACCTGCACCCCAACCCCCTGTCCCAGGTCAGAATCCCCTCCCACACCCTAAATCCTTCCTTTAAGTATTAGGCTTACCATTAACCAGACTTTAACCGTTTCCCGGCAGCCAGCTGGCCACACTGGGCCAGCCGGCTGGAGCCATGTGAGGCTAGCGGACCAGACAGAGCTCATCCTCAGCCGGGCCGGCGGGACTCCAGCCCCGGCAGGGGGGCTTGAGCGGCCCCGGCCGCAGCGGGCCAGGCAGGCTGGAGAGGGCCAGCTCCAGCCGCGTCAGGACGGCAGGACCCCAGCCACAGCCGCACCAGAGCAGCCCCAGCCACAGTGGCGCCGGGCAGGCAGGACCCCAGCCCCAGCTGCCCCACACCGGCCCGCCTGACAGACCTCAGGTAACGGTTAACCGGTTAAACAATATAATTTTAAAAGTTTAACCGGTTAACTTTTTTAACCGCTGTTTACATTCCTAGTCCCCTCCTGCATCCCAAATGCATCCTCAACCCCACCCCAGAGCTCACACCCTCAGCCCCTTCCGCACCCCAACCTCCTGCCCCAGCCCAGTGGAAGTGAGTGAGGGTAGGGGGGGCAAGCAACTGGAGAGAAGGGGGATGGGAGTGAGTGGGGGGCAGGGCCTCAAAGATGGGGCAGGACAGGGGGCGGGACAAGGGAGGTTGGTTTTATGCAATTAGAAAGTTGTCACAGCAGGATGCAGGCTAGATGGGCCCATAGGGCTAATCTGGAGCAGCAGGGAAAGGGTGGGGTACATGGATAGATTGTCCCAAGGGGCTGCTCTGGGGCACCAGTTAGAGGGCAGGATACCAGGCTAGATGGGCCCTGTCATTGCCCAGGGCTGGCTGCACCCCTGCCCCCTTCAGCAGCTCTATCCAAGTGCTCCCTTCCAGGCTTTAATTCTCCAGCCTGCACCTGCTGGGGCTGGAATTGCCCCATTTCCCCCTCTCAGGGCAGGTGCCAGCCTGCAGCCTGTGGACACCAGCCGTGATTGCTCAGCCAGCTCTGACGGGCTTCAGGACCCACCCGCTTTCCCCTGGGGAGCCAACACCAGGGTGTGGACCCGGGGACAGGAAGCAGCAGCCTTTTCCAAACAAAGTGTCTTTTAATCTGAACAGCAGGAGCCAGCACAACAAGGACAGAGATACAGCTATTGCTATCTGAGCTACAGTTTAGTTGGCCCATTTTATCCCAGATTACCCCCACATCCCACTGGGATTGGGGGCTGTCTGTGCCTCAGCAGACTCTGTCTCTCTGACTATCCCATTTATGAATCAATCACATCCTTCATCGTCCTCTCTTCCCTTTCAGCCTGGTCTGACCACTTTGGCCGGCTCTGCAGAGGGCCAGGATACAGATGGAAGAATAGCAGAAATTTTAGTTCACTGGGAATCCCAAAAAAGTCAGGGGGAAATCATTCATTTTGGGTCAATCCAAAACCAAAACCTTTCTAAATTTTTGGCAAACCAAATTTAAAAAATAAATTAATTTTGATCTGAAAGAAAAAGGATTGTTTCAAAATTTTCCACAAACCGTAAAGTCAAAAAACAAAAAATTGGTTCAACTGAAACAAAAACTAAAATTTGTTGAATTTTTCAACAATTTGGGGGGAGGGGGGAAATCATCATTTTGGATCAAACCAAAACCAAAGGTTTTATTACTTTTCAGCACACTTTTCATTTCAGACTGAGCCAAAAAAATTGGTTTTGAAATTTGTGGGCCCCAAAAAGTTGGGGAAAAAATTTTGGCTCAAAAGAAATATTTCATTTAAATTTTGAGCACTTTGCAAAATATTTTTTTCATGCCTTTAAGAAAAATTAAACCACATTTCTAAACAAAACCAGGGTTCGCACAGAAACATCTCAACTTCTCTTTTGGCAAATGTTGAAATGGAACATTTTGATTCTTTTCAGAATTTGGAGAGGTTCCCCCCACCCCAACAGGAAAAATTCAACAAAATCAAACACAAATTCACAAAAGTTTTGGTGTGACTGAGTCTGCATTTTTCACCAGAACAAAGTTTTGCACGGTTCTAGTTGGGAACAATCTTCACAGTTATCGGTTTCTGCATTCTCTTGTGAGCATCAGTAAATATGGTATTCTATTCTATCCCGTTCAATTCTCTCTATGTCCTTTTACCACATTCATCACTGGAGTATCTGAGCTCCTATCAGCCATCATAGACATAGGAAAAACAGCATAATAACTATCAGGAAAACAGACAGTATATAATAGTCATAAAAATATTACAGGCAGCTTCCATGTGCTTCCAGGCTTATGGGACAGATCTGGGTCAGCAGGGAGGGGGCTGGATACTGGGCTAGATGGGTCTGAGGTAGGGTGGCCGTCCCCGAGGTGAAGTCTCATTTCTCATTTCCCCTTTCCAGTGAGATTCTGTTTTTAGCTCAGCTTTTCCGGCAGCAGAGGAACGGCCCCATCTATATGCCTGAGTTGGTAACCACGGATTTCCTGGCACCAGGTCTGTCCTTCCTTCTGCTTCCACAACAGCAGCTGGGTATCCTGAGAGAGAGAGAGAGGATGGATGAAAGGCCGGCCAGCTGGCTAGGCAGATAGGTAGGTAGGTAGGTAGTTTGTTAAGCAGATAGGTTGATAAGTAGAAAAGTAGCTAAATGGGTAGATAGGCTGGTGGGTATGTAGGTGGGTGGATAAGTAGGTTGGTAGGGAGGTACATAGGTAGGTGGATGGGTGAGTAGGATGTTAAGTAGGTTAGTAGGCAGCCAAGTGGGTTGGTAGGTGGGTCGGTAGCTGAGTTACCGTCTGTAATAGAGCAGGGTGAGGTAATAGACAAGTTTGCTGCCGATTTCGATAAATGCCCAAGGCCACCTGTGGGAGCAGGAACACTCTGAGAACCTGGGATAGATCCCTGCAACCCCTGCCCGAGCCAGCTAGCCCCTGCCCTGGGGCTTGGTTGGAGCTGCGCTCCCTAGAGGGAAAAGGCCCCATGCCCCATTCCCCACCCCTGAGCCAGCCAGTCCCCACCCTTGGGCTAAGTCAGAGCCTGTGCCCCTAGCGGGGAGGGGCTCTCACCTGTTTCCGGTGGGCTCAGCAGTACAGCGTACATCCTATGGGGATTGGAGCTGAGGCAGAAGATCCGGGGGCCCCCGTCCCCACCCAGCTCAGGGTGCTGATGGCCTCCTCCCCCTGGGCTCAGGAGCTGACCTGCAGGGCCCCCCCGCAAGCTGTTCCCAGCTAAGGCCTCCACAACGTAGCTAATGGTCTGTGTGGCACAGCCAGGTGGGCACTCACCCATGGGAACACCTGGCGATATGCCAGGAGGAATCCAGCCACCATAACACCCCCTTGCAGACCCATGTGATGACAGTTGGCAGCTGCAGAGCCTGGGCCGGGAGCCTGGCTTTAATGAGGGGGGAGCCAGTTAGCAGCTCGGGGCTTGGAAGTGACTCTTGCTTGATTTGCTGTTTCCCCGTTTGTTGCTGGAGCTAGGTGCTATACTGCAGATGCTAAAGCATTTCCTTCCCCCTGCTTTCACCATTAGACCCCACTCCCCTCCCAGAGCCAAGGCTAGAACCCAGGAGCCCTGGCTCCCAGCCCCCCTCCCCAGTCTAATCACTAGAATACACTCCCCTTCTGGAGCTGGATGGGGGGGGGGGGGGTCACTCACAGCCAACCTGGAGCTAGAGGTTCCTACGGGTGGAGACCCTGACCGTGGGGCACGTGATGAGCTCTTTGCTGTGGTCCCCTGGGGCTGGCGTGAAGCTGAGCACAGAGCTTGTGAAAGCTGAATACCCACCCTGGCACTTTGAGTACAGAAGGTGGGGACCCACAAGGAGTTTAAAAAATACTTGCCACTCCAGGCTTATAACCTTGGGAGCTTAATACAGCTTTTCTCTGACTTGGCTTGGTAAACACTCCCAGCACCCAAATGCAAAAAAACCCCTTTGGATCCAGGAAGCAGCACTTGGGAGGGACTCAAGCCCTTTCACCCCCCCTTCCCGGGAAGAGCTGAGAAAGAAAACGAAGGAAATTAGCTGTTGCCACCAGCTAATCAAACAGCACACACAAACCTCTTCGGATACAACAATCCAAAGTTTTTTAAAAAAAAAAAAACTTAAATTTTATTAAAAACAAAAAGAAAGAAAATACATCTGGAGTTTAGGCTTTTGCTAGATTTGAAAAGAGCAATTCCAAAAATCAAGCATCCAAACTAGCTTTCTTGGGGGTTCACCTTTAAAGGTGACAAGCCAACAAAAGCATCTGGGGTTTAGCACAGAGGAATCCACAAGCCTTAAAAAATAAACAGAAGTAAACCTAATTGCATCTTTCTAAACATTCCTAATTTACTTACATTTCTGGGTTGTTAAAAGTAGATCTAGATACGATCTGATGGTTTTTATATCTGGTTCAAACTTTACACAGCATTGCTGCTACCCTGTCTCTTCATCCCAGAGAAGAGCAACCACAGCCACAAAGGGAAAGCTTCCTTCCCAATTTTAAAAAGGTCGAGCCTTCCCATTGGCTCCTTTGGTCTGGTGTCCTTTTCTTTACCTGTTTCAGAGTAGCAGCCGTGTTAGTCTGTATTCGCAAAAAGAAAAGGAGGACTTGTGGCACCTTAGAGACTAACAAATTTATTTGAGCATAAGCTTTCGTGAGCTACAGCTCACTTCATCGGATGCATTTGGTGGAAATGCATCCGATGAAGTGAGCTGTAGCTCACGAAAGCTTATGCTCTAATAAATTTGTTAGTCTCTAAGGTGCCACAAGTACTCCTTTTCTTTTTTCTTTACCTGGGGGACTTTTTTAACCCTTTACAGGTAAAGCAGGCAGAGAACAGCTACCAAGAGGGACATTACAGCTAAATGGCTGGCTGTCCATGAAGGAAAGCGACGCCCCTCCCCCACCTCATTTATCACAGAGCTGTAGGAGGTGCTGCTGTTCGCCAGGGAGACTGAGAGATCCCTGTCTCTGGAGCTGAACCCTCTCATCCAGGTGATTTGGGGAGGGGTCCCAGAGCAGTTCCCTGGAGCCTGGCAGGTTATGTTCATCGGCTGCCGGGCAGCAGCATCTCGGGAACCCCCAGCACCAGCTGCTCCGTCAGCTCTGTGAGACCAAGGAGAGGATGGGGGTTAGCTTGGGGGATGAGGCCTTTGGTTTTCACCCCTAGGGGGCGCCAGCTCCAATTCAGCCCCAGAGTAGGGGTTTGGCTGGCTGGGGGGGTGGGAAATGGAACACGGGGCCTTTCCCCTCTACGGGTGCCGACTCCAATCTGCCCCAGGGCAGGGGACTGGTTGGCTCAGATGGTAGCAGTGGGATACCTGTGATGATGAGTGCAGGCTGTGTTGCTCCCTAGCTGTGCTGGAATGATTTCCCCCTGGTGATGTGCAGATAATTGCAGCCCCTGTCCCTGTCTCTCACATCCTCGAAGCCCAGCTAGCAGCCCACCTTCTCCAGGTTCCCCCAGCAACCAGAAGTGGTCCCACGCCTCCTCCAACAACTCCCTGTAGAGGATGGCGGTAGCGACAGTTTTCCCCCAGAAGACGTCTGCTTGCTCCATGAATCAAGACAGATCCCCTCTCCAATCCAGGGTTGGTTTGCAGCCTGAACGTGCAGGAATCCTGCATGGGAGAGATGGGGCAGGAGGAATAAGCTGTTCTGGAGGGATCCACCGGATGGTGCAGTTACACAAAGTCATACAAGGTCTTAGCACGTGAGCAAGTGTTCAGTCTTTGGAGAAATGCTAATCAATTATGTTCATTATTTTATGTAGATATATACCTCAATCTCTATATCTGTATATATGTATTATACTATAATGTTATTATATATAGATATATAGAGAGAGATATAGATATATACATACACACACAAACACAGTATATAGGGCAGGGGAGGCCAACCTGAGCCTGAGAAGGAGCCAGAATTTACCAGTGTACATTGCCAAAGAACCACAGTAATACATCAGCAGCCCCCTATCAGCTCCCCCGCTCCCGCCCCCAGCACCTCCCACTCCCTCCCTGCACCTCCCGATCACCTGTTTTGGGGCATGCAGGAGGCTCGGGGGGAGGAGCAAGGGCACGGCAGGCTCAGGGGAGGGGACGGGGCCTGTGGCCGAGCCAGGGTTTGAGCAGTGAGCACCCCCCGGCACATTGGAAAGTTGGCATCTGTAGCTCCAGCCCTGGAGTCAGTGCCTGTACAAGGAGCCGCATCTTAATTTCTGAAGAGCTGCATGTGGCTCCGGAACCACAAGTTGGCCACCCCGATATAGACAGTATCTAATTATGCTGACTTTTATGTTTATATATATATATATATATATATAGAGATATATAGAGAGAGAGAGAGAGTATATATATGATATATTTTATATAATAATGTTAATTATGTTTTATTTGTATTAAAATGACTGCACAAAATTTTGGTTGTTTTTTAAAATAAATGTTTTGTGGAAATCTGTTTCTTAAAAAAATAATCACAGCAAGATTTTGGGGTTTTCAAGACGTCGGCCGTTTAAAACAAATGGTCACTGGAAAAAATACATTGGCTAGGAATTTTTCACACAACAAAATCCCAAATTTTTCAATTACCAAGCCCACCTTCCATGATTTAAAATATCTTCAGGGTACCTAAGAAAGTGGACATTTGAATTATTAACAGAGATCGATCAATCGATAGAGGGGGTGTATAGGGAAAGACAGACAGATAATGACTAGCAATTAACACTTACCCTCAAAGAGCATAGCAATAAGAGATGGACCCCAGTCACCAGGATCCTCATGTTATCAGTCATGTCAGGTTTCGATCTCAACTTTGGGGCTCCAAGATTTCCGAGTGAGTCTCTTTTTTCTGGAGTCTGATTGAACCTGGTAATTCCCAAGACCCAGGAAAAACACGAGTCAAATACTGAGCTCGATACAATGAACAAGGATCCGTTGCCAAGTGCAGAGATGCGGCGGAGAGGGGGCTGTTTCTATAGGAATCCCTTGCCCGGCTGGTGCTGAGATGCCACCATCTCCAGGTGGGGCATCTATTTAACAGCAATGGAGGGAAACCTCCCGATAAGCTAATTAAAAAGAGTCGGAAACCAAATGGGGATTACCCAGAGGCAGAATGTAACACACCAAAGTTACCAATGTAAACACACCCCGAACCCCGGGGTTCTTGCCCCAGAGCTCACCCCAACGACCAGGGGTCTGCACTGATCTGCATGGATCCAGCGCAGCAACTTCTAACCCACTAGACCTGGCAGCCACAGTTGCAGCAGGAATCTGCCCCGGGCTCTCTCCTTCCCCGACTGGCTGGGGGCCTATGTCAAAGCAGCCGCACCCCACTGTTCAATGGGACCAGTTGTCACGGACTCACAGGACTCGAGCTCTCAGCTCCATACGGTCCCTGGGAGGAAACCCCTTCAGTGCGACAGCCCTTCTCGGGGGTCAAGCCCCTCCAGTTCCTGGAACCGCACCTCTCTGAGCTTTAGCATGCCTGTCTCTCGCTATGGACCCACTCAGGGAGTCCACTCACTCTGGACCCCCGGGACCTCCACTCCCTGAGGGAATAATGCCCCCTGTTCTCTAGCCTGGAGCGACTCTCAGCCAGCATAACACAGGAGCGTTTATTGAACGTCTGAACCCAGCACAGGAAACTCTCAGGGCCTCAGGCCTGGCCTCCCTCAGTGCCCTACATCTAGATCTGTCCCACCTCCAGGTGGGCTCTGGCTGCTCTCTCCTCCTAGCCCAGAGACCCCCTCCTTCTAGCTGGGCATCTGATATCACCATCACCCAAGCCGCACCTCTGTCCTGTGTCTTCTGTCCCAGATAGACAGGCTGCCTGGGCCCCCTCTCCTCCCATCCGTCCTTTGTTTCCCCTCTGTCTGGAACCGGCCAATCAGGTCACCAGGGTCCTCTCCCCGCAGCCCATTGTCCTCCCGCTGGCCAGAACCAGCTGCGACCCCCGAGTTCGGACTCCCGCTCATCAGGTCACCAGTCACTGGGGTATCCATTCTCCAGCCCATGGGGCCCTCTGTACCAACAAACTTCCTCTCCCACCACCTCGTTAAACCAGTAACATCCAGGGAAACTGAGTCCCACCCCCTCTGCATGCAAGCCATTGAAAAAACAAAACAAAAAAACCCGCTTTGTCACACTTGCGGCTCTCGCCGGTGGAGCCAGCTCACCCATTGGAAACTTCCTGTTGGGCAAGATCCACTCAGCGACCAGCTTCCCAGCACTGCCGCTGGTGCCCAAACACGGGGCCAGAGCTGACGTGCCACTGACCTGGGGCCGAGCGGGCCAGGGTCTGGCTGGGGTGGGAGACTTGGGAGGGCCCAGCCGTTGGGGCTGGTCCCAATGCCTCTAGGGGCTCCTGTGTTTCTTTTAGTTATAGGTTTCTCCAAAACCCTTGTGGATCTCAACACTGGGCAAGGAGTCCTTGTGTAAACAGCCCCCAGGACCCAGGCCAGATTCAGCTGCATCTCACCTCAAGTCGAAGGATGGAGTCTGTGGCGGGCCGTGGAATCCAGCTGCCTCTCCTGATCCAGCCAATGACCCAGGTCCCATCACAAGGGAATCCCCAGACTCAGTGACCCGAGAGGCATTTGAGGAACCGAGAGACAGAAAGCAAACATCTGTGCTCAATGGACCGGCTCTGATATGCTGGTGTCTCCCCTGCTGAAAGACCCTAGCGGGAAAGGACCTCAGGTCCCATTGCCACACCCTGAAGCCAGCTAGTGTCCCACCCTGGGGCAGATCAGAGCCAGTGCCCCCTAGAAGGGAAAGGCCCCATGCCCCATTCCTCCCACCCCCAGCCAGTCCTCCCACATGGGGGCCGGAAGCCAGGTGTCTGTGGGAGCTGCCCTGTGTCTGTGGCAATCTCCGTTTTGCATCGATGGCACCGAGATCTCCAGCCACTGCAACCAGCTTGTGCAAGACATGCTAGGGCCAGATTCACATGCTGACTTCCCCTTCCTGTCTTGAAATCTCACATCTTGCCCCATCCCTTGCCCTGACACTCGCACCCGCTCCCTGCCAGGCAGGTCTTCACATGAACCAGGCCCTTCCCATTAGAGTTGGGATTCGCTAGCCGTCCTAACCGAGCATCTGCTGTTCCAGTGCACTGTTCCCAGCCGTCCCACCCCAGAGGCGGACGCATCTCAGCTCCAGGTGAACAACCCCTGGACAGTGACGTGTGCGGCTGTTCCCCAGCTGCCGCACTCCGGAGGCAGCTGCATCTCAGCTCGGGGTGAGTGATTAGTGTCTGCAGCATGTTCAATACAATAAGAAGTGTGAGCTGCTAGCGTTCAAATATTATTGCAGGACTGCAAAAAGCAGTAATAAAGGGATAGAGCTGGGATGGGGGACAGGTAGCCAGGACTGCTGGGTTCTATACCAGTCTCTGGGAGGGAAGGGGGGTTTATCGTTCGAGCAGTGGGGGCTGGGAGCCAGGATTCCTGGGTTCCATCCACAGCTCTGGGAGGAGACTGGGGTGTAGAGGGTCTCAGAGCCAGGTGTGATGGGTTCGGTCACAGAGATCCCCTTGGGACTGTCACCTGATGTGCTGAAGTTACCTCTGAGCCTGTTTTCCCTCCCGGCTTGGGACTCCAGAACCCTGCCTTGTTGAGCCAGACATACTAGCCTGCTGCGACACAGATCCCGGTCTGCTCCACACCCCCAAAGCTACAGACTTTAACCAAAAACAGCTCAGCAAGTCACCTGTCTCCAGCACCCAGTTCCCAATGTGAGCACAGACCAGACCCTTTGTCTTCAGGATACTGAAATCAATCAGGTTCTTAAAAGAAGAACTTTATTTATAAAGAAAAGTAAAAGAATCACACCTGCAAAATCAGGATGGAAGGTAACTTTACGGGGTAATAAAAAGATTTACACAAAGGATTCCCCTCTGGCTCAGTTTCACAGTTACAAAAACAGGAATAAAACTACCTTTGTAGCACAGGAAAATTCACAAGCTAAAACAAAAGATAACCTAATGCATTTCCTTGCCTTACTTACAATTTCTGTAATTTTACATAGCATATTCCAGGTATATTTTCAGGAGATGTTGTTCCTGCTTAGCTTCTCTCTCTGTCCTGAGAGGGAACCAAAAAGACAGCCACAAACAAATCCTTCTCCCTTCCCTCATCTTCCCCCCCCCGCCCCCCAATTTGAAAGTATCTTCTTTCCTCATTGGTCCTTTTGGTCAGGTGCTAACTAGGTTATGGAACTGTTTAACCCCTTACAGGTAAGGTAATTTAGTACAGCTGCCAAGGAGGGATTTTAGGCTACTCTTCCCTCTATATTTATGACCAGGATACAGGTTTCTGTGCACCTCTTCCACTCCATTACAGCCAGTTCATGCTTCTGGGTCTCAATTTGGGCCTGTATTTCTCTGTCTTTTAACTCCAGATCTAGCTGGTGGGCAGCTTTTTGTACTTTGATTTGACTCTGTTTCTGGGCCTCAAGTTCTTTGTCTTTGAAGTCAAGGACTTGCTGGCTCTCTCTTTCCTTCTTAACAATTTCCAACCAGTGCAGTTCTAGCTTCTTCTGAGTTTCACTCTTACATTTCTATCTCTATTTCCCTTACCCAAAATAAGTAAACAGAAAATAACAAACTGGTAACCGCTTTGTCTGTTCTCCAGCCAGCACACTTAAAACTCACTTAAAATCCTTACCATTGTGTCAAAGCAATCAGCTGTGCACATACCCTGTTTGACTACACCACTGTGACGGGTTCCATCACAGAGACCCCCTTGGGACTGTCACCTGATGTGCTGAATTTACCTCTGAGCCTGTTTTGCACTGACAGTTTGGGACTCCAGAACCCTGCCTTGTTGAGCCAGACATGCCAGCCTGCTGCAACCCAGACCCAGGTCGGGGCCATGCCCTCAAAGCAGCAGGCTTTAACCAAAAACTACTCCACAGGTCACCTATCTCCAGCACCCAGACACCCAGCTCCCAGTGGGATCCAAACCCCAAATAAATCTGTTTTACTGTGTACAAAGCTTAGACAGGGTAAACTCATAAATTGTCCATCCTCTATAACACTGATAGAGAGATATGCACAGCTGTTTGCTCCCTGAGGTATTAATCACTTGCTCTGGGTTAATTAATAAACAAAAGTGATTTTATTAAGTATAAAAATCAGGATTTAAGTGCTTTCAAGAGATAACAGACAGAACAAAGTAAGTCACCAAGCAAAATAAAACAAAACACGTAAGTCTAAGCCTAATACATTTAAGAAACTGAATACAGGTAAATCTCACCCTCAGAGACGTTCCAAGAAGCTTCTTTCACAGACTAGAGTCCTTCCTAGTCTAGGCCCAATCCTCTCCCCTGATACAGTCCTTGTTAGTTCCAGCTCAGGTGGTAACTAGTAGTTCTCATGATTGCAACCCCCTTTGTTCTGTTCCACCCCCTCTTATGGTTTTGGCACAAGGCAGGAATCTTTTTTCTCTCTGGGTCCCCACCCCTCCTTCTAAATGGACATGCACCAGGTTTAAGATGGATTCGAGTACCAGGTGACAGGGTCACATGTCCTGTGAGACCCTCAAGCTGTCATTCTTTCTAATCTGACTCACAGGAAGGCTTACAAGTAAACAGAGCCATTTACAACCATGTTTCCTGGTCAGTGGGAGCCATCAAGATTCTAAACCACCATTAATGGCCCACACTTTGCATAATTATAATAGGACTTCAGAATAATACTTCATATTTCTAGCTTCAGATACAAGAATGACACATTCATACAAATAGGATGACCACACTTGGTAGATTATAAACTTTGTAATGATACCTTACAAGCGACCTTTTGCATAAAGTATATTTATATATTTTATATATATATATATATATATATATATATATATATATATATATATATATATATATATATATTTAAAGTATATTCCAGTTACATTGTATTCACACTCATAAGCATATTTCCATGAACATATGGAGTGCAATGTCACACCAGGACTCCTGAGTTCTGTCCCTGGCTCTGGGTGGGGAGCAGGATCTAGTGCATTAGAGTGGGGGGTGGAGGCAGGGAATCACGACTCCTGGGCTCTATCCCAGCTCCGGGAGGAGAGTGAGCTGTAAAGGGGCTGAGAACCCAGACTCCTGGATTCTATTTCCAGCCCCACAAGCAATATGCAGCCTGCCCCTGTTGCAGGGAAGCCACAGGCAGCCCCAGACAGAGGGAGGGGAAGTCGGCAGTTGGTGCTGGGGTTTCTGAGAGAGCATCTCCCCGCAATGGCCCCCACTAGCACTTACTTCTGCGCTCACATTCCTGTGTATGCCGCTTCCCAAGGCTCCGAGTCACAAACCGTGAGGAATCCAGGAATCCAGAACAGTAGGAGAGCCTGGTGCTTGGCCCCCACTCTGCAGGTGTAGGGGTGAGTGGAACTAGGGTGGGGGAGGGAGCTGGATGGTCTGTGGAGACTGGGTGCCCCTTAATCCTGACATGCAGCCTTTTACTATCCCAGCCCTGGGCTCCCTGCCCCCACTGCTCTGCCAGTGCCCCTCGAGCAGGGTCCCACCCTAGGTCTTCCCCACCATGGGCACAACACTGGAGGCATCGGTTCAGGGGGCCACGTACAGCAGGAGATTCCCCAGCTCTCATCTCTCAGCCTCCTTCCCAAGAGCACCTGAGGGCAGCAGAGGGATGGTGGGAAATGGAACTTTCCCCTTCCCCATGGGGGCAATTTGGAGGGAAGGGAGGGCAGGCACTGCAGAGGGGGCAGTTATGTTTTGCTTATAAGAAGCGCATAGAATCTTTTTCAGGGGAAAAGGCAATACGCTGCATTTATTGGACAGACAACAATTAGCATATGCATTTAATCAAACATACCCCCTCCCACACACAAACTGTCCCGCCAGTCGATGTTATAGTTAAAGTCATAGTTACCAGTCCAGAGTCTGGACCAATCTAGTGGCCAGCTAGGTTGATCAAGAGAAGGGAGGAGCCGGGTTCTGTCGGTCGCGACATGATGCTCCGGGGACGTCTTGGCAGGACGAATCCAAAGTTTCATGGCAAGGCACCCTGTTTATATAGTGATTCTCCTTCACTGGGACCATTGAGTTTTGCACCATCATGCTGTAATCTATCGCCGTTTGACGAGTGCTCATTTTCTTAAATTGTTCTTCTCATCCTTTATCTTGTTCCTTCATCCGTCTCTCAGGGAGTTACCCCATGCTGGGTTTGATCACAACTATCTTGTCCCCATTAATAGGCTCCTGCCCCATCTTTTAGAGTCATCAAACTGCCCCCCTCTGACTTCTCAATAGGGGCGTGTTGCAATCTTCTGGCGCCTTTACGTCAATCCTCAGTTCCTCCCTAGAACATCTGGTCTTGTGACGGCCTTCATGCTTTTCTAACACACACATTCCTCATTCACTCGCAAAAAAGGATTGATTTACACAGAACATTTGAACAGGAACATCAAATTGCAATGCAAGAGAAAACAATAATTGCATACTTCTACTTATTTCAAAATGCTAATTTTAAACCTACAACAAAGTGGTGACCCTAAAGATCTATTACTGCCTTGAAATCAGCTTCAGACAAAAGATTCTGGCTGATACATCTTTACCATTGGCCCACTAGGCCATTCCTTCCTGCTTTCAGAAAGGGTGGCTGGCAGAATATGGTCAATACATGCTATATTATTATTCTTTATCCTTCATTCTAAATTATACAAACTACAGACATAAAGTCCTCCTACTACAGTTATAGATACCCCAGGGGGTTTCCCCTTTCCCATGGGGGAGGGTTTGGGGGGCAGGGTGGGCAGACATTGCAGACAGGGCAGTTATAGATACCCCAGGGGGAGCACATACGTGCAAACTTCTCTCCCATCCTCCAGCTGTGCTAACTCCATGCCCCCCCCCATGGAGCTCTGTGGACAATAGACCCCTGGGGCTCTTAGACACTGCACGAGGACAGGACAGTCCCCCACGGATGGGGATGGAGGGTGCATCTCTTGGGACTGGCCCCTGCCCCTCCAGCCCTGGGGTGTGGGACCCATCCCACCTTGCTCTGGCAGGGGGTGGGGCGTGCATGGGCTACTGGGGATCCAGGCTGAGACCTGCCCAGCTCACTGTGCCAGTGACCGGCCCCAAGGCTGCAGAACTCCAGCCTTGCGCAGAGGGGAAACCCCCCTCTGATTGGCTGCCCTGCCTGCTTTCCCCACTTCCTGGAGAAGGGCAGCCAATCAGGGGTGCTGCAGGAGGGAAGCAGCTCCCCCCTCAGGAGCTGAGAGGAGATTTTAGGTAGGGGATGGTGGAGGGAGTGGGGGGGGAGGAATGAGCTAATGGGCCACAAACAGGGTGTGCGGAGACAAAGCACAAATCTGTGGATTTTAAACTCCAATCTCAGATTTTTAGAGCAAATCTCGAGATTGATTAGCAAATTTCAGGGACAGGGGGTTGTCATAATGTTCACATTCAATCTCAGGATGTTTTAGCGAATCCTGGAATCACAGACCCACAGGCTGAGAAGGGACTGCAGGGGTCACCTAGTCCAACCCCTGCCAAGATGCAGGATTTGTTGGGTCTAACCCATCCCAGACAGATGCTGTCCAGCCTCCTCTCAAAACTCTCCAGTGAAGGAGCTTCCACAACCTCTCTGGGCATCTGGTCCACTGTCCGACTGCTCTCACAGCTTGGGAGTTTTTCCTCAGATTTAATCTCAATCAACTATGCTGCAGTCTGAACCCTTTGCCCCTTGTCCTACCCTCTGGGGCCAGAGAGAACAACTTTTCTCCAGCTTCTTTCTGGCAGCCTTTCAAGTATTTGAAAACCACGATCATGTCCCCCTCCCCCAATCTCTTTTCCAAACTAACCGTGCCCAGTTCCTTCAGGCTGTGCCCCTAGGGTTTGCGTTCCATCCCTTTGATCATCTTTCTCCCTCGTCTCTGGATCCTTTCCAGTTTCTCTACATCCTTTCTACACATTGGTGACCAAACCTGGACACAGTTCTCTAGCTGAGACCTAGCCAGCACCGAGTAGAGAGGTACCGTCACCTCCCGTGGCTTGCATGCTATGCCTCTGGTAATGTAACCTGAAATTGCATTTGTCTGGGTTTTTTTGCAACAGCATCTAATTGCTGACTCCTGTCGAGTTTGTGATCTGCCCCAACTCCCAGCTCCTTCTCAGCGGTGCTGCTGCCAGGCCAGTTCTTCCCCATCCTGTATTTGGTTTTCTTCCCTATGTGGAGCACCTTCCATTTGTCCTTGATGAATTTCATTGTGTTGTCTACAGCCCAGTTCTCCAATTTATAAAGATTGCTCAGAATTTTAGCTCCATCCTCCAAAGCATTGGCAGTTCCCCCCAGCTTTGTGTCATCCGCAGATTTGATCTGTCTGCTCCCTAGTTCCACATCCACGTTATTGATAAAGATGTTAAACAATACAGGACCCAGAACAAATTCCTCTGGAGCCCCACTTGGGACCTCCCTCCAATCCAATGTCTTTCCATTAACAGTCACTCATTGTTTGCGGTTGTTTATCCAATTATGTATCCACTTATTTGTATTTCCAATGAGCCCACATTTTTCCATAAGAACGGCCAGTCTGGGTCAGACCAAAGGTCCATCTAGCCTAGTATCCTGTCTGCCAACAGTGGCCAATGCCAGGTGCCCCAGAGGGAATTAACAGAACAGGGAATCACGTGATCCATCCCTTGTCTCCCCTTCCCAGCTTCTGGAAAACAGAGGCTAGGGACACCATCCCTGCCCATCCTGGCTAATAGCTATTGATGGACCGATCCTCCCTGAATTTATCCAGTTCTTTTTGAACCCTGTTATAGTTTTGGCCATCACAATATCCTGTGGCAAAGAGTTCCACAGGTTGAGCGTGCATTGTGTGAAGAAATACTTCCTTTTGTTTGTTTTAAACCTGCTGCCTGTTCATTTCATTTGGGGACTCCTAGTTCTTGTGTTATTTACTTTCTCCACTACCGCCAGGATTTTATAGACCTCAATCCTCTCCCCCCTCAATCGTCTCTTTTCCAAGCTGAACAGTCCCAGACTTATTAATCTCTCCTCATACGGAAGCTGTTCCATGGTGTATGGTGCCACTGCACTACTAGTTTTCAGATGGAAGCTGTTCCACACCCCTAATAATTTTTGTTGTCCTTTTCCGAAACTTTTCCAATTCCAATTTGAGATAGGGCCACCAGAACTGCATGTAGTATTCAAGATGTGGGCATACCATCGATTAATATAAAGGCAATATGATATTTTCAGCTTTATTATCTATTCCTTTCTTAATGATAACCAAGATTCTGTTCGCCTTTTTGACTTCCGCTGCACATTGAGTGGATGTCTTCTGAGAACTAACCACAATGACTCCAAAATCTTTCTTGAGTGGTAACAACTAATTTAGACCCCAGCATTTTATATTATAGTTGGGATTAGGTTTTCCCATGTGCATTACTTCACATTTATTAACATTGAATTTCATCTGTCATTTTGTTAACCAGTCACCTAGTTTTGTGAGATCCCTTTGTAGAGCTTCACAGTCAGCTTTGAACGCAATTATCTTGAGTAGTTTTGTATCATCTGTAAATTTTGCCACCTCACTGGTTTACCCCTTTATGAATACGTTGAACAGCACTGATCCCAATACAGACCCCTGGGGAACACTGCTATTTGCCTCTCTCCACTGTGAAAACTGACCATTTATTCCTATGCTTTCTTTCCTATCTTTTAACCAGTTACTAATCCAGGAGAGGACCTTCCCACTTATGAAAGCTTACTTTGCTTAAGAGCCTTTCGGGAGGGACCTTGTCAAAGGCTTTGTGAAAATCTAACTACAACGACTGGGTCACCGTGTACACCGTTTTGTACATGCTTTTTGACTCCCTCAAAAAATCCTAGTAGATTGGTGAGGCATGATTTCCCTTTACAAAAACCATGTTGACTCTTCCCCAACACATTGTGTTTATCTATGCATCTCATAATTATTTTCTTTATTATAGTTTCAATCAGTTTGCCCAGTACTGAAGTTACGCTTAATGGCCTCTAATTGGTGGGATCACCTCTGGAGCCTTTTTAAAAAATTGATGTCACATAAGCTACCCTCCAGTCATCTGGTACAGAAGCTGCTTTAAATGATAGGTTACATAATACAGTTAGTAGTTCATAGAATCATAGAATATCAGGGTTGGAAGGGACCTCAGGAGGTATCTAGTCCAACCCCCTGCTCAAAGCAGGACCAATCCCCAACTAAATCATCCCAGCCAGGGCTTTGTCAAGCCTGACCTTAAAAACCTCTAAGGAATGAGATTCCACCACTTCCCTAGGTAACACATTCCACCACCCTCCTAGTGAAAAAGTTTTTCCTAATATCCAACCTAAACCTCCCCCACTGCAACTTGAGACCATTACTCCTTGTTCTGTCATATGCTACCACTGAGAACAGTCTAGATCCATCCTCTTTGGAACCCCCTTTCAGGTACTTGAAAGCAGCTATCAAATCCCCCCTCATTCTTCTCTTCCTCAGACTAAACAATCCCAGTTCCCTCAGCCTCTCCTCATAAGTCGTGTTCCAGTCCCCTAATCATTTTTGTTGCCCTCCGCTGGACGCTTTCCAATTTTTCCACATCCTTCTTGTAGTGCGGAGCCCAAAACTGGACACAGTACTCCAGATGAGGCCTCACCAATGTCAAATAAAGGGGAACGATCATGTCCCTCAATCTGCTGGCAATGCCCCTACTTATACATCCCAAAATGACATTGGCCTTCTTGGCAACAACGGCACACTGCTGACTCATATCCAGCTTCTCGTCCACTGTAACCCCTAGGACTCTTTCTGCAGAACTGCTGCCGAGCCATTCGGACCCTAGTCTGTAGCGGTGCATGGGATTCTTCCATCCTAAGTGCAGGACTCTGCACTTGTCCTTGTTGAACCTCATCAGATTTCTTTTGGCCCAATCCTCTAATTTGTCTAGGTCCCTCTGTATCCTATCCCTACCCTCCAGTGTATCTACCTCTCCTCTCAGTTTAGTGTCATCTGCAAACTTGCTGAGGGTGCAATCCACACCATCCTCCAGATCATTTATGAAGATATTGAACAAAACCGGCCCAAGGACCGACCCTTGGGGCACTCCACTTGATACCGGCCGCCAACTAGACATGGACCCATTGATCACTACCCGTTGAGCCCGACCATCTAGCCAGCTTTCTATCCACCTTATAGTCCATACATCCAGCCCATACTTCTTTAACTTGCTGGCAAGAATACTGTGGGAGACCGTGTCAACAGCTTTGCTAAGGTCAAGGAATAACACGTCCACTGCTTTCCCCTCATCCACAGAGCCAGTTATCTCGTCATAGAAGGCAATTAGATTAGTCAGGCATGACTTGCCCTTGGTGAATCCATGCTGACTGTTCCTGATCAATTTCCTCTCCTCTAAGTGCTTCATAATTGATTCCTTGAGGACCTGCTCCGTGATTTTTCCAGGGACTGAGGTGAGGCTGACTGGCCTGTAGTTCCCCAGATCCTCCTTCTTCCCTTTTTTAAAGATGGGCACTACATTAGCCTTTTTCCAGTCATACGGGACCTCCCCTGATCACCATGAGCTTTCAAAGATAACGGCCAATGGCTCTGCAAATCACATCCGCCAACTCCTTTAGCCCCTCAGATGCAGCGCATCCGGCCCCATGGACTTGTGCTCGTCCAGCTTTTCTAAATAGTCCTGAACCACTTCTTTCTCCACAGAGGGCTGGTCACCTCCTCCCCATGCTGTGCTGCCCAGTGCAGTAGTCTGGGAGCTGACCTTGTTTGTGAAGACAGAGGCAAAAAAAGCATTGAGTACATTAGCTTTTTCCACATCCTCTGTCACTAGGTTGCCTCCATCATTCAGTAAGGAGCCCACACTTTCCTTGACTTTCTTCTTGTTGCTAACGTACCTGAAGAAACCCTTCTGGTTACTCTGAACATCTCTTGCTAGATGCAACTCCAGGTGTGATTTGGCCTTTCAGATTTCACTCCTGCATGCCCGAGCAATATTTTTATACTCTCCCTGGTCATTTGTCCAATCTTCCACTTCTTGTAAGCTTCTTTTTTGTGTTTAAGATCAGCAAGGATTTCACTGTTAAGCCAAGCTGGTCGCCTGCCATATTTACTATTCTTTCTACACTTCGGGATGGTTTGTCCCTGTAACCTCAATAAGGATTCTTTAAAATACAGCCAGCTCTCCTGAACTCCTTTCCCCTTCATGTTATTCTCCCAGGGGATCCTGCCCATCAGTTCCCTGAGGGAGTCAAAGTCTGCTTTTATTAAGTGCAGAGTCCGTATTCTGCTGCTCTCCTTTCTTCCCTGTGTCAGGATCCTGAACTCGACCATCTCATGATCACTGCCTCTCAGGTTCCCATCCACCTTTGCTTCCCCTACTAATTCTTCCCGGTTTGTGAGCAGCAAGTCAAGAAGAGTTCTGCCCTTAGGTGTTTCCTCCAGCACTTGCACCAGGAAATTGTCCCCTACACTTTCCAAAAATTTCCTGGATTTTCTGTACGCCGCTGTATTGCTCTCTCAGCAGATATCAGGATGATTGAAGTCTCCCACGAGAACCAGGGCCTGCGATTTAGTAACTTCTGTGAGTTGCCGGAAGAAAGCCTCGTCCACCTGATCCCCCTAGTCCGTTGGTCTATAGCAGACTCCCACCACGACATCACCCTTGTTGCTCACACTTCTAACCTTAATCCAGAGACTCTCAGGTTTTTCTGCAGTTTCATACTTGAGCTCTGGGCAGTCATACTGCTCCCTTACATATATCCATCCATGACAGTGCTCCAGTCATGTGAGTTATCCCACCAAGTCTCTGTTATTCCAATCACATCATAATTCCTTAATTGTGCCAGGACTTCCAGTTCTCCCTGCTTGTTTCCTAGGCTTCTTGCATTTGTGTATAGGCACTGAGATAACTCGCTGATCATCCCTCCTTCTCAGTATGAGGCAGGAGCCCTCCTCTTTCATGCGCTCCTGCTCGTGCTTCCTCCCGGTATCCCACGTCCCCACTTACCTCAGGGCTTTGGTCTCCTTCCCCCAGTGAACCTAGTTTAAAGCCCTCCTCACTAGGTTAGCCAGCCTGCTTGCGAAGATGCTCTTCCCTCTCTTCGTTAGGTGGAGCCCCTCTCTGCCTAGCACTCCTCCTTCTTGGAACACTATCCCATGGTCATAGAATCCAAAGCCTTCTCTCCGACACCACCTGCGTAGCCATTCGTTGACTTCCACGATTCGATGGTCTCTACCCGGGCCTTTTCCTTCCACGGGGAGGATGGACGAGAACACCACTTGCGCCTCAAACTCCTTTATCCTTCTTCCCAGAGCCACATAGTCTGCTGTGATCCACTCAAGGTCATTCTTGGCAGTATCATTGGTGCCCACATGGAGAAGCAGGAAGGGGTAGCGATCCGAGGGCTTGATGAGTCTCAGCAGTCTCTCTGTCACATTGTGAATCCTAGCCCCTGGCAAGCAGCCTTCTCTGAATCTTCAGAACATTGTGTCCGTAGAAGCATATCCTGACGTCTGTCCAGGAAATCTTCAGGTTTCAGAGTAGCAGCCGTGTTAGTCTGTATTCGCAAAAAGAAAAGGAGGACTTGTGGCACCTTAGAGACTAACAAATTTATTAGAGCATAAGCTTTCGTGAGCTACAGCTCACTTCATCGGATGCATTTGGTGGAAAAAACAGAGGAGAGATTTATATACACACACAGAGAACATGAAACAATGGGTTTATCATACACACTGTAAGGAGAAAAGGAGTACTTGTGGCACCTTAGAGACTAACAAATTTATTAGAGCATAAGCTTTCGTGAGCTACAGCTCACTTCATCGGATGCATCCGATGAAGTGAGCTGTAGCTCATGAAAGCTTATGCTCTAATAAATTTGTTAGTCTCTAAGGTGCCACAAGTACTCCTTTTCTTTTTGTGAATACAGACTAACACGGCTGCTACTCTGAAAACTGTAAGGAGAGTGATCACTTAAGATAAGCCATCACCAGCGGCGGGCGGGGGGGGGAAGGAGGAAAACCTTTCATGGTGACAAGCAAGGTAGGCTAATTCCAGCAGTTAACAAGAATATCAGAGGAACAGTGGGGGGTGGGGTGGGGGGGGAGAAATACCATGGGGAAATAGTTTTACTTTGTGTAATGTCTCATCCATTCCCAGACTCTATTCAAGCCTAAGTTAATTGTATCCAGTTTGCAAATTAATTCCAATTCAGCAATCTCTCGTTGGAGTCTGTTTTTGAAGCTTTTTTGTTGAAGGATAGCCACTCTTAGGTCTGTAATCGAGTGACCGGAGAGATTGAAGTGTTCTCCGACTGGTTTTTGAATGTTATAATTCTTGACGTCTGATTTGTGTCCATTCATTCTTTTACGTAGAGACTGTCCAGTTTGGCCAATGTACATGGCAGAGGGGCATTGCTGGCACATGATGGAATATATCACATTGGTAGATGCGCAGGTGAACGAGCCTCTGATAGTGTGGCTGATGTGATTAGGCCCTATGATGGTATTCCCTGAATAGATATGTGGACAGAGTTGGCAACAGGCTTTGTTGCAAGGATAGGTTCCTGGGTTAGTGGTTCTGTTGTGTGGTGTGTGGTTGCTGGTGAGTATTTGCTTCAGATTAGGGGGCTGTCTGTAAGCAAGGACTGGCCTGTCTCCCAAGATCTGTGAGAGTGATGGGTCGTCCTTCAGGATAGGTTGTAGATCCTTGATGATGCGTTGGAGAGGTTTTAGTTGGGGGCTGAAGGCGATGGCTAGTGGCGTTCTGTTATTTTCTTTGTTGGGCCTGTCCTGTAGTAGGTGACTTCTGGGTACTCTTCTGGCTCTGTCAATCTGTGACATTGTGTCCCAGAGACTGGGAATGGATGAGTCATTACACAAAGTAAAACTATTTCCCCATGATATTTCTTCCCCCCCCCCCCCCACTGTTCCTCTGATATTCTTGTTAACTGCTGGAATTAGCCTACCTTGCTTGTCACCATGAAAGGTTTTCCTCCTTCCCCCCCCCGCTGCTGGTGATGGCTTATCTTAAGTGATCACTCTCCTTACAGTGTGTATGATAAACCCATTGTTTCATGTTCTCTGTGTGTGTATATAAATCTCTCCTCTGTTTTTTCCACCAAATGCATCCGATGAAGTGAGCTGTAGCTCACGAAAGCTTATGCTCTAATAAATGTGTTAGTCTCTAAGGTGCCACAAGTATCCCTTTTCTTTTTTCAGGAAATCTTCAGTTTCTCTTATGCAACACAGGGTCGATACTTATTTCTCCAGACCTTGAACCTTCTCTTCCAATATGGAGACCAGCTTGCACTTTGTATAGACAAAGTCCCTTCTGTCCTGTGGAAGAAAGACAAACATGGCACATTCAGTGCAGGTCACAACAGCTGAACACTCCCCATCCATATTACCTTCCTTCTACGAGCTTCCTCGGGAGTTGTAGTAACTACTCAGAGAAGCTGGCAAGATGTAAGCCACAGTGGGCTCTCCCCAGGCAAACTCCCTCTGTTAGCCTCTCTGCTGTTCACTGCTCAGCTGGTTCGCAGCTGACTGGCTTTTTATAACAGTCAGGCCCACTCAAGGCTCACCTGGAACAAAACACTCCCAATTCACACTTTTCAAACAAGCAATCAAGCACATGGTCAAAATGTCAAACTGTCCCCACAATAGACACTCAGATACTCACCAACACAGCCTCCTTAATGCAGCTCTTAGTGTACCTCCTCTCAGGCAGATCCCAGGCAAACCCGCTCTGTAGCCTCTCTGCTGTTCGCTGCATAGTTCTGCAGTTCTGCAGTTTCACATTTACGTTCCTTCAGAAGTCTTCTACAGCTTACGTATGAGAATGTCATCTGGGACTGTGTCAAAAGCCTTGCTGAATTCCAGCTATATTTGTCCACCACTTTCCCCCTGCCACCAACCAATTACCTCCTCAAAGAAGGAAATCAAGCTGGTTTGGCAGGATTTGATCTTGATAAATCCATGCTGATGATCACTTCTTCGTCCTTACAAATTGAAAGTTTTATACATTGCTCTAGCAGCTTTCCAGGTGTCGAGGTCAGGCTGACTGGTCTATAGTTCACCATCTCCTCCTTTTTCCCCTTTTAAAGATGGCCACCCCGTTAGCCCTTCTCCCGTCTTCTGGGACCTCTCCTGGCATCTGTGAGTTTGCCAATATTATTGCCAGTGACTCCAAGATTTCTTCAACTAATTCCTTCAGCAACCTGGAACAGCGTCTGGCCCCACTGATTTGAATTCAAATCGGTCGGAACATCTCGGACGGGTTCTTTCCTTCTCCCGATCTGACGCCCTTCCCCTTTGCTGTCTGTGGTAACTTCGCTGGCCGCCCGCTCACATGTTTGTGTTTGTGGGAAGATGGAAGCAAAGCAGCACTGAGCAGCGCTGCCACCAGCTCAGGATTTTCTGACCGATCTCATGATTCTTAGTGAAAAAAATCTCAGGTTTTATCACAAAATTAAGCATTTTTTCAGCCCACGATCTCTCGGGACCGTCTGGTGATTTGGGGATGGGGGGGGCACTGCCAGCAGCCCCAGATCAGCCCCCTGCAGAGCCCAGCAGCACTGATGGTCCCGTAGGCAGATCTATCCCCCCCAAACAGCCTCTGCTCTCACACTTCTCCCCCCGCACCCATCTGTCTCTAGGTCTGTCCCAGCTTGACGCCCCAGCCATGGGCAGAGCCCTGTTTCCACAGCAGGACGCCGGAGAATGGGAGCTCCCAGCTCAGGGCCCGCCCTGGAGAGCAGGGGGTCCTGCCCTCCCTATGGCCACGCTGAGGGTCCTGATCCTCACCCTGCTCTGGAGGGGTAAGTAAGAAGGACCTGCAGCCCCAGTGCAGGGGGAAGAGCCGAACCCGTGCTCGCAGGGGGCTGCAGGTCGGGAGTGAGGAGCACCGGCAGAGCTGGGGGGAGCTCAGAGTTGGCCTCTGCTCTCACCCCTGCGGTGCCTCCTGCTGGTCTTCGTCGGGAATTAGTTCACCAGGCTCCAGGGCACTCTCTGCAGGCCAATGATCCGCCTTACTGCTGGCCCCGCATCCCTCCCAGACCCGGTGCCCCTTGTCTCCTGGATGGCTGCCCCCTGGCAGTACACCCGCTGTCTCTGCGGGTCCCCCACCCCCCACCCAGGGGAACCCCCCCACCCGCCAGCCCCACCTTGCCACATGTAAGGCTACTGCCAGTCACCAAGTAGCCCCTTGTACGGGGTCAGACTGCCGTGTAAAAGCCACTCATCACTGGCAAGGAGGGGTTTGGACCTGCTGCCCGGGCCTGCCCATGGGCTGCCCCTATGCAACCCTAGTACCTGCCTGGCCTTCTGCTACACCGCAGGCCGGGATTTTCCCGGCCGGAGCTCCCCAGCTCCCTTGGCCTTTCCCCAGCCCCGCTCCAATCTAGGTACACTCTGCTCCCTGCAGCCAGGTCCCTTCCTCTCCAAAGGCGAGAGCGAGAGCGAGCGAGAGAGAGAGCCTGCTCCTGGCTCACTGCCTGCTTATAAGGCCAGTGGAGCCCTAATTGTGGTGTGGCCCCAGTGGAGCCTCCTGCCCTCCTCAGCCTGAGCTCCTTGCCCCAGCCACAGCCCTCTCCTGGGCTGTTCTAAGCTCCTCAGGGCAGGAGCAGGTGTCGGCCCCGCTACAGTCCCACTTCGATCCCTCTCCGTCCCCTGCAGGGTCCCTGTCCCAGCTGCTCGGATTTACCCTGACGGTGCCACAGTCGGTGTCGGTGCAGGAGGGTCTCTGCGTTCTCGTCCCCTGCACCTTCGTGTACCCAGCCTCGTACGACACTGACAGATCCTGGGCCCAGCTCTACAGATACTGGTACAAGGATCAGGCCGATGTGGGCCAGGATCCGCCTGTGGCCAGCAGTGACCCCAGCCGGGAGGTGTCGCAGGACACCCAGGGCCGGTTCTGGCTGGCAGGGGATCCGGAGCACGGCGACTGCTCCCTGCAAATCAACGACGCCCGACGGACAGATGCGGGGAGATATGTTTTTAGATTTGAGAAAGGAAAATTGAAATACAATTACCTCTCCAATTCCGATAACACTGATCCTATACTCGCTATCTCCGTGCCAGGTAAGAGCAGCCGCAGTCACCTCTTGTCAGCCCCCTCTGAGCCAGCCAGACCCTGCCTTCGAGCCGGATCGAGGCCGGCACCCCCAGGGGGGAAAGGCCCCATGTCCCCGAGTGATTCTCTCCCCTCTCCCCGTGTCTCAGGGCTGACAGAGGAGCCAGAGATCCAGATCTCACCGGTGCTGGGGCTACCAGGGACTCTGCTGGCCGGGGAGCCGGTGACTGTGACCTGCACGGCCCCCGGGCGCTGCTCCAGGCCCCCTCCCCGAGTCACCTGGACGGGGCCGTTCAGCGACACAGCCCAGGACGTCTCAGTCCAGCTGGCGAACGGCACCTGGGCCCGCAGCTCCATGCTGCGCTTCACACCCGCCCCGGGGGACCACGGCAAAGAGCTCGTCTGCAGAGTCACCTACCACCCACCATGGGGACCTTCCACCAACAGAACCGTCCAGCTCCACGTCGTCTGTGAGTGACCCCCCCAGCCCCTCCATGCCAACCCCAGACCCCCTGCTGGGATCCCCACCCCCCTGGGCTCCCCAGTCCTGCCCTCCAGCCCCTCCCCCAACTCAGCTCTGTGCTGGGATCCCCACCCCCCACCATGCACCCTCAGCCGATTCTACTCCAGACCCCTTCCCCCCACACCATGCAGCCCCTTCTCTCGTGGGATCTTCATCCCTTCCTGCCCTGCTTGGCGATGGCTCCCCGCTCCAGAATCCTCCTGTGCTGGGCTCCACCCCCACACCCCTCATTCCAGTCTCCCCCTTGCTGGGATGCCCCCCCTCACACCAGACACCCCAGTTCCCCCCAAGATCCCCGCGGGCTGTCCCACTGTGTCTCCTCCACCACGTCCCCTTTCTCCTAGGATCGGTGGATGCTCTATATGGGGCCGAGTGTTAACCGGACCCAGTCGCTGTCTGGCACAAAGCACGCTCCGGGGTCGGTGCCCAGAGACCTCGGCCCGCCCTGCCCCAGGGCAAACCCCCATTAAATGGCCCGAGCCCCGTGAACCCAACCCAACGGACCCAGGCTCTGGGCCTTGGCACCACGGGGCTTTGAGGGCAGCGTGGACGGACCCTGCCAGGTCTGGCCAGACGGCACCAGCGTCCGGCTCCTCCGGGTGTTGCTTTCAGCCGCCCCTCTGGGCGCAGCTGGGCAGCAAAATACCCAGGCCTGGCCGGCCAAGCCCAGGGGGCCAAAGGAGAGGGCTGGGGAGACACAAACTGAGGGGGGAAGGCAAAGGACCCACAAGGGGGGTATCTGACATCCCTGGTGGTGGCTGGGACTGGGGCGCGGGCGGGAGCAGGGTTATTTAGGCCCCTGGCTCTGTCCCGCCCTGGGGAGGACACATTTGGGGAGCAGGACACTGAACACCCGGGCACCAGCAGACGATGGCAGCGAGATGGTGACGCTCGCTCCAGTCCCCAGGCTGGAGCAGCCCGGCCCCTCGTTAGAGCCTCCGCCAATTAGACCGAATTCTGACCCACCGGTTTTGGTCCCTTGGGTTTTCGATTTCCCAGGGTTCTGGCTCCCCGGCGCGGCCCTAACCCGGCCCCTGGGTTACGTCGGGCGCCTGTTGGGTCGAGCCAGTTGGGTCTGTCGCTTCCCTTGCCCGCCCGCGGGGTTTGTGTCACTTTAGGGACTTTCCCGTCCCCCGGCTGAGTTCACAGCGAGGGTCCCTGTCTAGGCTCAGTGATCACTAGCGACCACCCCCACCGGTGCTGTCCAGCCCCCCTGATTCCACCTCTCTGGTTTGTGTTACAGACCCGCCTGGGCCGCCCAGCGTCACCGGGACCCTGACCAGGAACGGACGCCCCGGTGAGAGGCCGCGCTGTGAGCCCCGGGGATCCGCGAGCGCCTCCCGGTCACGCTCTGCCCACGCTCAGGGCCCGGTGCCAGCTCAGCCAGGCCAGGCTGCTCCGTGCCTGGAGGGCAGAGCCCAAGGAACTGCAGGGCTGTGGGGGGGGGGGCGGGGAGTGGCAGGGGGAGCAGGCTTGGTTCTCTCTCTCTAGAGCCTGGGGTGGTGCTAAGGGGGGCACCGGACAGCGGTGAGGAGATGGGTTAGGGACCGATTGCTGCGATGGAGACCTGCTGCCATGGCAAGGCACCGAGACTGTGCGCCCACCCCAAAGGGGCCAGGTCTCAGCGCCGGGTGAGGGGTCCCTGGATAAGCAGCCCACCCGCCCCACCCCAGTGGTGACTGCGTCTTGGCTCCTTAGTGGGGAATCTCTGGGGGGACCAAACCCGCCTGCTCGTCTCTTCCAGTGCCAGATGCCTGGGGAGCTGAGGGCGACGTCATGTCTCTGGAGACCCACGAGGGCGACTCCCTGACCCTGGGCTGTGAGTCTGGGGGCAGAACCGAGGCCATCATGAGCTGGGCTAAGGGGAACGAGTCCCTGAGTCCCGGCCAGGGAGGGGCCGGGCGCCTGGAGCTGCCGAATCTCAGCAGAGGGGACGCTGGGGAGTATCGGTGCTGGGCGAAGAATCCCTTTGGGTCGGCCAGCCGGGCCCTGCGTGTGCACGTGCAGTGTAAGGCATTTGGGGGTGCTGGGCTAGACAGAGGGGCCTCAATGCGGGGTGCTGGGGGGTGGGGCATGTGGGCAGCATGGGGGGA
The DNA here is from genome assembly GCF_009764565.3 of Dermochelys coriacea. Taxonomy (NCBI): domain Eukaryota; kingdom Metazoa; phylum Chordata; order Testudines; family Dermochelyidae; genus Dermochelys; species Dermochelys coriacea. The sequence continues at coordinate 13,626,954 of NC_050091.1, forward strand.
TGTGCTGCAGGGGGTGGAGGATCCCTGGGGGTTGCTGGGCTGTAGGGAGGGCGGGAGATCCATGGGGCACTCTCCAATCTAATATGTTGCCGTGGGTATTTCAGCTCTAGAGAGGACTCTGCAAATCACCGTCTCCAGAGCCAACAGGAGCGACCCCCAGCTATTCCAAGGTATCGCTAGGGGGCAGGGCATGGGGTCTTTCCCCTGTAGGGGGTGCTGGCCCAATCCAGCCCCCGGGCAGGGCCTGGCTGGCTCAGGGTGCGAGTGACTCTGTGTTATTCCTGTTCCCAGATCCCGGCACCGCAGTGGCGAACGGCTCACAACTCACAGCCCGGGAGGGCGACTCCCTGCAGATCCTCTGCTCCGTTGCCAGCAACCCCCCTGCTACGCTGGGCTGGGTGAGGGGGGACCGAGCCATCGAGGGCGCCCACCCCACGGGGGAGAATCAGCTGGGGCTGGAACTGCCCAACGTGACGGCCGAGGATGGGGAGCTGTATGGGTGCTGGGCCCGCAACAAGGAGAGCTTTGCCCAGGGGACGTTCCAGCTGCTTGTCGAGTGTGAGTGGGGTTATGCCCTGGGATGCTGACACTGGAGAATAGCAGTGTTAATCCGTGGGACTCCTCGCCATTGAGTTCTAGCAGGTGTCACAGGTGCCTGGCCTCTTTAAACGGAGACAAAGCAAACCGCCTCCCCACCCCCCCATGCCATAGTTAATTAGCTGGTTCGAGGGTAGCTCCAAGGGGGGCAGCTGAGGCTTGAATTGATTCCTGGGCCGTCTACAAGGGCTGTGAGTGCCGAGGCTGAAGGTAGAGAACCAGGTGGGTTGGTGTGAAGTGCAGCTCACTGAGGTTAGGGCCAGATCAGTGCCTACAGGCTGCCTGAAGAAACCTCCCAGGGCAGAAGAACCCACAGGATTCCCTGCCACTGGATATTAGCAGGTTAATCTATGGGATTCTCTGCCCCTGGATATTAGTAGGGTTAACCCACAGGACTCCCTGACACTAGGTTTCTCTCTCTGACTATTAATTTGTCTCTTTATCTCCTGTGCTCCCCAGACAGCCCCCGGCCAGGGACCGGGCTGAACTCGTCCTGCCAGCGCCAGGGGCCCGGCATCAACTGCAGCTGCTCCCTGCGTTCCCAGCCCCCGCCCTGGCTCCAGTGGCAGGTGGACGGGGAGCCCCTGGCTGGGAACGGCTCGCGGGGAGCCCTGCAGGTCAGCTCGTGGGCCCAGGGGGACGAGGTTGTCAGCACCCTGAGCTGGACGGGGAGCAGGGACAGGGGCCCCCGGATCTTCTGCCTCGGCTCCAACCCCCACGGGACCTACGCCGCCCTGCACTTTGAACTCAGCCCCCCGCAGAGAGGTGAGACACCGGACTCCTGGGTTCTTTCCCCAGCCCTGGAAGAAGGGTGGAGTCTGGGAGTTGGAGGCAGGGGAGTTGGGAGCCAGGACTCCTGGGTTCTCTCCCAGCCGTGCCCCGTGCTGTGTGTTTTTGCAGGTGCGGAGGGGCCTGGCAAGCTGCTGGGCATCGGGGTGGCCTGTGGGCTGGGGGTCGCCGTCGGCTTCTTCCTTCTCGTGCTCTGTGTGATCAAGTGAGTCTGACGCCTCCCGCCCTGACCCCCAGCTACCCCCGCCCCGAGATCCCGCTGAGATTCCCTGCCATCTCCCCTGGGGTATTCCAGCCCCCCCGTGAGATCCCCGCCAACTCCTCTCCCTGACCTATCTCAGTCCCCTGTGCTCTAGCCTCTCATACTGGTGTGCCACCTCCCTCCCTCCCCACGGCTAGTCTACCACCACCCCCGGTCTCATGAGTGCGTCCTGATTTGTCTCCCCACAGGCTGCATGAACCGGTGCCCCGCACCACTGAGGCCGGGGAGCCGGCTAACGGGAGCCTGGCGGAGAACACGGCCGACGACGCTAGCCTGATCTATAGTAACGTCACCACCATCCCCGTGGTATGTACCTGGGTGAGCGGGGGACGAAGCCCACCTGCCCTTCCCACCCCACCCCGTTTCTGCCCCCCTCGAGTTCTTCTCCTCCCTCCCCCACTGCTTTCCCACCCCCTTAATGAATGCAGAACTATAAGCCAGGCTTTCACCAGGGCACCCAACGCCCCCCCCATACATGCCCAGTGCAAGAAATGCACCCCTGCCACCAGCCTGGACTCCCCAAACTACATGGGATCAGCTTCTGCATGCAGAAAATGCACCTCATACCTAGGGTCTCATTCAGAGGGGAGGACATGCAGCGAATGCATTCACGTGAATTCACAACATGCATGGGACTAGATTGGGGCTGGAATGCTGCCAACCCCCGGCTCCACCAACCGGGCAAGAAATGCATTTCTGCAGCTGCTTGCAATGGTGTCAGGTGCTTGTGATCGGACAGTGCATGCAGGGTTCTCCGTGTCAGTTGCATCTTTCAGAAAATGCAATGAATGCATCAGCATGGGCTGTGCGACCACGAGATGCATGGGATCAAATGCATGGCCAGGGCAGCCAATGCAGAGAATGCATTAACTTAATCAGTCCTGCCCCAAGATGCAGGAGATCAGTGCATGCATGCACAATGTGTCAAATGCGCCCCCCCTCCATGCATCTTGCTAATGCATGGCCTGTGCAGGTGAGGCAGTGGATGCATTAACCGAGCTGGTGCTGGCATGGGATCGGCTCATGCATGCAGCGAGTGTGAAACACACCCAATCCCCCGCCTCTGGCTAGTGCAGGCCCGATGCAGGAAATGCATTTGAATGGAGGGTGGGGGAAACGAGGCCTGGGGCAGCCCATGCAGTCAGCTCACCAGGGTGGATGTAAGTCTCTGCCTGGTGTCTCTGCCTTGCTTCTCACCCAGGATCACAAGACTCCAGCCGCCCGCCGGACCAAAGGCATCCAGGACGGGGCTGCAGCGGCTCAGGGCCCGCTAGGCCTCGGGGAGCTGCAAGAGCTGCACTACGCCTCCATCGATTTCTCCAAGCTGCAGCACAAAGGCAGGGAGCCTCCGGAGGACCCCGCCACGGAATATTCCGAGGTCCGGCTGAAATAGCCCCCTCACGCCATGGGACCAGGCTGGGTGTCTCCGGCCCGTCTAGTGCGGCGGGGGGGAGGGGGGTCACAGTGGGGGGGAAGGGGGGAAAGGGGCAAGGGGTCGGCCAAGGGCTGGACCTGGGATGTGGGAAACCTGGGTGCAAATCCCTGCTCTGCCCCGGACTCAACTAGGCGTTCGAGATGCTGGAGCTCTGCATTGTGGGGAGGTATCCCAGAGTCCTCTGCAGTGGGGTGCCAAAACCTGCCCCTTCCCAAACCCCACTGCCTCAGGGGGAAAGAGAACTGCTTACGTCTCAGCCATAGAGCGTCTCTCTTCTACCTTGCCTGAGCCCTCGCCAACTCGTTTCACAGATGGACAGGATTTTCAAGCTTAGTGGCAGCAGCTAGGCAGAGCAGAGGGACGGGCTTGTGGCTAAGGTGCTGGCCTGATACTTAGGCTCCCTGGGTTCTTGTCCCTGCTCCACTGAAAATGCTGTGGGTGAGGTTGGGCCAGTTGCTGCATCTGTCTGGCCTCAGTTTCCTCACCTTGAAAATTGGGATAATAATGGTGTTCTGGGCTAGTTATGTTCTAAACCCCTAGGGGCAGGGACTGTCTCTCCCTGTGTGTCTGGGCAGCCCCTAGCACAACAGGGCCCTGATCTCTGCCTAGGTCAATCCGTGCCAAGTGATCATAACAATGTTCCATTCAAGGTAACGTTCACTCCAAAGCCAAAAGCAACCGACTGTAAAATTCCCTGTTTACAAGCTGTTACTTGAAATAGATTTTCATGTGTCATTTTTTGTCACTGCTACTTTTTTAATAAAGGGCCAATAACAACTATGACTTATTTGTATGCAGTGAAGAATCAGTTTTCACTTCTGCCTTTCCCGTGGGAAGGCCATGATCATGGTTGGTTTCTGGGCAATGCCGGGCATAACATGGCCCCCATCCCAGCTGGGGCAGGGCCTGTCTCTCCCTGTGTGTGAGCAGCACCTGGCACAACAGGGCCCTGATCCCAGCTGGGGCAGGGACTGTCCCTCGCTCTGTCTGGGCAGCGCCTGGCACAATGGGCCTTGATCTCAGCTGGGGCAGGGCCTGTCTCTTACTGTGTCTAGGCAGCACCCAGCTATCATGGACTCACAGGACTCAATTCTCGCTCAGCTACATATGGCCCCTGGGAGTGACCCTCCTTCGGCGTGACAGCCCCACAGGGCCAGCTAGGGGGCTCACTCCTTCACCCTCTCACTTCCCTGGTCCTTCTCGCATGAACAGAGAGCAACAATACCTGGAGTCCAAAGATGCAAACAATTTGATGTTTATTGGGGTGAACTTCCAGCAAGCTTAAATCCAAGTTCCTTTTCCCTTATTTGCAAATCCCAATTTACTTCCTGTTTGCCCCTAATTTATATAGTAATATTCTCAGCTATACTTTAACCAATCATTTTACTGAAATCTATCAAACCAATCCTAACATATTGTAACATAATTCTCTAAGCAATTATATCCCATTCCCTAATTAACTTACACTTAGCAAAATTAATTTATACAGCAGACAGAAATAATTAAAGAACCAGACAGATTAACAATAGAAAAGTGGGGGCCATAAAGATAAAACATGCAGAAATGAGGGTTTCACAACCCCAACTATTGAGAAGTGAGTTCTTGCCAGACAGGATGCTATCAAACTAAGTTTTCTTTTACCATCTTTCTCTGGAGGCGATCGGCACTATCAGGACAGGATTGTATCCTAACAGCCCAATAGCACCTTATTTCAATGCGACTAGTTTGGGATGTGAGGAGGTGACCGGTCGGTCGCTTCCCAGCTTACGGCTGCCCTGCTGCTTAACCAAAGGCCTTAGCTTAAGAACAGGGCCTCAGACTGTCACAGGGAGAAAAGGCCCTTACACCGGCAGCCGGTGATTTTGAGTCTTTCTTTTATACCTCTAGAACTAGCTAAATGATAAACATATACCTCAATTCTTAGAGTATATTGGCCTTTACAGACAGGCCTTAATATCTATAGCCTAACAGTCCACCCGCCTTTTTTGTGGGGGGGTGCGGGATCCTCCTGCCCAGGTATCCCTGGGAAAGCATAGGACATATGGTGACATACTTCCAGATAGGGCCAGGCATCAAGGTGGAAGGTGTCGATCCTCCATCTGTCCCACTGCCTCTTGAGTAGTACCGTGCCCTACACCTTCTCTCATACGGGCATACCACACCTATTCCAATTAGTGTTCCAGATTTCCCAGTATAGTGGGCCCAAAAAGGTTGGGTCCGGGTTGTCTTGTAAACTGCGGGGAAGGGCTTACTACATTACTTATAGGTTATAATTAGTCGCTGTTCTCTAGGGGGTTGTGCCCCCCTTGATCATTTCCATATGCAACGTAACACAAATACAGTTAACAATATACCAGCTGCTATGATAATCCACAGCAACACCAAGAGTCCTGACCACTGCAGTATGGTCCAACATCCTGGCCACCACCAAAAACACTGCTTCTCCGCCTTTGATAGGGTTAAAATTTTGTCAGCGCCATCCTGTATTGTGTATTGTAAGTGTGTCCAAGTGTTGGCGCTTGCAGCAAGTTGCTCTTGTAATCTTTGTGTACTTTTGTCCATATTGTGTGTCCATTCAATATCCACAGTGAAATCCGGTATTGTCCAAACCAATTCGACTACTTGGTAAGGCATGGGGTAATAGGTGCTGTTCGATTGTTTACAACGATTAAGTCCACTGATCCATTGGTGCATCATAGTCCAGGTGGCAGTGTATAGAAGTTCATAATTTGGTCGTACACTGGAAGGATTTTGCCTCCTAGTGTTATACTGCAGGATTGCATACATTCTCAACAGAACACACCGTATCCCATATACATTACCCCTAAACGCCCTCCCTTTGCAATAGGCCATTGATCCTGCTCCTCCATAGTCATAGGAGAGTCCTCCTCTGGATATACAACTGCTTAATGTGATGACAGTCCAATTTACCCCATTCCACCCCCACCCCACCTATTTCCTAGTGGCTCCCAACGCACTCCTGCTTCCCTAGCTGCTCCCATAGGGTTCAAGGGAACCACCTGATTTGCATTTCCTTCCCATGATATCATAGTAACAATTAAACAAGAACTCTCCTCACAGGTGGGGGATGTTATTTTCCAGGTAGATGGGTATCGTTTTGCAATTATGGATAAATATGGGCTAGCCTCCCGATTTAATACTGAAGGCCATTGTTCTGACCAAGCATCTCTCATAATATCCATTACCATTATTAACTGAGCATTTTGAATACCTACGCACACTTCTCCCTATGTTAGTCTTTTGAAGCCATCCCCCACCCTTGTCACCAGGTCCCCTGCCCAATGAGTTAACTGCAAGTTCACCCCTACTGCCGTGCTGTCATCCACCCTGTGGCCACTGCCAATAGTTGCTGTGCCATCCATTCATTCATTTGTTGTTGAAATCTCACATTTTGGCTTACTAATTGTTTGGTTGCCCACTCATCCCCCAGATTCCATGTACCCAGCATAGTGTTCCCCGCTGCCCACAATCCCCTTTTTCGATGACGATTCCAGGTGTGTCCCCTCACCCACCCATTGAATTGTTGGTTCAATCCTTTGATGTACATACTACAATTAGGATGGATTTGGTCCACGCACCATTCCTTGGGGCATCCCACCCCTGGAATAGACTGAAAGGACATGTTTAAAAGTGCTGGCTGCACCCGCTCCCATAAAGGCTCCCACACATTAGCTCGCTGGGGAATATTCTTGGCTCCAAGCTGTGGCCACTTGAAATTTGGACTCTTCCAACTTGGCATCCATATCACCTGTAGGGTTACATTCTGTAAAATGGTTAACTCATCATACGCCCAGCGTCCCAAAGGAGATTTTACGCCTAAGGTAATATGTACATAACAATCACACCTTCAGGGATTATCTTCCATGGAAGTACCATTGTTGTTACATACGGTAACATCACACCCTAAATGTGCGGCCCTATTTTCCCAAGAGGGTTCATTTGCTCCGGGAGAGCAGAGGGTTATGGTCTTTGGACGCCTTGTAACAAACCACATAGCTGGGTAACTGTGTTTTCCACAATCATTAATCATGGCAGCACCCAGGGTGTACCATGCAATATTTCCTGATAAACTTGATATTCTCCACGAGGCTGGGATTCCCCCATCTAATCCATAAATCATATACCAACACTGCCAAATTCCTGTTGGAGTATTAGTGGTACATCTTTCTATGGGGAGATTCTCATAGTCTTCATTAGCTTTATTACCACAGGTTGCATGTGTGGACGTCCATGTGTTTTCTCCTTTTGACACTTCACATCATGGGATCTGAATAGAATTTGTAAATGTGACAATTGTGATTAGCACTAGTAATTGTTCCATCCAGGGCCAGGGAATTTTCAGCCTTGTCTCCATTTTGAATTAACCTGTAATACACACATAACAAAATTTACACATCCCCTTTCCTAATCCCCTGTTTGTACCTTTTTATTTGTGTGCTATGGACCCACTCCTGTCCTCCATTCTCTGTACCTAATAGCAGACTGGGCCCTAATTGGTCAAAGACAAGATAGGGGCCCTTCCATTGAGGAACTAGCAATGGATGGTGTTAACCTGGAATCTTGTACATCACTACATTTCCCACCCTGGGTAGATCATGCTTCCCGGGCAGGTCACACCATGTTTTGACTCTTGCTGCTCCTTGTTCGTCTCGCCAGGCCACCACCTGCTGTACCTGTTTCACATGGTCGATTAGAGTTAAAATCCATTCTTGTGTTAAGCCGTGTGTAGTGACTTCCCCAGGTACTGGGGTAAGTAGATTTTCCCACCGTTCCATGGGCCTTCCATGAGAGCCTCATATGGAGAAAATCCTGTGCCCTTTGATTCTCGGGCCCTTATTCTCATTAAGACAAAGGGCAGTAACTGTGACCAGTTTTTTCCTCCCATTTCCACTCCCTTTCTTAGCTCACTTTTAATGGTGCGGTTCATGCGTTCTACCTGCCCCGCAGCCTGGGGTTGATAAGCAATATGCAACAACTGTGTGATTCCAGTGAGGGCCGAGAGCTCCCCTGACAGATCTGACTGGAAAGCAGCTCCTTGGTCTGAGTCAATCACCTTTGGGACCCCCCAGCGAGTGAATACCTCATTTACCAGTATTTCAGCAGTTACCCGGGCAGTTTGATCCTTCATGGGGAAAGCTTCCACCCACCTGCTGAAAGCATCCACTACTACCAACATGAATCGGTTTTTCCTGTGATCTGGTGGTGGGGTCCTGTGTAGTCAGTTTGTATTCTTTCCCACGGTCCCCTTGGGGCTTGTCTCATTAATTCTCCCCTTAGCACCTTGTGAGGTGGGCTGTGCCTGGCACAGTCCAAAGAACGGTCCAGATGTGATTCTAACTCAGCTGCCATTCCTGGCCACCTGCACAACCTTTTTAAAGTCCCCAGTGCCTCCGCAAACCCGGGGTGTCCCCCCGCCAAGCTCCCATGCACCCAGCTTAAGAAAGCCGCCTGGCTTCCCTGGGGGCACAGCATGACTGGTCCCTCAGCTGTTACGACCCACCAAATCCCTTCCATTAGTTCCACCCTTGGCACATGCCTGTCCCCAAGTTTCCTGATGCCTTCCAGCCCTGGCTCAGATTCTTGTAACTCTCGAATTCGCCCTCCCCGATCTGTATCCACCCCACTTCTTGTTAGCATGGCTACAGGCACACTCTCTTCTGGCTCCCAGGGCCATAGGGGTGCTTCTGTTGCAGCCCACTTGGCCTCTGCATCAGCCAGATTATTCCCTTTGCTTAGGGGTCCTGTTTTCTTGGGTGCCTTTACCTTTACCACATTGATCCGTGTAAAATAGTGACTGAGCTCCTCCACTCACTTCCACCAGGTAGCCTGCTTGATTGTGGAACCGTCTGTTGCCCTGAACTGATTATCCGCCCACCATCTCAGAATTAATGTGACCCCACAAAATACATAATCTGAATCTACCACCACCCAACATTGTGGCTATAATTTGTGATCCACTTCATTGAAAGCTATTAGCAAGGCTGCCAGTTCTGCTTCCTGAGCTGACCTTGCTTCTAGTGAGAAACCAGTGGTGCCGACTGTCTCATTGCCTCTGATTCCCACAACAGCTAAGCCTGCAGTTTTCCATCCCCCTTGATACCTACAACTTCCATACAAAAACCGCACCAGTGTCCCCTCCTTTACCTGGTTGGGGTTAGCCGCCCGAAACACCTGATGTTGGGTTTTACCTGGGCTGGCTTCACATTGGTGTGGGGTGCCAGCCAGATGTAATCCAGCTCCCCAGACTACACACTTCTGCTGTAATGTTTTCTGCTGTAGAGCCAGCAACCATTTGGCAATACGCTGCCCACTCACTGGTCCCTGTAAGACAGTATGCACGTGTAACAGCCGCAGGGGGTCATGATGAAATCAGACTATTACTTTCTGCATTCCCGGGAAGTATTTGAATTTCCCTACCCCCCAGTAGGTGCACAAGACCTTGTCACACCATCCCTATTTCAGTTCCACAGCACTCAAAAGTCGAGAGGCAAAGGCCACAGGTCGGTCCTTTGCTCCATACGCCTGTCTTAACGTACAACCAATGGTAGTGTCCGATACCAAAGGGCACAGATAAAAGAGTTTCTCCCCATCCGGGGAGACCAGCCTTGGAGCACTGGCCAGGTTTTCCTTTAGTACTCTCACTGCCTCAGGACACTCTTCTGACCATTCCCAAGTTGAGGCTCAGGTGAGGTCAAATAGAGGCTGGGCTATTTCTGCATAATTGGCTACAAAATCCCTGCAAAATCCAGTTAGACCCAGAAAACTTTGCAAGCTTTTAACATCCCTAGGCAGTGGCAGGGACTGGATCAATTGCACCTGTCCCTTATCAATTTCCCTTCCCATCTGGGACACTTCCACTCCTAAGTAGAAAGAAAAGGAGTACTTGTGGCACCTTAGAGACTAACAAATTTATTAGAGCATAAGCTTTCGTGAGCTACAGCTCACTTCATTGGATGCATTTGGTGCTTGTCTGTCCCATCTGAGCCTTCTTCCCATTGATTTTCAACCCTGCTCTTGCCAAAGCTTGCAGGACCTGCTCGGTTAGTTCCCTCTCTTCCTCCTCTGTCCCTGACATTAGCAACAGGTCATCTACATATTGTATGCACCTTGCCGAATCCACCCCCTCCAGTGCCTGTCTCATGTACCTGTGAAAAATTGCAGGGGAGTCCCGATATCCCTGGGGTAAGACTGTCCAGCGGAATTGTCTGCCCTCCCATGTGAATGCAGTTTTATACTGACACGAGGTAGCTAGTGGCAGAGACCAAAACCCATTTGCTACGTCCAAAACAGTGAAAATTCGGAATTGGGGTCCAATACGAGCGAGCATTTCAGGGTACACTGCCACCACTGAGGCTGGTAAATTGGCCAGAGCGTTTAGTGCCCTGTAATCCACAGTGAGGCGCCAGGCACCGTTTGGCTTTCTCACAGGCCACACAGCAGCATTGCAAGGGGATGCAACAGCCCTAATCAGTCCCCTCTGTTCCAGTTCCCCAATCGTTGCCCCCACCTCTGCCAACACCTCCCGAGGAATAGGATACTGTTTCTGTGGGGGAGGGTTCCCTCCCTCCAGCAGTACCTCCATGCTGCCCCTACCACAATCCAGGTTATCCTTCGCCCACACAGGGATGTGTTCCCACCCAGCTGGGGATGGTGGGAGGGCATATGCTGCTTTAATGGTCCGAGTGGCTATCCCCGTAGGGATGGTATAGCCCTGACCATCCTGCGTCTGCTCCAGTAAACGCACCCAATTGGCTAAATCCAGTGCAAGTCCCAGTTTGTGTAAATCTCCTGCCCCCAACCAATGTTCCCTCTAATTTTTGACAGTCCGTGTGCACAAAAAATTTCTTCTGTGCAAATTGTTGTGCTTCTGTGCACATTTTTGTGCACGCGGTGTTTCGCTGTGTGCGCGGGGTTTAGGATCGGTGTGTGTCCGCACACGCACACATCTTAGAAGGAACAGTGCCCTCGACAGATTAAGCAGATCCTTACAGCCGCACATAATCTCCCTTTCCCCCCAAATTCCTTTGATCTGTCCCCGCCTCAGGGTTGTGTCTCCCCTCTTTGCCCCTACAATTGTCACAGATCCTTCTGAGGGTCTCCCCTGCCCTCAGGGCTGGCCTTACCATGAGGCAAACTGAGGCAGCTGCCACAGGTGCCAGACTGCGGGGGGGGGGAAGAGCATTAGGACCCAGAGTGTAGAAAATTGTGTCTGCTGCTGGTACATCTGTATTCTCTCTGCTCTCGATGCACAGAGATGGGGGAGTGCGGTGCTGGAGGAAGGAGGACACAAGAGACATAACAGGCAGGAGAAAAGGTGAGGGGCAATAACAGAAAGCAGCAGGAGCTGCAGGGAGAGAGAGGAGGAGTCTCTTATGGACCTCTCGAGCACCCCCGGGAGCCTGAACTGATTAACCCCAGCTTCTCAGGGAGCTTCCGATTTCCTGCTGCTTCCCTGGACCCACTTGAGGAGAACAGGCAGTCAACTGAAGTCGTAGGAGCCAGTTAGGCCCTTAAGACGCTGATATCGTCCCTCACTCAGGCCCTGCCACCAGCCTGCTTATTTGTCCTCTTCAGCTGAGTGTTGAGAGCCACTATAGCTGGCCCAGAACAGCAGTCAGGAATGAAAGAAGAAAACGTCCCTCTGGGGCAGCATTCAGAAAAAGAAAGCAAGCAAAGGAAGCTTTGCTATCTAAGCAGGAAGAAGCTCTCCTGAGATACAGAGACACAAATGTTCACAGTGAGCCTTCCGGCCCCAGTGAGGATGTGAGTGGTGAGGAGAGGCCTGATCTTCCAGTTAGGCAGAGTGCAGGTGACCTGGCAGCTACTGCAGCACCCATAGCTCCGTCTCAAATGGATGTAACCATGCACAGTCCTGAAGAAAAGTGTGGATCAGAGAAGAATGTGGTGGAGGTGCAAGAAACAGCTGCTGCTGAGTTTAGTTCCTTAAGTCTAGATGATCCAGGACTGTGGACCCACCTGAGCAGTAGCCTGAGGGACTTCCTTGTACTGCATGGGCCACAGCAAGGGAAAAAGTTCATGTTCCCCAAAGACAATGAAAATAGAAGTTTCCATCCAACACATTACTGGCGTGAAATCCCTAATGGTGACAAAGTGGAGAGGCCATGGCTTATGTACTCAAAACCCCAGAATGCTGCATACTGTTTTTGTTGCAAACTCTTCCAGTCTAATGTTCCAGCCACATTGGGTTCTACAGGAACAAAGGACTGGAAAAATCGGGCTAGAAATCTGGCATGCCATGAGAAGGCAGCAAATCACCAGAAAGCATTCCATAGGTGGAAAGAGCTTGAGATGAGAGTAAGGGTAAAGGCCACCAGAGATGATCAGCACCAAGAGAAGACTGCATCAGAGTCTCTTTACTGGCAAAATGTTCTGAAAAGGCTCATTGCCATGGTGAGAATGCTTGCTACCCAAAACCTGGCCCTGCGTGGCACTTCAGATCAGCTGAATGTGCCAAACAATGGAAACTTCCTTAAAATTGTGGAGCTGATGGCTGAGTTTGATGCTGTTCTCCAGGAACATCTAAGAAGAGTCACCACCCAAGAAACGTACACACACCACTACCTTGGAAAAACAATTCAAAATGAGATCATACAGTTACTGGCAACAAAAGTCAAACAGAAGATTGTGGCAGATCTGAAGTCAGCAAGATATTACTCTGTTACTGTGGACTGCACACCTGGCATCAGTCATACGGAACAAATAACTTTAATGGTTTTGTAACAACCACAGAACCTAGTGAAAATGTCCCTGCAATGGTGACTGTCAGAGAGCATTTTCTACAATTTATTGATACAGGAGCTAGTATGACAAATGTGCTTCTTAAAAAGCTGGAAGATACGGGAATTGCGATAGCTGACATGAGAGGTTAGGGCTACGATAATGGTGCCAACATGAGAGGAAAGAACAGAGGAGTGCAGACATGGACCCGAGAGTTAAACCTTTGAGCTTTTTTTGTCCCATGCAGTTCTCATTCACTGAACATGGTGTCAGTGATGCAGCATCAGCTTCTAGAGAGGCTGCTGAATTTTTTAATGTAATTCAGAGCATCTATGTATTTTTTCTGCATCAACTCATCGATGGCAAATTTTGAAGCAACATCTGGAAACATCCTCTCTGACACTGAAACCACTGAGTGTGGAGGCGATAAAGCCTATCAGACACCAAATTGGGAAGATAGATGATGCCATAGTTGCCAATATGGAAGATAATGCTATGACAGGAACTGTTTGTGGGAGAACAGTGGCAGAGGGAAATGGAATCACCAGAAACATACATAAGTTCAAATTTCTGTGTGGCTTAGAGTTGTGGCATGACATACTGTTTGAAATAAATGTTGTAAGTAAGAGACTCCAAGGTGTTGACCTTGATATATCTGGAGCAATGGAACAACTGGACAAAGCAAAGTCATACCTACAGTCTTACCGGTCAGAAGAGAAATTTCAAAATGTTCTGAAGAGTGCCCAGAAGTTGGCAGAGGAAGCGATTTTCCCACCCATTCAAAAATACAAGAGTCACCGAAGAAGACATTTTGATTACGAGGCATGGGATAATCCCGTAAGAGACCCCAAACAACAATTCAAAGTTGAATTCTTTAACCAGGTGCTAGATTGTGCAATCCAGTCAGCTGAAGAACGTTTCATGCAGCTCAAAGAACACAGCAGTATATTTGGGATGTTCTATGATATTCCAAAATTTGGGTCCCAGGTGAACAGGTCACCTGGGCCCCCTCTCTTCTGTCCTTTATTCCCACCAGCCAGAACCGGCTGGTCAGGTCACCGGGGTTCTCTCTCCTCCACCCTTTATTCTCCCACTGGCCAAGACCGGCTGGCTCCCAAGATGGGCTTGGCCTCCAGGTCACTGGTTGCTAACGTCCATAATGTCCAGGCCATTGTCCGGGGTCCCGGCTGCCAGGTGACGTCACACCTGGCCCTCTGGAACCACAATCCCTTTCTCCCACATCTTGTTACACACACAGCACACAGGGAAACTGAGGCACACAAAGTATTCCTGGAAAACACTAACGAAATCCCCCACTTCATAAGAGATTGTTTTTAAAATAAAAGTTTTGCACAAATGTTCCCTTTCCTAAAAACTAATCACGGGATTTTTTGGTTTTTAGAAAGGTTTCACAGAGATCTTGGCTATTTAAAACTAATGATCCTTGGGGAAAAAATTCACTGGCTAGGTATTTTTCACAAAAAATATCCCACATTTTTCAATCCCCCTGACACACACACACACACAGATACACCCATCCCATGTTTTGAAATATCTTCAGGTCACAGAAAAAAACATACAGTTGAATTATTTAGATAGATAGATACCGACTGGTAATTAACCCTTTGCCTCCAATATCAGTAAATGAATGGACTCCAGTCACCATGATCTTCATGTTATCAGCTATGTCAAGTTTCGATTTCGACCTGCCGTATTCGAGGTTTTCCAGAGAATTTCTTTCTTTCCTGCATCTGAACCTGGCAATTCCCAAGACCCAGGAAAAGCACACGAGTCAAATACTGAGCACAATGCAATGAACAAGGATCCCTTGCCCAGCACTGAGATGTGGCCACCTCTGGGGCGGGGTGTGGGGGCTGTTTATACAGGGACCCTCAGCCAGCGCTGAGATGTGGCCACTTCTGGGGTGGGGAGTGGGGGCTGTTTATATAAGGATCCCTTGCCTGGCTGGTGGGGCATCTGTACAGCAACCGAGGGAAACCTCCTGGGCAGCTAATTAAAAAGAGTCGGAAACCAAATGGGGATTAACCAGAGGCAGAATGTAACACACCAAACTAAGTCCAGTGGCTCTCACTCAGCCCCGAACTGGGGCCGACCAGCCGGAGGTGGAGCAAACTCACCGACTGGAAACTTCCTGTTGTGCAAGATCCGCTCAGCGACCAGCTTCCCAGCACTGCCGCTGGTGCCCACACGCAGGGGGCCAGAGCTGATGTGCCACTGGCCTGGGGCAGAGCGGGCCAAGGTCTGGCTGGGGTGGGAGACTCGGAAGGGCCCAGCTGTTGGGGCTGGTCCCAATGCCCATAGGGGTTCCTGTGTTTCTTTTAGTTATAGGTTTCCCCCAAACCCTTGTGTATCTCAACACCGGGCAAGGAGTCCTTGTGTAAACAGCCCCCAGGACCCAGGCCAGATTCAGCTGCGTCTCATCTCTTAAGTCAAAGGATGGAGTCTGTGGTAGGCCATGGAATCCAGCTGCCTCTCCTGATCCAACCGATGACCCGGGTCCCATCACAAGCAAATCCCCAGACTCAGTGATCCGGGACCTGGGAGGTGTTTGAGGAACCAAGAGAGAGAAAACAAACATCTGTGCTCAATGGGGGGGGTCCAATCTGCTGCCGTCTCCCCTCCTGAGAGTCTCTAGAGGGGAAGGACCCCAGGTCCCATTGCCACCTCCCACCCCTAGCCAGTGCCCCTTGATGGCACTGAGATCTCCAGCCACTGGAACTGGCTTGTGCAAGACGTTCTAGGGCCAGATTCACATGCTGACTTCCCCTTCCTGTCTTGAAATCTCACATCTGGCCCCATCCCTTGCCCTGACACTCACACCCGCTCCCTGCCAGGCAGGTCTCCACACGCACCTGGCTCTTCCCATTGGAGTCAGGACTCTCTAGCTGTCCTAACCAGGCATCTGCTGTTCCAGCGCGTTGTTCCCAGCTGCCGCACCCCAGACGCGGATGCATCTCAGCTCCAAGTGAGTGATTAGTGTCTGCAGCGTGTTCAATATGATAAGGGGTGTGAGGTGCTAGCATTCAAATATTGTGGGACTGGAAAAAGCCATAATAAAGGGATAGGGCTGGGATGGGAGGCAGGTAACCAGGACTCCGGGGTTCTATCCCTGGCTTTGGGAGGGGAGTGGGGTCTAATGCTCAGAGGAGGGGGTGCTGGGAGCCAGGACTCCTGGGTTCCATCCACGGCTCTGGGAGGAGAGTGGGATGTAGGGGGGCTCAGAGCCCAGACTCCTGGGTTCTATTTCCAACCCCACAAGCAATATGCAGCTGTCCCTGTTGCAGGGAAGCCGCGGGCTGCCCCAGCGAGAGGGAGGGGAAGTTGGCAGGATGCTAGTGCTGGGGTTTCTGAGAGAGCAGCTCCCCTTCTTCCTCATCTGCACCCACTTCTGCTTTCATGTTCCTGTGCATGCTGCTTCCCCAGGCTCTGAGTCGCAAACCCTGGGGAACCCGGGCTGCACGGTCGGAGAGCCAGGCTCTGGGCCCTCCTCTGCAAGCCTAGGGGTGAGTGGAACTAGGGTGAGGGAGGGAGCTGGATGCTCTGTGAAGACTGGGGTGCCCCTCAATCTCGACCCACAGCCCCTTGTTATTCCAGCCCTGGGCTCCCTGACCCCACAGCTCTGCCGGTGCCCCTCAAGTCCGAGCAGGGTCCTGCCCCAGGGAAGGGGATGGTGGATGGATCTCTCGGGGACAGCCCCTGCCCCTCCAGCCCTGGGCAACAGGGCCCATCCCACCCTGCTCTGGCAGAGGATGGTTCATGAGCCATGGGGGATCCAGGCTGAGACCCGCCCAGCTCCCTGCACCAGGGACTGTCCCCAAAGCTGCAGACCTCCCGCTTTGCGCAGAAGGGGAACCTCCCTCTGATTGGCTGCCCTGCCCACTTGCCCCACCTCCTGAAGAAGGGCAGCCAATCAGAGCTGCTACAGGAGGGCGGCAGCTCCTCCTTCAGGAGCTGAGAGGAGTTTTTAGGTAGGGGAGGCAAAGGGGGAAGTGGCCTGTACCATTTTCATGGGGGTGCGAGGGGCCATTGCCCCGTATCATTTGCACAGAAAGGGAATGGGGAGGAGAGTGGCTTATACCATTTTAAAAGGAAAGGAGGGGTGAGACGTCAGTAGTCCGCACCATTTTCATAGGGGAGAGGAGTGAGTGGCTCATACCATTCTCATAGGTGAGGAAGGGGTAAGAGGCCCAAAACATATTAACAGGTGAGGAGGGGGGCAGGGGGTGAGTGGCCAATACCATTTTCACATGTGAGTAGTGGGAGGGAGGGAGTGGCCCAAACTATTCTCACAAGAGTGTGGCAGGGTGGGGGGAGTGGCCCCTACCATTCTCCGAAGAGTGGGGGACGAGAGTCCCAGCTGCAGGAGGAGCAGCGGGGGAGACAGCTGTGGGGCACGGGGGGCAGCACTAGTGCCCCGCCCTGGCTGCAGAGGGGGGAGCCGTCAGCTCTCTGCACTCTCCCCCCACCCGCCGGGGATGCTTTATGCACATCCAGGCCATCTGGCTCCACTGGGTCCCTGCAAAAGCAAGCCATTCACCGTGCGGGGGTGACACCAGCGCTGTGGTGGGGGGATGAGCGAACAGGCCGCAGACAAGAGGGTGTGCAAAGAGAAAGCACAAATCTGTGGATTTTGAAAGCCAGTCTAAGGGTTCTTAGAGAAAATCTCAATTTTTAGCCAATTACAGGAATTGTAAAGCAAACCTCTGGATTTATTAGCGAATTTCGGGGAGGGTGTTTTGTCATGACATTCATATTAAATCTCGGGATTTATTAGCAAATCCTAGAATCACAGACCCACAGCGTAAGAAGGGACTGCAGGGGTCACCTAGTCCAACCCCTGCCAAGATGCAGGATTTGTTGGGTCTAACCCATCCCAGACAGGTACTGTCCAGCCTCCTCTCAAAACCCTTCAGTGAAGGAGCTTCCACGACCTCCTTGGGCGTCTGGTTCATTGTTTGACTGCTCTCAGAGCTGGGGAGTTTTCCCTGAGATTTAATCAAAATCAACTCTGCAGTAGTTTGAACCCATTGCCCCTTGTCCTTCCCCCTGGGGCACGAGAAAACAACTTTTCTCCAGCTTCTTTCTGGCAGCCTTTCCAGTATTTGAAAACCGCGATCATGTCCCCCTCCCCCAATCTCTTTTTCAAACTAACCGCGCCCAGTTCCTTCAGGCTGTGCCCCTAGAGCTTGCGTTCCATCCCTTTGATCATCTTTGTCCCTCGCCTCTGGATCCTTTCCAGTTTCTCTGCATCCTTTCTACACATTGGTGACCAAACCTGGACCCAGTCCTCCAGCTAAGGCCTAGCCAGCATTGAGTAGAGCGGGACTGGCACCTTCCGGGACTTGCATGCTCTGCCTCTGGTAATGCAACCTAAAAATGCATTTTTTTTTTTTGCAACAGCATCGCATTGCTGACTCCTGTCGAGGTTGTGATCCACCCCAAATCCCAGCTCCTTTTCAGCAGTGCTGCTGCCAGGCCAGTTCTTCCCCATCCTGTATTTGTGCAGGGGAACAACTTCCATTTGTCCATGATGAATTTCATTGTGTCGTCTACAGCCAAGTTCTCCAATTTATCAAGGTCCCTCAGAATTTTAGCTCCATCCTCAAAAGTGTTGGCAACTCCCCCCCAGCTTTGTGTCATCTGCAGATTTGATCAGTCTGCTCCCTAATCCTACATCCAGGTCATTGATAAAGATGTTAAACAACAAGGGACCCAGAAAAGATCCCTGGGACCTCCCTCCAACCCCATGTCATTACTGTCACGGAGTGGGGGAGTCCGGGGCCTGCACCCCTCTTCCTGGGATTCACTATGACTCTCAGCCAGCCAGTAAAACAGAAGGTTTATTAGACAATAGGAACCCAGTCTAAAACAGAGCTTGGGGGTACAACCAGGACCCCTCAGTCAAGTCCTTCTGGGGGAGCAGGGAGCTTAGACCCCAGCTCTGGGGTTCCCTGTGTTCCACCACCCAGCACCAAACTGAAACTCAAACCCTCCCCCCCACAGCACGATCTCTCCTGCAGCCTTTTGTCCACATTCCCAGGGCAAAGATGTTACCTCCCCCTCCCGCTCCCCCTCCTTCCCAGGTCAACATTCCCCCCTCCCTGCTGCGTCACAGTTACTCCTTGTTTGTGGTTTTTTAACCTGTTATGTATCCACTTAATGGTAGTTCCACCAAGCCCACATTACTCCATAAGACGGCGGTACAGAAGCTGATTTAAATGATAGCTCAAATAACAGTTAATTGGTCTGCAATTTCACATTTGAGTTCCTTCAGAAGTCTTCTACAGCTTACTAATGAGAATGTCATGTGGGACTGTGTCAAAAGCGTTGAAGAAGTCCAGGTATATTATGTCCACCGCTGTCCCCTAATCACCAACCAGTTACCTTGTGAAAGAAGGAAATCAAGCTGGTTTGGCAGCATTCGTTCTTGGTAAATCCATGCTGGTGATCACCCCTTCGTCCTCACAAATTGAAGGTTTTATACATTGCTCTAGCAGCTTTCCAGGTGTCGAGGTCAAGCTGACTGGTCTATAATTCCCTGGCTCCTCCTTTTCCCCTTTTAAAGATGGCCACCCCTTCGTCTTCTCCCATCTCTGGCATCCATGAGTTTGGAAATATTATTGCCAGTGGCTCCAAGATTTCATCAGCTAATTCCTTGAGTACCGAGGGTTGAACAGCGTCCGGCCCCACTGATTTGAATTCAAATTGGTCGGAACTTCTCGGACAGGTTCTTTCCTTCTCCCGATCTGACGCCCTTCCCCTTTGCTGTCCGTGGTAACTTCGCTGGCCGCCCGCTCACATGTTCGTGTTTGTGGGAAGATGGAAGCAAAGTAGCACTGAGCAGCGCTGCCACCAGCTCGGGATTTTCTGGCCGATCTCAAGATTCTTAGCGAAAAAAATCTCAGGTTTTATCACGAAATTAAGGATTTTTTCAGCCCACGATCTCTCGGGACCGTCTGGTGATTTGGGGATTTGGGGGGGTCACGGCACTGCCAGCAGCCCCAGATCAGCCCCCTGCAGAGTCCATCAGCACTGATGGTCCCCTAGGCAGATCTGTCCCCCCCAAACAGCCTCTGCTCTCACACTTCCCCCCCCACCTCTGTCTCTAGGTCTGTCCCAGCCCGATGCCCCAGCCATGGGCAGAGCCCTGCTTCCACAGCAGGATGCCGGAGAACAGGAGCTCCCAGCTCAGAGCCCCCCCTCGGAGTGCAGGGGGTCCTGCCCTCCCTATGGCCATGCTGAGGGTCCTGATCCTCACCCTGCTCTGGAGGGGTAAGTAAGAAGGACCTGCAGCCCCAGTGCAGGGAGAAGGGCAGAACCTGCACTAAACCGGGCCAGGTCTGTCCCAGAACTTGGAAGGGAGACTGGCCGGAGGGGGAGGGGAGCCCAATGCCCTCGTGTGGTGCTAGGGGGCTCTGAGCGACAGGGAGCGGGCAGGGGGCTCGACGTAGAGAGGGATGGAAACTAAATGGAGTGAGGTTTGGTCAAGGACCCAGGGCTGGGCTCGCAGGGCGCTGCAGGTCCAGAGTGAGGGGCACTGGCAGAGGTGTCGGGGAAGCTCAGGGTTGGTCTCTGCTCTCTATGGGTCCCACTTCGATCCCTCTCCCTCCCCTGCAGGGTCCCTGTCCCTGGAGTCTGCTTATTCCCTGGTGGTGCCGCAGTCGGTGTCAGTGCAGGAGGGTCTCTGCGTTCTCGTCCCCTGCACCTTCACGTACCCAAACTGGTTCGACACCAGCAATCCCCAGAACCGGCTCTACGGACACTGGTACAAGGAGCATAAAACTGTGGGCCAGGATCTGCCAGTGGCCAGCACTGACCGCAGGGTGTCTCATGAGACCCAGGGCCGGTTCCGGCTGGCGGGGGATCTGGCACGCGGCGACTGCTCCCTGCAAATCAGCGACGCCCAAGGGATGGATGCCGGGAGATATTTCCTTAGAGTCGAGAAAGGAAACTTTAAATACAGTTACCGCTCCAATAAGTATCATGCTCACCCTACGCTCGAGATATCTGTTCCAGGTAAGAAGGGCTGCAGTCACCGCTTATCAGCCCCCCGAGCCAGTCCCTGGCCTGGGGCTGGATCAGGGCCGGCGCCCCCAGAGAGGAAAGGCCCCATGTCCCCGAGTGATTCTCTCCCCTCTCCCCGTGTCTCAGGGCTGACAGAGGAGCCAGAGATCCAGATCTCACCGGCGCTGGGGCTGCCAGGGACTCTGCTGGCCGGGGAGCCGGTGACTGTGACCTGCACGGCCCCCGGGCGCTGCTCCAGGCCCCCTCCCCGAGTCACCTGGACGGGGCCGTTCAGCGACACAGCCCAGGACGTCTCAGTCCAGCTGGCGAACGGCACCTGGGCCCGCAGCTCCATGCTGCGCTTCACACCCGCCCCGGGGGACCACGGCAAAGAGCTCGTCTGCAGAGTCACCTACCACCCACCATGGGGACCTTCCACCAACAGAACCGTCCAGCTCCACGTCGTCTGTGAGTGACCCCCCCAGCCCCTCCATGCCAACCCCAGACCCCCTGCTGGGATCCCCACCCCCCTGGGCTCCCCAGTCCTGCCCTCCAGCCCCTCCCCCAACTCAGATCTGTGCTGGGATCCCCACCCCCCACCATGCACCCTCAGCCGATTCTACTCCAGACCCCTTCCCCCCACACCATGCAGCCCCTTCTCTCTTGGGATCTTCACCCCTTCCTGCCCTGCTTGGCGATGGCTCCCCGCTCCCAACCACACCCCAGGTCGCAGGCCCTTCTCTTCTGGGATCCTCTGTACCCCTGACCTGCCCTGCCCCCAAAATGCTCCTGTGCTGGGCTCCACCCCTCTCACGGCATCCCCTGGCGATGCTCTGGACCTGCTCCCTACAAAGCCAGGCAGGACTCTGGGGAAGTCTCCTCTCTGGGAGCAGCCTGTCTGTAGGACACCCAGCTCACCCGGCTCCCCCCTTCCTGGGTCTGACCTCGGAGCATCCAGCATCCTCTGCCCCTCCGTGTGCTCCCCACAGCGAGTCCGCCCAGGCAGGGTCCTGGGGAAGCCAGAGGGTCCTGCCCCCCAACTCCGCAGTCAGACGTGACTCTCAGCCAGCCAGTAAAACAGAAGGTTTATTAGATGACAGGAACATGGTCTAACACAGAGCTTGTAGGTGCAGAGAACAGGACCCCTCAGATGGGTCCATTTTGGAGGGGGGCAGTGAGCCAGACAACCCCATCTGCACTTCACTCCTCGTCCTCAGCCAGCCCCAAACTGAAACTCTCCCCAGCCCCCCCTCCTCTGGGCTTTGTCCCTTTCCTGGGCCAGGAGGTCACCAGATTCCTTTGTTCTCCAACTCTTTAGCTCTCACCTTGCAGGGGGGAAGGGCCCAGGCCATCAGTTGCCAGGAAACAGGGTGTCGGCCATTGTCGGTGTCCAGACCCCTGCACACACAAGCCCTCTAGGGCTCTGCAATGATCATACACTCTTCTCCCACCACCAAGATACTTAAGAACTGCAGAGGGGAAACTGAGGCACCCCCACACTATTCAGAGGAAACATTAAGAACAGTCCCGCTTCGTCACATCTCTCCCCACTTCAAAACCAAACAGAGCGGGGTCACTTTAGCCGGTGACCTGGGGAATTTCGAAGCCAGCAACGTTCCCATGGATGCCCCAGCATCTCTCCTCTTCCTTGGTGGGAGTTACACCAGGCCCTTCCAGTTTCACGCCCTCCCTTGGGTCGGGGGTGGTCGATAGCACTTACATGCCGCATGTGGGAAGGTTTATGTGGCCCGTGCCCTTTTGCCACCCCAAAACCCCCGGGGGTCAAGCTGGGATTGGGTCTTCTCCCAGCGCTCCAGTCTGGAGGGCTGCAATTCGGGCTCTCTTGGATAAGAGCCCCAATCTTGACCTGGGCCACATACTGTTCACTTACAGAACTAGCATGGAGACATCCCTCTCTCAACAACCTTGTCTCCCCAACAAGCTGGCCAAACACAGCCATTTGGTTACAGGACTGTTTAATTTTCTTAACAGCTTTCACTCCATCTGAGACCTTCTCAAAGCTATCTACACTGGATCCTTCAACAAGAAAGTCAGTGGCTTCATTCACAACAGAAAATTTCTGGCCTTTAGGAACTGAAACTTTTTGATTAAATCACTTTCACACCCTTCAGTGGCAGTAAACTGCTTGCAAAGACTCCAGGAGGATTCCTTTCCCTAGGGGCTTTTCTATGCAACAATTCACCCTTCACAGAAATTCTGCCCTTTCCCTCTTCACCTGGGGCTTGCTCTAGAGAAACACTTTCCTGAGCAACAACAGACTCTTCCTGGGTCTCACTTACATCCAGAATCACCTCTGGCCCATCAGGCGGATTCCTACACAATCCCCTTTCAGGCAAACTCACAGACTTCCTAGAGAAAAGGTTGGAAGCCTTCTCCTTCCCTTTGCCACACACAAGTTCAGGAATCTTTTCCTTCTTGCTACAGGTTTCCACACCCTCAGTAGGTAACACAATCAAATCACCTTTCTGCTCTCCTTGTGCCCTGGCTAGATTCTCACCCTGATTAGACTGAGATCCTACAGCCTTTTCCAACCACACACTAGCAACAGGCAAAATACAAGCACCAGAATTGTCTGGTCTCTGGGATTTTACTTAGACACTAACTGGATGTGACCTAGTTACAGGGCCATTCTCCCGAGCAGACACAAACTTAGGGCCATTCCCTTCCTGGGCTTTAGCTGAATCCAGAACCAACTCTGAGACAACTGCACTATTCTCAACCATCCCAGGCTGAAAGGCCCCTTCTGTCTGCTCCACAGACAAAGTGGAGCCGGAGACACTTTCTCCTTTCCAGACACCCAGCTTGGGATCATTCCCCTGGTCCCAGCACACAGGACTGTTCACAGACAACTGCTTGGAGACCAGGGTAGCTCCCTCCACAGGCAAGTCAATACCCCTGACAGACACAGGCACGTTTCCTTCCCTGTCCCAATTCTCCACCCAGCTAACAGGTAAGGTGCAGGGACTCTCATCTTCCACTGTCCTGGCCTTGCCACCCTGCTGACTAGACAAAGCCATCAGCTCACAAGGCTGCCTAGGCTCATCCAGACTTTCCTTACCAAGCACCTTCCCACTCCCCTCAGATCCCCTGCCCTGCCTGTGTCTCTCCCCCCACTCAGCTGGGGTCTCAGCTCCCCCCTTGCTCAGCGCTGCCCTTGCTGTCCCAGTGGGGAGACAGGGAGCTCGCTGCTTTCCTCACTGCATCAGAGCCAGCCTGAGCCCCCTCTCCAGTGTGCATGGGGGCAGGGAGCATCTCTCTGTCCCATCCAGCCCCAGGGATCTGGTTACAGGCAAGTAGCCCAAGCTGAGCAGCTCCTCCCCACTTCCAGCCAGGTCATCTGCATTTTCACTGACCATTTTCCTCTCCACCGATTGGTTCCCTGGATACAAATTCAAACCCTTAGCCGTTACAGGAGCAGGGCCTGGATCCTGTCCCAAAGAGACACAGTCACCCCACAACAGGGTCTCGCAGCTGGTATCCTGGAGAACCCCAACGACCAGCCAGCCCCACCCCTCCTGGGTCTTCACAGGGATCTGGGCCATAGGCAGGGCGAGGGGCTTTATCCCTGGGACCCTCACCCAGCTCACCCAGCCCCTCAGCATCTGAGGCTTCACCAACAGGGGCCTGACAACAGTTCTCTCTGTCCCAGGATCTCGCCACCCCAGAAATGTCTCCCCATTGACCATCATTGGGGGTCCGAGGGGCCTGAGCCCAGGAAACTCCACACAGACATATCGGCTGGGGTCAGGAGTGGGAGCCTGTCCACCTCCCCACCCATCTGGCTGACGGAGTCTATGGCCCTGGGACCCAGCAAGGGAGCTAGACACCGGGGCTTTTCCGCAGGGTCCCCCTGGTTTAAATCGCCAGCCTGCTCAAAGGCAGTGAGGTGGCATCCACATCCCTCCCTCCTTAACCAGGGGCAAAAATTTAGTCTCGAGGTTCTCTGCAGAACTGGCACCCCGGGGTCTCTCCCCACTCACCCCTGGGAGGTCCCCTCTGCCTCTCTGCTCCACCACCGCCAGTTCATGCTGCTGCTGCTTCTACAGCTCTTTCTCGGGTTCTCGCTGTCTCTCACAGTCCTCTTGCTCTCTCGGACTCAGCTCCAATCCTGTCCATCTCCAATTCCCCGATGGGGAACCCGATCATGAAGACCCGCGTCTGGTCGGGGACAGGAGTCTTGGGGTTGCCTGGCTACTACTCCAGCTGCTCCCAGATCCTGCTATAGCCCCATTGCGGTCAGGAATCTGCTCCTTAGAGCGATCATCCTCCTCCAGCTGCACGATTAACTGTGCTTTGGTGAACTTTCTAATGCGCAACCCTCTCTTTTTGCACAGGATTACAATGTCCCTCTTAAGGAGATGGTGACAGGCCCTCACTCCGCTCTTCCCAAATTGTTGTGGACTCACAGGCCTGTGTGCTTTTAGCTCCCCACGTTTTCCAGGGAGAACCCCTAGTGCCCCGGCCCTTCTCGAGGTCACCACCTCTTTGCCAGGGTCCACCTGCAGACTCCTCCACCCCGGGACCTCTCGCTGCAATCCCCAGGGGAACCATGTTACTGCAAAAGTCCTTCTCTCTCCCAGGGCAGTCCCCAGGGGGACCCCATTACTGCACAGTGCTTCTCGCTGGTCACACACTCCCAGGGTTAACTGCCCCCCGAAACCGCTCCTCTCTGAGCCTTCAGCACATCTGGTCCTCAGCAATCCCCCTTCATTTTACTGCTCCCCAGTCACTTACTGCAGGAAGTGCCAACCACTGGGTGCAGTACATCCCACCGCTACCACCAGTTGTCACGGAGTCCCCGGGCGATGCTCTGGACCTGCTCCCTACGAAGCCAGGCAGGACACTGGGGAAGTCTCCTCTCTGGGAGCAGCCTGTCTGCAGGACACCCAGCTCACCCGGCTTCCCCCTTCCTGGGTCTGACCTCGGAGCATCCAGCATCCTCTGCCCCTCCATGTGCTTACCACAGCCAGTCCACCCAGGCAGGGTCCCTAGGGAAGCCAGAGGGTCCTGCCCCCCAACTCTGCAGTCAGACGTGACTCTCAGCCAGCCAGTAAAACAGAAGGTTTATTAGACGACAGGAACATGGTCTAACACAGAGCTTGTAGGTTCAGAGAACAGGACCCCTCAGCTGGGTCCATTTTGGGGGCAGTGAGCCAGACAACCCCGTCTGCATTTCACTCCATGTCCCCAACCAGCCCCAAACTGAAACCCTCTCCAGCCCCCCCCTCCTCTGGGCTTTGTCCCTTTCCTGGGCCAGGAGGGCACCTGATTCCTTTGTTCTCCAAACCTTTAGCTCTCACCTTGCAGGGGGGAAGGCCCAGGCCATCAGCTGCCAGGAAACAGGGTGTCGGCCATTCTCTGTGTCCAGACCCCTGCACATATCTGCCCTCTAGGGCTCTGCAATGATCATACACCCTTATCCCACCCCCTAGATACTTAAGAACTGCAGAGGGGAAACTGAGGCACCCCCACAATATTCAGAGGAAACATTAAGAACACACCCGCTTCATCACAACCTCCCTGATCCCCCCTCTCTGGTTTGTGTTATAGACCTGCCCGGGCCCCCCAGCATCACCGGGACCCTGACCAGGAACGGACGCCCCGGTGAGAGGCCGCGCTGCGAGCCCCGGGGGTCTGCGAGCGCCTCCCGGTCACGCTCTGCCCACGCTCAGGGCCCGGTGCCAGCTCAGCCAGGCCAGGCTGCTCCGTGCCTGGAGGGCAGAGCCCAAGGAACTGCAGGGCTGTGGGGGGGGGCGGGGAGTGGCAGGGGGAGCAGGCTTGGTTCTCTCTCTCTAGAGCCTGGGGTGGTGCTAAGGGGGGCACCGGACAGCGGTGAGGAGATGGGTTAGGGACCGATTGCTGCGATGGAGACCTGCTGCCATGGCAAGGCACCGAGACTGTGCGCCCACCCCAAAGGGGCAAGGTCTCAGCACCGGGCGAGGGGTCCCTGGATAAGCAGCCCACCCGCCCCACCCCAGTGGTGACTGCGTCTTGGCTCCTTAGTGGGGAATCTCTGGGGGGGACCAAAGCCGCCTGCTCGTCTCTTCCAGTGCCAGATGCCTGGGGAGCTGAGGGCGACGTCATGTCTCTGGAGACCCACGAGGGCGACTCCCTGACCCTGGGCTGTGAGTCTGGGGGCAGAACCGAGGCCACCCTGAGCTGGGCCAAGGGGAACGAGTCCCTGAGCCCCGGCCAGGGAGGGGCCGGGCGCCTGGAGCTGCCGAATCTCAGCAGAGGGGACGCTGGGGAGTATCGGTGCTGGGCGAAGAATCCCTTTGGGTCGGCCAGCCGGGCCCTGCGTGTGCACGTGCAGTGTAAGGCATTTGGGGGTGCTGGGTTAGACAGAGGGGCCTCAATGCGGGGTGCTGGGGGGTGGGGCATGTGGGCAACATTGGGGGATGTGCTGCAGGGGGCGGAGGATCCATGGGGGTTGCTGGGCTGTAGGGAGGGCGGGAGATCCATGGGGCACTCTCCAATCTAATATGTTGCCGTGGGTATTTCAGCTCTAGAGAGGACTCTGCAAATCACCATCTCCAGAGCCAACAGGAGCGACCCCCAGCTATTCCAAGGTATCGCTAGGGGGCAGGGCATGGGGTCTTTCCCCTGTAGGGGGTGCTGGCCCGATCCGGCCCCCGGGCAGGGCCTGGCTGGCTCAGGGTGCGAGTGACTCTGTGTTATTCCTGTTCCCAGATCCCGGCACCGCAGTGGCGAACGGCTCACAACTCACAGCCCGGGAGGGCGACTCCCTGCAGATCCTCTGCTCCGTTGCCAGCAACCCCCCTGCTACGCTGGGCTGGGTGAGGGGGGACCGAGCCATCGAGGGCGCCCACCCCACGGGGGAGAATCAGCTGGGGCTGGAACTGCCCAACGTGACGGCCGAGGATGGGGAGCTGTATGGGTGCTGGGCCCGCAACAAGGAGAGCTTTGCCCAGGGGACGTTCCAGCTGCTTGTCGAGTGTGAGTGGGGTTATGCCCTGGCACGCTGACACTGGAGAATAGCAGTGTTAATCCGTGGGACTCCTCGCCATTGAGTTCTAGCAGGTGTCACAGGTCCCTGGCCCCTTTAAACGGAGACAGAGCAAACTGCCTCCCCACCCCCCATGCCATAGTTAATTAGCTGCTTCAAGGGCAGCCCCAAGGGGGGCAGCTAAGGCTTGAACCGACTCCTGGGCTGTCTACGAGGGCCATGTGCGCTGAGGCTGAAGGTGGAGAAGCAGGTGGGTTGGTGTGAAGCGCAGCTCGCTGAGGATGGGGCCAGCTCAGCACCCACAGGCCGGCTGAAGAGACGTCCCAGTGCAGAAGAACCCGTGGGACTCCCTGCCTCTGGATATTAGCAGGTTAATCTATGGGACTCCCTGCCCCTGGGTATTAGTAGGGTTAACCCACAGGACTCCCTGCCACTGGGTTTCTCTCTCTGACTATTAATTTGTTGATGTGTCTCCTGCTTTCCCCAGACAGCCCCCGGCCAGGGACCGGGCTGAACTCGTCCTGCCAGCGCCAGGAGCCCGGCATCAACTGCAGCTGCTCCCTGCGTTCCCAGCCCCCGCCCTGGCTCCAGTGGCAGGTGGACGGGGAGCCCCTGGCTGGGAACAGCTCGCGGGGAGCCCTGCAGGTCAGCTCGTGGGCCCAGGGGGACGAGGTTGTCAGCACCCTGAGCTGGACGGGGAGCAGGGACAGGGGGCCCCGGATCTTCTGCCTCGGCTCCAACCCCCACGGGACCTACGCCGCCCTGCACTTTGAACTCAGCCCCCCGCAGAGAGGTGAGACACCGGACTCCTGGGTTCTTTCCCCAGCCCTGGAAGAAGGGTGGAGTCTGGGAGTTGGAGGCAGGGGAGTTGGGAGCCAGGACTCCTGGGTTCTCTCCCAGCCGTGCCCCGTGCTGTGTGTTTTTGCAGGTACGGAGGGGCCTGGCAAGCTGCTGGGCATCGGGGTGGCCTGTGGGCTGGGGGTCGCCGTCGGCTTCTTCCTTCTCGCGCTCTGTGTGATCAAGTGAGTCTGACGCCTCCTGCCCTGACCCCCAGCTACCCCCGCCCCGAGATCCCGCTGAGATCCCCTGCCATCTCCCCTGGGGTATTCCAGCCCCTTAATCCCTCATCCAGTGAGATCGCGCCCACCCCCGCCAACCTCTCTCCCTGGCCTATCCCAGTCCCCTGCCCTCTAGACTCTCATACTGGTGTGCCACCTCCCTCCCTCCCCACGGGCTATTCTGCCGCCCCCCCTCCGCTGTCCCGGGTCTCATGAGTCCATCCTGATCCATCTCCCCCCAGGCTGCGGGGCCGGAAGCCGGCTAACGGGAGCCTGGCGGAGAACACGGCCGACGACTCCAGCCTGATCTACAGTAACATCACGATCATCCCCATGGTATGTACCTGGGAGGAGCAGGGGACCAAGCCCACCTGCCCTTCCCACCCCACCCTGTCTCTTTCCCCCTCCATTTCTGCTCCTCCCTCCCCCCCGGCTTTCCCACTGCCTTAATTAATGCAGGACTATAAGTCAGGGCACCCAACCCCCCCATGCATGCTCAGTGAAAGATATGCACCTCTGCTACTAGCCTGGGCCCCCAGAACAGCATGGGGTCGGCTCCTGCATGCAGTAAATGCACCTCACCCCTCCGGTCTCGCCCAGAGGGGAGGACATGCAACAAATTCATTCACATGCATTCAGAACATGCATAGGACTAGATTGGGGCTGGAATGCTGCCAACCTCTGGGGCATCTCCTGGTTCCAGCACAAGGCAGGAAATGCATTTCTGCAGCTGCCTGCAATGGTTTCTGATCGGTGTTTCTGATCGGACAGTGCATGTAGGGTTCTCCGTGTCTGTTGCACCTTTCAGAAAATGCAATGAATGCATCAGCATGGGCTTTGCAACCACAAGATGCATGGGATCAAATGCATGGCCAGGGCAGGCAATGCAGAGAATGCATTAACTTAATCGGTACTGCCCCAAGATGCAGGAGATCAGTGCATGCATGCATGTGTAAAATGCACAGAACCCCATGCGTCTAGCTAATGCACTCAATGCATTAACTTACCCCGTGCTGCTCCAAGCTGCATAGGAGCAGTTCATGCATGCCCATTGCATAAAATCCAGTGAATACATTCGTTCAACCTGTGTTGCAACAAGATGCATGGGATGAAAACCTGCATCTGCAGTGCGTGAAATGCAACCCCCCCCCCACCATGCATCTTGCTAATGCATGGCCTGTGCAGGTGAGGCAGTGGATGCATTAACCGAGCTAGTGCTGGCATGGGATCGGCTCATGCATGCAGCAAGTGTGAAAAACACCTAATCCCCCGCCTCTGGTTCATGCAGGCCTATCACGGCATCCCCATGAGGCACCCCCACACTATTCAGAGGAAACATTAAGAACAGTCCCACTTCGTCACATCTCTCCCCCTTCGAGACCAAACTGAGCGGGGTCACTTTAGCCGGTGATCTGGGGAATTTCGAAGCCAGCAACGTTCCCATGGATGCCCCAGCATCTCTCCCCTTCCTTGGTGGGAATTACACCAGGCCCTTTCAGTTTCACGCCCTCCCTTAGGTTGGGAATGGTTGATAGCACTCGCATGCCGCATGTGGGAAGGTTTATGCGGCCCGTGCCCTTTTGCCACCCCAAAACCCCTGGGGGTCAAATTGGTCTGGGGTCTTCTCCCAGCGCTCCAGTCTGGAGGCCTGCAATTCGGGCTCTCTTGGCTAAGAGCCCCCATCTTGACCCGGGCCAGATACTGTTCACTTACAGAACTAGCATGGAGACATCCCTTTCTCACCAACCTTGTCTCCCCAACAAGCTGGCCAAACACAGCCACTTGGTGATAGGACTGTTTAATTTTCTTAACAGCTTTCACTCCATCTGAGACCTTCTCAAAGCCATCCACACTGGATCTTTCAAAAGGAAAGTCAGTAGCTTCATTCACAACAGAAAATTTCTGGCTGTTAGGAACTGAAACTGTCTTGATTAAATCACTTTCACACCCTTCAGTGGCAGTAAACTGCTTGCAAAGACTCCAGGAGGATTCCTTTCCCTAGGGGCTTTTCTATGCAACAATTCACCCTTCACAGAAATTCTGCCCTTTCCCTCTTCACCTGGGGCTTGCTCTAGAGAAACACTTTCCTGAGCAACAACAGACTCTTCCTGGGTCTCACTTACATCCAGAATCACCTCTGGCCCATCAGGCGGATTCCTACACAATCCTCTT
Source organism: Dermochelys coriacea (assembly GCF_009764565.3). Classification (NCBI taxonomy): domain Eukaryota; kingdom Metazoa; phylum Chordata; order Testudines; family Dermochelyidae; genus Dermochelys; species Dermochelys coriacea. Next base: position 13,658,039 of record NC_050091.1, read on the forward strand.
TCAGGCAAACTCACAGACTTCCTAGAGAAAAGGTTGGAAGCCTTCTCCTTCCCTTTGCCACACACAAGTTCAGGAATCTTTTCCTTCTTGCTACAGGTTTCCACACCCTCAGTAGGTAACACAATCAAATCACCTTTCTGCTCTCCTTGTGCCCTGGCTAGATTCTCACCCTGATTAGACAGAGTTGCTTCACCCTTTCCCAACCACACACTAGCAACAGGCAAAATACAAGCACCAGAGTTGTCTGGTCTCTGGGATTTTACATAGACACTAACTGGATGTGACCTAGTTACAGGGCCATTCTCCCGAGCAGACACAAACTTAGGGCCATTCCCTTCCTGGGCTTTAGCTGAATCCAGAACCAACTCTGAGACAACTGCACTATTCTCAACCATCCCAGGCTGAAAGGCCCCTTCTGTCTGCTCCACAGACAAAGAAGAGCCGGAGACACTTTCTCCTTTCCAGACACCCAGCTTGGGATCATTCCCCTGGTCCCAGCACACAGGGCTGTTCACAGACAACTGCTTGGAGACCAGGGTAGCTCCCTCCATAGGCGAGTCAATACCCCTGACAGACACAGGCACGTTTCCTTCCCTGTCCCAATTCTCCACCCAGCTAACAGGTAAGGTGCAGGGACTCTCATCTTCCGCTCTCCTGGCCTTCCCCAGCTGCTGTCTAGACAAAGCCATCAGCTCACAAGGCTGCCTAGGCTCATCCAGACTTTCCTTACCAAGCTCCTTGCCACTCCCAACAGATCCCCTGCCCTGCCTGTGTCTCCTCCCCCGCCCCCCCAGCTGGGGTCTTAGCTCCCACTGTGCTCAGCGCTGCCCTTGCTGTCCCAGTGGGGTAGGCAGTGAGCTCCCTGCTTTCCTCACTGCATCAGAGCCAGCCTGAGCCCCCTCTCTGGTGTGCATGGGGGCAGGGAGCATCTCTCTGTCCCACCCAGCCCCAGGGGGCTGGTTACAGGCAAGTAGCCCAAGCTGAGCAGCTCCTCCCTGCTGCCAGCCAGGTCATCTGCATTTTCACTGACCATTTCCCTCTCCGCCGATTGGTTCCCTGGATTGAAATTCAAACCCTTGGCCGTTACAGGAGCAGGGCCTGGATCCTGTCCCAAAGAGACACAGTCACCCTCCAACAGGACCTCACAGCTGATATCCTGGAGAACCCCAACGACCAGCCAGTTCCACCCCTTCTGGGTCTGCACAGGGATCCGGGCCATAGGCAGGGCGAGGGGCTTCATCCCAGGGACCCTCACCCAGCTCACACAGCCCCTCACCATCTGAGGCTGCACCAACAGGGGCCTGACAACAGTTCTCTCTGTCCCAGGATCTCTCCACCCCAGGAATGTCTCCCCATTGACCATCACCTTCCGCTCCCACTGGGGGTCCGAGGGGTCTGAGCCCAGGAAACTCCACACAGACATATCGGTTGGGGTCAGGAGTGGGAGCCTGTCCACCTCCCCACCCATCTGGCTGACGGAGTCTATGGCCTTGGGACCCAGCAAGGGAGCTAGACACTGGGGCTTTTCCGCAGGGTCCCCTTGGTTTAAATCACCAGCCTGCTCAAAGGTAGTGAGGTGGCATCCACATCCCCCCGTCCTTAACCAGGGGCAAAAATTTAGTCTCGAGGTTCTCTGCGGAACTGGCATCCCGGGGTCTCTCCCCACTCACCCCTGGGAGGTCCCCTCTGCCTCTCCACTCCACCATCGCCAGTTCATGCTGCTGCTGCTTCTACAGCTCTTTCTCAGGCTCTCGCCATCTCTCACAATCCTCTTGCTCTCTCAGACTCAGCTCCAATCCCGTCCGTCTCCGATCTCCCGATGGGGAACCCGATCGTGAAGACCTTCGTCTGGTCGGGGACAGGAGTCTTGGGGATGCCTGGCTACCACTCCAGCTGCTCCCAGATCCTGCTATAGCCCCATCTGGGTCAGGAATCTGCTCCTTAGAGCGATCATCCTCCTCCAGCTGCACGATTAACTGTGCTTTGGGGAACTTTCCAATGCGCAACCCTCTCTTTTTGCACAGGATTACAATGTCCCTCTTAAGGAGATGGTGACAGGCCCTCACTCCGCTCTTCCCAAGTTCCTGTGGACTCACAGGCCTGTGTGCTCTCAGCTCCCCACGTTTTCCAGGGAGAACCCCTAGTGCCCCGGCCCTTCTCGAGGTCATCACCTCTTTGCCAGGGTCCACCTGCAGACTCCTCCACCCCTGGGACCACTCGCTGCAATCCCCAGGGGACCCCTGTTACTGCAAAAGTCCTTCTCTCTCCCAGGGCAGTCCCCAGCGGGACCCCATTACTGCACAGTGCTTCTCGCTGGTCACATACTCCCAGGGGTTAACCGCCCCCCGAAACCGCTCCTCTCTGAGCCTTCAGCACGCCTGGTCCTCGTCAATTCCCCTTCGTTTTACTGCTCCCCAGTCACTTACCGCAGGAAGCACCATCCACGAAGTACAGTACATCCCACCATTGCCACCAGTTGTCACGGAGTCCCTGGGTGATGCTCTAGACCTGCTCCCTATGAAGCCAGGAGGACTCTGGGGAAGTCTCCTTTCTGTGAGCAGACGCAACCTGTCTGCAGGGCAAACAGCTCACACAACTTCCTCAGAGCATCCAGCATCCTCTGCCCCTCCGTGCGCTTCCCACAGCGAGTCCGTCCAGGCTGGGTCCTGGGGACGCCAGAGGGTCCTGCCCCCAACTCCGCAGTCAGACGTGACTCTCAGCCAGCCAGTAAAACAGAAGGTTTATTAGATGACAGGAACATGGTCTAACACAGAGCTTGTAACTGCAGAGAACAGGACCCCTTAGCTGGGTCCATTTTGGGGGGCATCAAGACAGACAACCCCTTCTGCACTTCACTCCATGTCCCCAGCCAGCCCCAAACTGAAACTCTCTCCAGCCCCCCCTCCTCTGGGCTTTGTCCCTTTCCTGAGCCAGGAGGGCACCTGATTCCTTTGTTCTCCAATCCTTTAGCTCTCACTTTGCGGGGGGAAGGGCCAGGCCATCAGTTGCCAGGAAATAGGGTGTCAGCCATTCTCTGTATCCAGACCCCTGCACACACCTGCCTCTAGGGCTCTGCAAGGATCATACACCCTTCTCCCACCACCTAGATACTTAAGAACTGCCTAGGGGAAACTGAGGCACCCCCATACTGCTCAGAGGAAACATTAAGAACAGTCCCGCTTCATCACAACGCCTGATGCAGGAAATTCTTTGCATGGAGGGTGGGGGAAACGAGGCCTGGGGCAACCCTTGCAATCAGCTCACCAGGGTGAATGTAAGTCTCTGTCTGGTGTCTCTGCCTTGCTTCTCACCCAGGATCACAAGACTCCAGCCGCCCGCCAGACCAAAGGTGACCAGGACGGGTCTGCAGTGGCTCAGGGCCCGCTAGGCCCCGGGGAGCCAGAAGAGCTGCACTACGCCTCCATCGACTTCTCCAAGCTGCAGCGCAAAGGCAGGGAGCCTCCGGAGGACCCCGCCACGGAATATTCCGAGGTCCGGCTGAAATAGCCCCCTCACGCCATGGGACCAGGCTGGGCGTCTCCGGCCCGTCCTGTGTGTGTGTGTGAGGGGGTGTCACAGTGAGGGGGGAAGGGGGCAAAGGGTTGGCCCAGGGCTGTGGGAAACCTGGGTGCAAATCCCTGCTCCAGCCCGGACTCAGGGCGGAGTAAACTAGGCCTTCGAGATGCTGGAGCACTGCATTGGGGGGAGGTATCCCAGAGTCCTCTGCAGCCAGGTCCCAAAGCCTGCCCCTTCCCAAACCCCACTGCCCCAGTGGGAAAGAGAACCGCTCATCTCTCAGCCATAGAGCATCTCTCTTCTACCCTGCCTGAGCCCTCGCCAACTCGTTTCACAGATGGACAGGATTTTCCATCTCAGGGGCAGCAGCTGGCAAGAGTGGAGGGACGGGCTTGTGTTTAAAGTGCTGGCCTGGTACTCAAGTTTCCTGGGTTCTCATCTCTGCTCCACAGAAAATGCTCTCAGTGAAGTTGGGCCGGTTGCTGCATCTGTCTGGCCTCAGTTTCCTCACTTTGAAAATTGGGATAATAATGGTGTCCTGGGCTAGTTTTGTTCTAAACCCCTAAGGGCAGGGACTGTGTGTCTGGGCAGCACCTGGCACAATGGGCCCTGATCTCTGCCTAGGTCAACCAGTGCCATGTGATTATAACTTCTTATTAACAATGTTTTATTCAAGCGGCGAGGGATGGCTCAGTGGTTTGAGCATTGGCCAGCTAAACCCATGGTTGTCAGTTCAATCCTTGAGTGGGCCATTTAGGGAGTTGGGGTGAAAAAAAAAGAAATAACCGAGGATCGGTCCTGCTTTGAGCAGGGGGTTGGACTAGATATCTCCTGAGGTCCCTTCCAACCCTGATAGTCTCTGGTTCTAGAACATGTTCATGCCAAAAGCATCCGACTGTAAAATTCCCAGTTTACAAGCTGTTACTTGAAATAAATTTTCATGTGTCATTTTTTGTCACTGCTACTTTTTTAACAAAGGGCCAATAACAACTATGACTTATTTGTGTGCAGTGAAGAATCAGTTTTCACTTCTGCCTTTCTCTGGGAAGGCCCTGATTGCAGTTGGTTTCTGGGCAGGGCCGGGCATAACACGGCCCCCATCCCAACTGGGGCAGGACCCGTCTCTTGCTGGGTCTGGGCAGCACCCAGCTGTCACGGACTTCCAGGGCTCATTCTTGCTTGGCTCCGTACGGCCCCTGGGAGTGAGCCTCCTTTGGTGTGACAGCCCCCCGAGAAGGTTCACTCTCTCTCTGGGGTTAGACCCTTTGGCCCCAGCACCTCCTGGGACCGCACCTCTGAGCTGGCCTGTGTCATGGAGTCCCCAGGCGATGCTCTGGACCTGCTCCCTATGAAGCCAGGCAGGACTCTGGGGAAGTCTCCTCTCCGGGAGCAGCCTGTCTGCAGGACACACAGCTCACCCGGCTCCCCCCTTCCTGGGTCTGACCTCGGAGCATCCAGCATCCTCTGCCCCTCCATGCGCTTCCCACAGCGAGTCCGCCCAGGTGGGGTCCTGGGGGGGCCAGAGGGTCCTGCCCCCCAACTCCGCAATCAGACGGGACTCTTAGTCAGCCAATACAACAGAAGGTTTATTAGACGACAGGAACATGGTCTAACACAGAGCGTGTAGGTTCAGAGAACAGGACCCCTCAGCTGGGTCCATTTTGGGGGGCAGTGAGCCAGACAATCCCGTCTGCAGTTCACTCCATGTCCCCAGCCAGCCCCAAACTGACTCCCCCTCCAGCCCCTCCTCCTCTGGGCTTTGTCCCTGTCCCGGGCCAGGAGGGCACCTGATTCCTTTGTTCTCCAAACCTTTAGCTCTCACCTTGCAGGGAGGAAGGGCCAGGCCATCAGTGGCCAGGAAACAGGGTGTCGGCCATTGTCTGTGTCCAGATCCCTGCACACACCTGCCCTCCAGGGCTCTGCAATGACCATACACCCTTATCCCACCCCCTAGATACTTAAGAACTGCATAGGAGAAACTGAGGCACCCCCATAATATTCAGAGGAAACATTAAGAACAGTCCCGCTTCATCACAGCCTGTCTCTGCCGTTGGCCCCCTCAGGGAGTCCCCTCACTCTACACCCCAGGGTCCTCCACCCCCAGAGGGAGCAACAACCCCCACCCCGATTGCTACCCTGCAGTGTCTCTCAGCCAGCATAACACAGGAGGTTTACAAAAAGAAAAGGAGTACTTGTGGCACCTTAGAGACTAACAAATTTATTAGAGCATAAGCTTTCGTGAGCTACAGCTCACTTCATCGGATAATAAATTTAATAAATGTGTTAGTCTCTAAGGTGCCACAAGTACTCCTTTTCTTTTTGCGAATACAGACTAACACGGCTGCTACTCTGAAACCTGTGATTACAGGAGGTTTATTGAAGGTCTGAACCCTGCACAGGAGGCTCTCAGGGCCCTCGGGCCTGGCCTCCCTCAGCACAGGACATCTGGGTCTCTCTCGCATCCGGGTGGGCTCTGGCTGCTCTCTCTCCTCAGCCCAGAAGCCCCCTCCTTCCAGCTGAGCCTCCTATATCACTGGCCCCCACAGCTCCTCCCCTGTCCTCTGTGTCCTTTGTCCTCCATCCCAGGTAAACAGGTCACCGGAATCCTCTCTCCTCAGCCCTTTGTCCTCCATTGGCCCGAACTGGCTGCCTTCTAAGATGGGGGTGCTCCTGGTCACCATGTCACCAGTTGTTAGGGTTCCCCATCTCCAGGCCATTGTCTGGGGTCCCGGCTGCCAGGCGAGGTCACACCTGGCCCTCTGCAACAACAAACCCTCTCCCTCCACCTCATTACACACGCAGCACACAGAGAAACTGAGGCACACATGCACCTTTCTGGCCTTGGCATCTAGGAACGCCACTTCTCCATGCATAGTCTTCCCTCCCTGGCTGGTTGTGGGTGAGGTGATACGTCTGGAAATAAGGCCAAATTGTTTTATTTCTTTGGCCGTTTATTTTGGAGCAACTTTCCTGTGCTGGGACCTGTGCTGGGACCTGGTGCACCGGGCCACAGAGATTCCACTCGCTCCACCTAGAGGTAGGTGAGCTAGGAGCTGGGGGTTCTGATTGTGTTTTGGGGGTGTGACATGACAACCGCCTGGGAAAGAGGCAGTGGGTTGCGGGGGAGGAGGGTACCTAGGGGAAATGGAGAGACTAGAAAACAAACAGATATAATCTGATGAGTGTGTAATGCATGGAGAAATTAGACCCAACGATCTAGTACAGGCGGACACACAATCTGATGAGGATAAAATCCAAGGGAAAATTAGATACAACAATCCCTTCTTAAACTATAGAATGGCTGTCATTGTGGTGCTGGAGGGTGTTGATCATTCCCAGGAAGCCTGTCTTTCATCTGGGAACAAACACAGAACCTCGCTGAAGCTAAGGGGTGTTAGCAGCCTTCCATCCAGCCTCAATGAGGCAGCAATTAAATACCCCTTTGCTTAATGATAAATGAAACAGGGGCATTGATTGGACTGCAGCTATGTGCTGGGAGTAGAAAGCTGCCCCCAAAAAGGCTGCAGCAAGCCAGAGGAGCATTGAGAGGAAGGCAAGGGAAATCTTTTTGGGCAGAGTACTGTCTGCAAGCAGGCTTGGATTTCTGAGGAAGGAAACTTCCCCCCAGAGTTTGTTATCTGCTGTGTTGAGGGAAAGATGGCTGTGCCTCCATTCTTGGGAGATAAACAAGATTGTACCAAGAAATACCTGACGTGCATCTACAATTTCTCCTGCATGGAAATGATCTGTGAGGCCCTGAACATTGGCTAAACTGCTCCGGTGGAAAGGAGCGACATACTGAGACACAGCCAGCATTTTGAAGTGGTTTCAGCATCTTGGCAGTGTGGCTGGCAGTGTATTAATTAGTAATGAGAACTTTATTACTAGAAAGACCAGGTCGGGGAGGGAATATCTTTGGTTGGACCAACTTTTGTTGGTGAAAGAGACGCTTTCAAGCTGCACAGAGCTCTTCTTTTGGTCCTGAATAAGAGTGTGGGACAGCTCAAAATCTTGTCTTTTTCACCATTACCTCACCTCCCTTGTCTCTCTGATCTCCTGAGACTAGCCAGGCTACAATAACGCTACAAAAAAGCGTTATTACTAATAATTCCCTTCATGACGTGAGCCATGGAATAGTGCAACTAAGGAATAATATTGGAATGTAATGGATAGTCTTGTTAATTATTGTATTAATGTACAATGAATCAAAATTAATAATTGTAGTTTGATTACTAATAATTAATGTAGTGGCTTGAGCAATGGAATATTAATGAATTTTTTAGAATGTAGTGTACATTTTTATTAATTACCATAGCAATTTGTTATCAATGATAATTGTCTTACTAATAATTTAGTAATTTTACCAATGGAATATGAATGAAGATCAGAATAAAGTGATTACTGTTAATTGACATTATTATAATAATCAGCATATAATTGTTGTTTAATTTCACAACAGATTGTTCTTAGCACTTTAGCAGTAGATTACTGATATTAATTAACATAATTACCAATATAAAATTGGTAAGAAATTTCACAACAGATTGTTCTTAGTATTTAGTGACACATAATTTAGTGATAGATCATTGCTAATTATAGAAATTTAGCAATAGAATACTGTTAAGTGACATGATTATAAAGACAAGTATATAATTTTAGTGAATAATTTAGAAACAAAATATTCTTATTAAGAAATTATAATTTACTAATAGGTCATTGTAATTAATTAACAACATAATATTCATATTCATATACTAGAATTTAGCAATAGGAAATTGTTATTAATTAGCATCAGAATTTTATTAATTAATAAATTATATTTTCCAGTAGATCATTGATAGTAATAAAATCATATTAATTATTAAATTATAATTTCATGATAGATCATTAATTGTCATAGCAATGCAGCAATAGATTACTGATGCTGTTATTATTTGAGTGATAGATTATTAGAGTTATTAATTGCTATTAGTTCATTCGCTCTGGGGATTGCATAGACATAACTGAGCAACCATTAACTATGTTAGAAATGCAAAGAGGTGTCGCTATGGATCTACTTCATGGAGACAAAGCAATTAATAGGGATTATTTCTGACATACTCCCCAGCACCACCAGCAGGGGGCAGCGCTGTGCAGGGAGTCACCCCGGGAGTTTATGGCACTGTTATCATTGCACTGCACATGGCACACATCATGGGTCTCCAAAAGTAAGTCCCTCCCTCTGAACAGTCGGGGGCGCCGGGCTGCAGTGAGCAGGGTGGGGGCTCTCCCCTGGCAGTCAGGACTGGCCCCGATGCCCCAGGGTGGCGCTAGGGGGCGCTGTGCTACAGGCAGCAGGGCAGGTGACTCAGTTTATCCAGCGGCTGGGCTGGTTTCTGTATGGGTGTGAGGATAAATCTGTGGCTGATGTGGCACCTGATGTGACTATCACGACTCTCGGTGGTGAGACAGCTCCAGGCCGCAAAGCACGTCGCATCCGCCCTCCCAGTCCTGCCAGCTATGGGCCTCATATCAGGGTCAGAGGCACAGGACCCACCCCCCTGGGTTAGAACCCATGGACCCTGGGCCAGCAGGATGACCCAAGGTCCAGGGTGGGTGCCATCTATTGGCTTTCAGGTACACCGGGACTGGGTGATAACAGAAGCCTCCAAGGATTGGCAGCTGGGCCTGGCTAGGTAACAAATTAGATTTGTGAGCTGGGGGGGGGGGGGAGTGCGGTGAATGTGATGGATTGATGCCGGAGCGTGTATGGGGGTGTCATAACCATACAGCTAAGGGTAGCCTAGAATTCCTCCTTACCTGTAAGGGGTTAAGAAGCTCAAATAACCTGGTTGGCACCTGACCAAAAGGGCCAATGGGGAAAGAAGATACTTTCAAATCTGGGGGGGGACTGGGGGGAAGACTTTTTTTTCATGTGTTCTCTTGGGAAGCAGAGAAGCATCAGTTCAGAAACCTCCTTCTCCTATAATCCATCCTAAAAGACTCTCATAATACAAATTGTAAGAAAAAGCCAGGCAAGGCGTGTTAAATTATCTTTTGTTTTGCTTGTGAATTTTTCCTTTGCTGGAGGGAGGTTTATTCCTGTTTTTTGTAACTTTGAAACTAAGCCTAGAGGAAGTTCTGCTGTGTTTTTGAATCTTTTGTTACTCTGTAAAGTTATTTTCCATCCTGATTTTACAGAGGTGATTTTTACTTTTTTTTTAAATAAAATCTTTCTTTTAAGAACCTGACTGATTTCTCTATTGTGCTAAGACCCAGGGGTGGGTCTGTGATCACTTTATAACCAATTGGTTAGGATATTATTCTCAAGCCTCTCCAGGAAAGGGGGTGTAAGGGCTTGGGGGGATATTTTGGGGGAATAGGAACTCCAAGTGGTCCTTTCTCTGATTCTTTGTTAAATCACTTGCTGGTGGCAGCGTACCATCCAAGGGCAAAGAATTTGTGCCTTGGGGAAGTTTTTAACCTAAGCTGGTAGAAATAAATTTAGGGGGTCTTTCATGCGGGTCCCCACATCCTGTACCCTAGAGTTCAGAGTGGGGAGGGAACCCTGACGGGGGTGACCAGATAGAGGGGGATGGATGAGGGTGGTTGGAGGGGGTCTTGGGACAGATGAAGTGGGATGCAGAGCTGGATGGATGGATGGAGGGGAGTGTAGGGGGATGGATGGATGGATGGAGCTGAGGGTGGACAGTTATCCAGGGACAATGAATCTCTAATTCAGTCTGGAGGTCATTTGATCACACCACTGGGAATCCCCGATAACCTTGGAGTCAGCAGCTCTGGGGTCATTTGAGGACGGAGTGCCAGGAAATCTGTGGTTGAAGCTGAAATGCAGTGGGCAGCGGAGTGGAAGGAGGAACAAGGGCTCGGGTTCAGTGGGGGGAGCTGGCGATGGGTGACCATGGGAAGGCGGTGAGAAAACAGCTTCCTCAGCTCTGGGGCTGCATTGCATCCCTGTTTGCAAGCAAGGCGTTCCATTCGTGCAACCAGGGAGGGGCATGTGTTGCAAGAGTGCCCCTGCAGAGCATGAAATGCAGGCCTCCAGGAGGTGCATGGGATGGACAGGGGCCTTGCAATGCGTGGGGGGTGTTTCTAGCTCTTGCCTCCCTTGCCTAAGTGTCGGCATTGGAGTTTGGAGTCTATGCTCTTGCGATGGTAGAGAAGCTAATGTCTACAACTGGAAATGCAAGATCTGCCGTGCACACGAGACGTTTGCCTACGGAATGCACGCAGCAGGCTCTTCAATGCATGCAAAAGCATTTGCCTATAGAATGCATGCCTGGCACCTGAAGTGCAAATGATGCATCTGCACATAGAAAGCAGACCCCAGCAATGCACAAGATATATGTGTATATAGAATGCATGTGCTGTGCTCTGTAATGCACCCCATGCATTTGCCTATAACATGCATGCAGCAGGCTCTGAACTGCACCCCATACATTTTGTGACACTCTGTACCTTGGGGAACACCCTGCACCCCCATTTTAATCCTTATAATGTGATTGTGTGGTATCCAGTGCAAAGTTTATCATGTCGGGTGTCTTCGGAAGGCTCATGATGCACTAAGCATGGTTGCTATAGTAATGTTATCGGTTGTAATTTCATGTATATAGTTATGAGGCTGAAAATGTGTCCTCGTGGCTTAAAACAGGCCCAGACAAAACTCTCCAGGAGCAGAGGGGCAGTTCACACCTCATCAGGGCATGGATGGGACAAACCCAGCCCAGCCTCACAGGAACAAAGGACACTGGCCTAGGCAGCAACAAAGGATCTGTTGGACTCTCCAGTGAGTCACCCCCCTTCCTTTGGACAGTTGGGGACTGCGATGAGGTAATGCACACCTGACTCTGAAGGGGGGGGAGGGGCAAAGCCAAGAGGGAAGAAAGGACATGATAAAATGGAGAGACTTTCACCATGCTCTCTCTCTCTCTTCCATCTCCATCTACAGAGATCACAACCAAGTGACTGAAGCGCTGATCAAAGGGAAGAGCCTAGCTGAAGAGCAACCAGCCAGCCTGTGGTGACAAGTATTCAAGTTTGTAAGGGCATTGAAAGTGTTAAGATCAGCTTAGACTTCTTGTGCTTTGACTTAGAATCACTTAAAATCTATCTTTATAGTTAATAAATCTGTTTGTTTATTCTACCTGAAGCAGTGCGTTTCATTTGAAGCATGTCAGCATCTCGCCTTGGGATAACAAGCGTGGTACATATCAATTTCTTTGTTAAATTGATGAACTCATATAAATTTGCAGCGTCCAGTGGGCATAACTTGATACTGCAAGACGGAGGTTCCTAGGGTTGTGTCTGGGACTGGGAATATTGGCTAGTGTCATTTGGTTGCACAATCCAAGCAGCAGCTGGCGAAAAGTGTTCGCTTATGTGCTGGGAGCAGTTTACATGCCAGATGCTGTGCGGGAACAACCTGGGAGTGGGGTTCTCACAGCAGAGCAGGGTGAGGCTGGCTCCCACAGTCGAGGATTGGAGTGATCTAGCAGATCACCAGTCACACCAGGGGAATGTCACACACTGACCTACAGAATGCAAGCCTGGTACCTGAAATGCAAATGACACATCTGCATATAGAAAGTAGCCACTCGGCTCTTCAATGGACAAGTTATATTTGTATGTTGCATTCATGCGCCAGGCTCCGCAATGCAACCTCTGCATTTACCTATAGAATGTGTGCCCAGGGCCTGAAATGCAAACAAGGCATTTGCATGTGGAACAAATACACAAGGCCAGCCATGAGGCCGACGGTTTTGCATATACAGGGGGCTGGCGAGTCTGTAAAGGCATGCACTGCAAGCACTGGGAGCTGGACTGGGTGCTTTGCTGGGACATGTTACAAGATGCACCCAGCGCCTACAGGCCAAGACTTGTCAAGCTCTGTAGGTGTTTCTACGCTGTGTTGTGAGGCCTGCATCTCTAGTTTTCAAAAGGGACTTAGGAGCTGAAATCCCATCGACCATCAATGGGGTTTTGGCTCCTAAATGCCTAAAGCGCTTTTGAAAATAGATGCGGGACTTTGCTCAGACTTAAAAGGATCTCTCAGCTTCATCTGTCACTTGGGCTGGGAGTCAGGACTTCTGGGTTCCAGCTAGGGTTGCCAAGCGTCCAGGATTGGCCTGGAGTCTCCAGGAATTAAAGATTAATCTTTAATGAAAGATTAATCTTTCATATGATGAAATCTCCAGGAATACATCCAACCAAAACTGGCAAACCTAGTTCCAGCCCCAGCTCTGGGAGGGGAGTGGGGTGTAGTGGTTAGAGCCAGGGGAGCTGGGAATTTCAGGACTCCTGGGTTCAATTTCTGTCTCTGACCTGTTGCTTTGGCCTAGTCATTTCACCTCTCTGTGACTCAGTTTCCCCACTGGTAAAATGGGGGGTGGGAAGAAGAAGAGAAATCCTTGTCTTGTTAGATTGTGATCTCATTGGGACAGGAACTGTCTGTTGCTGTGTGTCTGGGCAGCACCCGGGCCAATGGGACCCTGATCTCAGCTTGAGTCATCCAGGCACCCCCATAATTTAATCAGATTCTCAGTTTCATTTTAAAAATAAAGTCAATTCCTAACCTCCATGGGAGAAGAAAAGGGCTCATCCCTTCCAGCAGGGGGCAGCAGTGACCCGGCCTGTGTCCCCAGAGAGCCTGAGCCCATCACTTGTACGGGAGGAGTTGCCCGAAGTGTATCTGAACATGATGCCCCCAGCTGCTGGAGCAAATAATGTGGAATCCCACTGCTCCCACCAATGCCTCTCTGTGGGTAGGAAAGAGGGGCCCAGCCATAGGGAAGGCGGAGCCAGAGCATGGGGCACAGTCCTGGGGCACAGGATGAATGAAAGTCCCTCCGATCCCTGTTCCAGGCAGGCATTGGCCCAGATCCTCCATGATCTGGTTGGACGGGCTCAGAGAGGGAGCAAGGGGTGTGGGTGTGTTTTGGGGAGGGCAGATGCATTTCACAACAGCTGGGGCTGCTCTTTGTGAGCTTCCCAACACGATCTGCAGAGAAGCTTCCCCAAAGCACCAGGCACGTGAGTCAGGGCCGGAAACCTGCAGGCCGCCGGGTCCCCTGTCTGAGATCAGACAGAGCAGAAATTGTCCCAGGGAATTTGCAATGCAAACTAGGCAACCCAGCCCATCGGAGACTCCTCTGCAGGCAGGCTGTGTGGGGACTCTCCACAGACAGGCTGGGCTGGCCCCGATGCCCCAGGGCGGCGCTCGGGGGCGCTCGGGGGTGCTGTGCTGCGCGGAGCGGAGATGGCCACAGACTCCTCCAGCACACACGCACGACACACTCACTCAGCGATACACAAGTATGCACAAACACACACCAAGAGACACAAATACTCATACACCGCCAGAGACACAGACACAACAGCGACACAAAAACAGGGACGCAATCAGTGGCAGGCATAAATGTACACACGTGAATAGTGACGCAAATAGACACAAACACACAGCAGGGCTCGTCCCTTCCAGCAGGGGGCGGCAGGGACACGGACACACACACACACACACACACACAGCAGGGCTCAGCCCCTGCCAGGGGAGCAAGCCACGTTTTCTGATTCCCTTTTATTGCACCATTCAGTGTATGCCATTGGCCGTGCAGTGAACCCCCCTCCGCTCCCTCCCCGCAGCCCAGCGCCTCCTAGCACCGCACTGGGGCAGGGGGCCCAGTCTTGACCGCCAAGGGAGAGCCCCCCGCCCCCTGCAGCCCACCGCCCCGTAGCGCTGCACTGGAGCCGGGGGGCCGGCCCTGAGCCCCGTGGAATTGGGACTTGTGCATACCGGAGCTCGCCACCAGGTGGCGCCCGGCGCAAAGCCAAGCCGCTGCCGGGAGCCCAGCGGGCGTGTGCAAGGGAGCGTGTGAGTTGCCGCACGTGTGCTCGGCACACGCGTGTGGAACCGGGCCACGGGGCTCCGCGGAGGAGGGGCCTGTGGATCGGGGGCTGCGGGGTCGGGGTTGAATAGCTCTTGGGTTAAAGCCATGCGCTGCAGCCCAGCCCGGTGGGGAGAATCTCCCCCCCCCCCACGGTTTCCAGCCCCCCACTCAGAGCTGGAGTGGAAGAGACAAGAACCCCCAGACCCATACAGCCACCCAGCGCCCCCAACGCACCACTCCTGGGGGGGTCCCCGTGGCCTGTGCAGCCCCATGGGGAGGGGGCTGTCCCTGCTGGGAACGGGGCACTGAGACCAGGCGAACTCGATTTGCACATGGGGGCCGGTGAACTGCTGAGCTAAGGGGCTACAGCCCATGGGTGGGAGCCGGCGCCCCCTAGTGGGGACAGGCCCCGTGCCCCATTCCCTGCCCCCCTGAGCCAGCCAGTCCCTGCCCTGACAGCAGATGGGAGCCAGCGCCCCCTAATGGGGACAGGCCCCGTGCCCCATTCCCTGCCCCCCCTGAGCCAGCCAGTCCCTGCCCTGACAGCAGATGGGAGCCAGCGCCCCTAATGGGGACAGGCCCCGTGCCCCATTCCCTGCCCCCCTGAGCCAGCCAGTCCCTGCCCTGACAGCAGATGGGAGCCAGCGCCCCCTAATGGGGACAGGCCCCGTGCCCCATTCCCTGCCCCCCCTGAGCCAGCCAGTCCCTGCCCTGACAGCAGATGGGAGCCAGCGCCCCCTAATGGGGACAGGCCCCGTGCCCCATTCCCTGCCCCCCCTGAGCCAGTCAGTCCTTTGCTCTAGAGGGAATGAAATTTGCTCTGTGTTCGTCTCTCTGTGTGTGTGTATCGCCCCCTTCTGGAGGGGATGCGCCCTTCTGTGGGTGTGTCGCTGTGTGTATTGCCCCCTGCTGGTGGGGAGGAGCCCTGCTGTGAGTGTGTGTGTGTGGGGGGGTGCATTGCCCCCTTCTGGAGGGGATGCGCCCTGCTGTGGGTGTGGGTGTGTAGCTGCGTGTGTATTGCCCCCTGCTGGTGGGGAGGAGCCCTGCTGTGGGTGTGGGTGTGTTGCTGTGTGTATTGCCCCCTGCTGGTGGGGAGGAGCCCTGCTGTGAGTGTGTGCATGGGTGTGTGTGGGGGGGTGCATTGCCCCCTTCTGGAGGGGATGTGCCCTGCTGTGGGTGTGGGTGTGTTGCTGTGTGTGCATTGCCCCTTGCTCAGGGGAAGGGGCCCGGGTGTAAGTGTGTGCATGGTTGTGGGGGGGGGTGTATTGCCCCCTTCTGGAGGGGATGCGCCCTTCTGTGGGTATGGGTGTGTCGCTGTGTGTGTATTGCCCCCTGCTCAGGGGAAGGGGCCCTGGGGTGAGTGTGTGCATGGTTGTGTATGGGGGGGTGTATTGCCCCCTTCTGGAGGGGATGCGCCCTTCTGTGGGTGTGTTGCTGTGTGTATTGCCCCCTGTTGGTGGGGAGGAGCCCTGCTGTGAGTGTGTGCACTGGTGTGTGTGGGGGGTGTATTGCTCCCTTCTGGAGGGGATGCGCCCTTCTGTGGGTGTGGGTGTGTCACTGTGTGTGTATTGCCCCCTGCTCAGGGGAAGGGGCCCTGGGGTGAGTGTGTGCATGGTTGTGTATGGGGGGGTGTATTGCCCCCTTCTGGAGGGGATGCGCCCTTCTGTGGGTGTGTTGCTGTGTGTATTGCCCCCTGTTGGTGGGGAGGAGCCCTGCTGTTAGTGTGTGCACTGGTGTGTGTGGGGGGTGTATTGCTCCCTTCTGGAGGGGATGCGCCCTTCTGTGGGTGTGGGTGTGTTGTTGTGTGTGCATTGCCCCCTTCTCACGGGGAGGAGCCCTGGTGTGGGTGTGGGGGTGTCGCTGTGTGTTTCGCCCCCTGCTGGCGGGTGCTGTGGATACACCAGGAAAAGGGATGTTGGTCTCTGACAGCTGCTCAGTTCCAGCCCCAGTTTTTATTCTGCCTCGATCGTTAAGTCAGGAGGCTTTTAAGCGGAGGGATCCCCAGCCCCAAACCCTCTCCCTTGGTCCCTAAATACAATTCCAAGCCGCGTCAGGGCCTGATTTCCCAGCTGTCTGCAAAGCAGCGGGAATCTCCCCTCGGGGAGCGCTGGGCTCGAATGGATTCTGGCTGCTGGCTCCTCGTTTGATGTCAGACATGGCTTTCCACTGCACTGGCTTTCACTGGCCGGACAGGTCAGAGAGGAAAGGAGTGAGATTGGGGTCCCCGTCGCGCCGGGCGCTGCCCAGACCCCAACCAAGATCAGGGCCCCATCGCGCCGGGCGCTGCACAGACACAGAGAAACCGATGCAGCCTCAGAGAACTTACCAGCTGAACAGAAAAAGAACAGGGAGGGAAACTGAGGCACGGGCCTTGCTCCTGGTGACCCAGCAGAGCTGGTGTGAGGGCTGGGAGCACTAGACAGAGGGGTGTGGAGACAGACAGGCTATTTGCAGTGAGGTTGGAGCTGTGCTGGGGAGGGACAGGCTGTCGAGCTCCACAGAGAACTTCTCTAAGTCATGGGGACGCGACAGCTTGACTGTCCCCAGCAGACGTTGATCCAGTAAGAGCTGTTCCCTCCCCCAGCGCATCTCAAATCCAGGGACCGACCCCCCCTACAACAACACTGAAAATATCTATCCACCCGCTGTCTGTCCTCAGACTCTAACCCCCATCTCTCCATCCATCCATCCATCCATCCCCGACACTACTCCCCATCTATCTATCCGTCCATCCATCCGTCCATCCTCATACACCCCCCCGCCGTTATCTATCCTCAGACTCTACTCCCTATCTATCCATCCATCCCTGACACTACCCCCATCTATCCGTCCATCCATCCTTACACACCCCAGCTATCCATCCCCAGACACTACCCCCCTATCTATCTGACCATCCCCAACACTACCCCCTACCTATCTATCCATCCGTCCATCCATCCATCCTCATACACCCCACCCCAGCTATCTATCCCCAGACACTGCCCCCCATCCATCCTCACACACACCCCAGCTATCTATCCCCACACACTACCCCCCATCTATCCGTCCATTCCCAGACACTACCTCCCATCTATACGTCCGTCCATCCATCCTCCTCCTTCCCCCCCGCTATCTATCCCTAGACGCTACCCCCCATCTATACATCCATCCCCAGACACTACCCCCCATCTATATGTCCATCCATCCATCCTCATACACTCCCCTATTTATCCGTCCATCCCCAGACACTACCCCCACATCTGTTCATCCATCCCCAGACATTACCCCCCATCTATCCATCCCTCCATCCATCTATCCTCATACATCCCTCTATCTATCTATTCAACCCTATACATCCCCTCTTTTTCTGTCTATCTATCTATCTATCTATCTATCTATCTATCTATCTATCTATCTATCCCCATACACCCCCTCTATCTATCTATCTCTCTAGGACATCAGTGACATTGCTTCTATCATCTCCTTGCCTTCACCCACTAAATGACCCTGCAAATCCCCACTGCCCACGCCTCCCAGCCTTTAATGCGCCCACACCCCGTCACCTCCCTCTGATTCATGCCTCATTTGAATGCCATTTGCATAATCAGCTCTGCGGCGATTAGAGAGCAGATTACCAGGCAATTTCCAAAGGAAAATAAAATCTAAATAAAATCGTTCGCACCACAGTGGGGTTAGAATTAATTGGCTGAGAGCAGAGGGGTCTAGTGGGTTAGAGCAGGGGCCGGGGGGGCTGGGAGCCAGGACTCCTGGGTTCTCTCCCCAGCTCTGGGAGGGGAGGGGACTGGGGTCTGATGCGCAGAAAGATGCCAAAGCTGGGGTAGGGGGGTTATGGGGCCTGTTCAACCCTCAGCCTGTCCCCTGAGATGGGACGATGGGGGTTCATCCAGGCCCCACATCCCCAGATTAAGCCACCCCAGTGTGAGGTTGTGCTGGGAGGGAAGGACCTACCCAGGGACCTCAGACTGACCACTCCTCTGACCTGTCCCCACATGACCTTTCACCCCTGCTTCGCTTGCCCCATGTGACTTTTGACCCCAGGCTTTGTCTGTCCTTGGACCTTTGATCTCTGACCCACATGCTTGATCTCCCCCTACAGGTCCCTTCCCCCCTGAGCTTGACTTTGAACTTCACCCTTTGACCCCTAGCTCCAGTGCTGTCTGTCACATGGCCTAGGCCAGTGATACCCGGCCCGGGGGTGACCCTTGACCTATGACCCAAGACACTGACCTGGTTGACGCCACTCCTGTCACGTGACCCTTTGATGCGATTGGATGACCTTGGCCACATGACCCAAGGCGAATGACACAGGACCATATGACCTTGGTCAGGTGCTGGGATGGTGGGATCGTGTGTGCGTGTGTGAGTGTGAGTGTGCACCTCCACAAGTCAGACCGGAAGTCAGAAGTGACCTTTGACCCTTTGAACCTTCAGTGTGGCTTGTGGTGGTGGTCACACACCCGCACACAGACAACTCAGGCACCAGAAGCCAGGGAGATCACACACACACACACACACACACACGTTTGTTCGTTCATTCTCTCTCACACACGGACACACACACACACACATACCCTTCTTCTCTGCTCTCACACCCTTTCCGAGCCAATGGCTCCAGGTACCAGGGAAAAGCCAATTAATTAGTTGACAAACGACTTCCTAATCTTATTAAAAACCATTTTCCAGGCTTCGAATGAAAAGCGCTTGGAGGGAGGAAAACGTGGCTCCGGAGCTAGTTCTGTCCATGGGAACTAATCAAAATTGCTGAAAAGTGTTTACATGGGGATGGTTCAGGCCCGCTAGTGCCGCCCTGGGGCACCGGCACCAGCCCTGACTGCCAGGGGAGAGCCCCGCACCCCGCCCCCTGCATCACAGCGCCCCCTAGTGCCGCCCTGGGGCATCGGGACCAGCCCTGACTCTGAGAGCACAGCATCCCCTCGTGTCCCGCATTAACATTTTCCCCCAGTGGCCAAATCCCAGCCGTGACCCTTCCCCAGACTGGGCAGCTTGCTAGACTACCCAGTCAGCTGAGTGTCCCGTCCGCCCCCAACGTTGACTAAATCCTTCCCTTTCCTGATCTCCATTTGCTTTTACCTAGACCAGGGTTCCCAAACTTCACTGCACCGCGACCCCCTTCTGACAACAAAAATTACTGCACGACCCCAGGAGGGGGGACCAAGGCCTGAGCCTGCCCTAGCCCCACCACCAAGGGCTTCATCCCTGGGTGTAGGGCTGTAGCCTGAGCTCCACCGCCCAGGGCTGGAGGCAAAGCCTGAGCCCTGGGTGGTGGGGTTCAGGCTTCAGCTTCATCCCTACCCCCAGCCAGTCAAACACCAGCCCTGGCGACCCCATTAAAACAAGATTACGACCGATTCTGGGGTCCCGCCCCACGGTCTGAGAACCGCTGACCTAGATCATGAGCCGCTGTGATCCCAGGATCGGCCTCCTAACTCCATGTGCCAGGGAAGAGCTGCAAAGCCGGGGGAGCCCGGCTGAGGGGCGTAATAAACTCTCGTGCGTCAGATCAACCGGCCGTCAGAGAACGTCCAACTTTCATTCCTTAGCTGTGCTCACAAGGGCCAGGAATCCAGCCCTCTGTTCACTCCAGCGCTGACTCCAAGGAACGATGGCTGATTGACCCCAGCTGGGGGTCCGGCCCCATTGACTCCAATGGAATTCATTCCAATCAGCACCCACGGGGGAGAGATCCCAGCTGGCTGGGAGGTGGGCTGTGTAGGGAGGGCAAGCTGGGGATGTGTGTGGGGGGGATTGGGGAGAGATCCCCACCCAGGGCCAGCCAGTGTCCTGCTCTGAGGCTGGATCAGAGCCTGGTGCCGCTAGAGGGGAAAGGCCCCATTGCCCATCCCCCCTGAGCCAGCTGGGTGCAGATTAGTGATGCTCCCTAGAGGCGACCTGCCACCTGCCTCCCGATGAGCAGAATTACCACTTGGAGATGGGGGGAGTATTTCGATTCAAAGAAAGGGGGCAGAGGGCTGGCTCGCCTCCCCCGGAGCAGGGCGACAGGTGTCCGCAGTCGTGTGGGGGAACGGTAGCAAATGAAGTTAAATACCCTGGTGTCACCGGGAAATTAAGAACTTATAAATCACCCGGACAGGAGCTGGTTAGGGACAATTTTCTTGCTGTCAGGTCCCTGGGCGCATGATGTATTGGACAATATTTCGCCTGCCGTGTGGGAAGGAGGCAGGCCAGAGATTTTGCCATAAAAACATGTTTGTAAGTTTTATCTATATTCTCTCTCCCCCGCCCCCCGATACTATATATATTTGGGGTGACATTTCAGAGCAAGGAATCCGATCGCGGCTCATTTCCTTAGTACAGAAGAAATCTGACAAGCAGGTCAAGGAGAGAGACTCGGCGGGTTGGGGGGGGAAGTTTGATACAGTGTGTGTGTGTGTGTGTGTGTGTGTGTGTCCCTGCTGCCCCCTGCTGGGGGGGATGAGACCTGATCTGTGTGTGTGTGTGTGTGTGTGTGTGTGTGTGTGTGTCCAGGCTGCCCTCTGCTGGAGGGGACGAGCCCTGCAGGGCAGCAGGGACACATACACACACACACGTGATCCAGGCCCTTTCTCACTAGCGCTCAGATCTGGGGAGCTGGAGTCGGATGGGAAATGACCGGGTAGCCCAGGAAGATGCCAGGGGATTGCAGGGCATGGCAGGGAGACCAGACTGGGGTGCCCGAGGGAGCGAGAGAGAGAAACCACATAAGCGAGCCGGAAGGAATTGATGAATGAATGAAAAAGTGACTAGAAGAGAGAATGAATGGATGAAAAAGTGAGGGACAGAGTTTCCTCCCACAGTGTTTATGAGCAAAAAGGGCTTTTTCTCTCAATCCTTCCATTGTCTCCTTCTGTTCTTCCTGGCTGGGCTGGGAAGGGGGGTCCAGTGACTAGAGCAGCGGGCTGGGAGCCAGGACTCCAGCGGGCTGGGAGCCAGGGAGTGGGGTTGAAAAAGGAGGTTCTGGGAGGCAGGATTCTTGCGTTCTGCCCAGTCTCAGTTTCCCCATTTGTAGCTAGCAACATTCTCCCCTTGAGGCAGCAGGTTATGCATTTGTGCGCAGCGCTGGGAAGGGGCCGGCAGGACGTCAAAGGGTTATTGTTATTATTTTATTAGCAGTCGCAGCGCTGAATATTAGCCAAAATAATTTGTTGTTAATAGACAGAGCTATTAGATGGGAAACTCTCCACGGCAGAGTAGGGAGAGCCACTCAAACAATGGGACAGGTAGTGAATAATGGGAACTGGAATCGATTGATCTATCCATCCCTATATATCCCCTCTATCTATTTATCTATATCCCCATACACCCCCTCTATCTATCTATCTACCTACCCCCATACACCCCCTCTATCTATCTATCTATCTATCTATCTATCTATCCCCACACACCCCCTCTATCTATTTATCTACCTACCCCCATACACCCCTTTTATCTATCTACCTATCTATCCCCACACACCCCATCTATCTATCTATCTATCTATCTATCTATCTATCTATCCCGCCCCCCATCTCTCTATCTAGTTTGTGCCAGGGCTGAGCTCCAGCTCCTCTGGACTTGCTGCATCAGTTATGAAAGTAAAAAAAGGCTTGAGCCCCAGGGGCTCTCCCAGTACAAATGGAGCCCGTGTCTCTCGATCTATTCCTACACATCCCCCCACCGTCGAATTTAGTTGTGTGCGTGACCCTCGGTACCCCAAGATCTGACTGGCTGCTGGACGGGCCATCCCCGTGCAGCGTTGCTCTGCGGTTCTTTCCCAGCTGCCCCACCCCAGAGGTGGCTGCATCCCAGCACCGGATGAGCTGCCCCCTGCAGGGTGGTGGTGGGGCTGTTCCCCAGCCGCCCTGCCCCGTCTCTGACCTGGGTAAACACCAAATGAGATTTTGAAGGAAAGGAGACTTTCTGTCAGGCCCCTGTACTCGTTAGACTGCGATAAGGAGAATCTGGTCAGGCTGGGCTGATCGATGCGAGAACCTGTTTGCTAAATGTCTGTTAATTAGAATTTAGCCTGTCAATAAAATTACAGCTTTGAATAAACACCCAGCCCAGATCTATGGCTTCCCCACAGCCACCAGGACAGTTATTACAAGTTCGATACAGATTAATAATTAAGTATTTAAATTATTTTTCTTCCCAAGGTTTAAGGAAAGTTCCCATCAGCCCAGCAGGTGGCTGGCAGGCCGACATAGATATGTGCTCCAATCCGAGATGGATTTATAGGAGAATTATCCCCACTGTGGGGAGGGGAGTGGGGTCTAGTGGTTACAGAAGGGGGGGTGGGGAGCCAGGACTCCGGGGTTCTATCCCCAGCTCTGGAAGGGGAGTGGGGTCTAGTGGTTAGAGACAGGGGGATGTGGGAGCCAGGACTCCTGGGTTCAATCCTAAATTCCCTTTAAGATGCAGGGCCATGCAGCAGGCTATCAAGGGGGCCCATCTCCCAGCCCAGCCCAGATGGAGCTGCCGCAGCCAGGGAGAGGTGCCTCTCACCTGGCCCAGAGCTGCTGCGGGGAAAGAGAGCTGGGAGGAGTAGTCTCCCAGCTGCAGCCCTGGGGCAGCCCGCTCCCCAGAGCCTGCGCCCCCTCTCGTACCCCAATCCTCTCATCCCCAGAGCCTGCACCCACAGCCAGAGCCCTCTGCCCCAGCCTTGAGCCCTGTCCCACACTCCAAACCTTGCGGCCCCACCTCCACCACACATCACCTCCATATTGGTGCAAATAACAAAATTCAATCCGCACATGGACGTACAAAATTAGAGGGAACGATTCTATCCCCGGTTCAGGGAGGGGAGGGGAGTGAGGTCTAGAGGTTAGAGTGAGGGACTAGGGGACAGAATTCCTGGGTTCTATCCCCAGCTCTGGAAGGGGAGTGGGGTCTAGTGATTAGCGTGTAGTGGCTGAGGGCCAGAACTCCTGGGTTTTCCCCCCATCCGGCTCCAGGAGGGGAGTAGGGTCTAGTGGTTAGGGCTGGGGGCCAGGACTCTTGGGTTCTCTCCCCGGCTCCAGGAGGGGAGTGGGGCCCAGTGGTTAGAGGAGGAGAGGGTATCTCTTATTTCTGCATTGTCCCCTCCTGGCTGGCTAACTGCACCTGAAACACGTCCAGGATGATGCATGTCATGGCTGCCACCTCCATCTGTCTCTCTCCCTGAGGACGCTGCAGCCTCACTGATTTTTGCCTTCACCTCCCACCTTCCCTGCCAGCCCTGGCAGGCGGAATCCTTCACCGGGCCCGTCAGCACCAGGAGCTGCTCCCGCAACACCCAACCTGGAGGGTATCTAGCTGCACGAGTGTTCTAAGCATTACGGTAGTGCCCAGGGGCCCAGCTGAGACCTGTACCCTATTGTGCATCCCTGCCAAAGGAGAGGCCCCCACCTTGACCCCTGCAACACAGTACCCCCTAGGGCATCAGGGCAGCCCTGACTGCCAAGGGAGAGCCCCCCCACCCTGCTCACCACTAGGCCCCACTCCCCTTCCAGAGCCAGGGGTAGAACCCAGGAGTCCTGGCTCCCAGGCCCATCTGTTCAGTGCAACCCTCCCGAACAGACTCAGGAAAGGGGATGCTCCCCCTGCTGCGGCCCCAGGGCAGGGTGTAGAGGTCAGGGCCTGGGATCATACTGCTTTGACTGACCCCGGCTCTCCGTCCCCCTGATCAATAGGCTCAGAGAAGCCCATAAACCACCAGGGAATGGACCAGGCTGTAAACTGGCCCATCGATTTCCTATTGCAACCGACCACAAGGCAGCGAGGCCAAGGGGGAGCCGTGGAGATTCCTGCTAGTGGTTAGATCGTGGGGGAGAGGGGGGCTGGGAACCAGGACTCCTGGGTTCTATCCCTAGCTCTGGGAGGGGAGTGGGATCTGGTAGGATAGAGCAGTGGGAGCTGGGAGCCAGGACTCCGGGGTTCTATCCCTAGCCCTGGGACGGGAGTGGGGTCTGGTGGTCAGAGTGGGGGGGGGGGGCTGGGATTATGGAGAACAACTGCAGTACAGAACTAGGTACACCCAGCCTATATCCAAGGCATGAGCAGGTGTGGATGGGGGCTCTGACCATAGAGTGGGATTCTCAATCCATAGGGGGGCTGTGAGATCTCTGGGCAGGCAGCCCCTTCTCCACGCAGTGTGGGGTGCTGTGTCTATCCATCCACATATACCCCCCTCTATCCATCCCCGTACACCCCACCATATATCCGTCTCCGTACCCCGCCTCCACCTGTCTCTCCCCAGACACACCGCTCTGTCTGTGATTTTCTAATTTCCTATTGATTTCTGGCTGCTATTTTTTCATTTTTCTCCATTTGTCTCTTTCATCTCATCAAGCCCCTTAATCCCGTTAATCGAATCGATTTATCCAGAAGGAAACCAGCTAATTTCCACTGCCCCTCTGATCTAAACTCCGATTTCACTTTGGTGGAGGCCCAGCTGCAGCCTGTTCAATTACCCCGTCGAATCTGTTCAGTGAGTCTGCTGAGCCATTGGATCAAAATCATGAAAACGTCCAATCTGAGGCGGTGTAAGGTATTTAATATAATCCTGATAATCTAGTCAAGAATCCGTTACATCTTTGTAATTGAATACGATTTCATTAATCCATTTAATCTAATCCATTAATCTCTCTAGCTGACGTTTTCTACTCACTGTCTGCTGCTGTGTCTAAAATGTGCACCACAGACCTGGGAATCAGGACTCCTGGGTTCTCTTCTTGTCGCTGGGACAAAGTCCTGATAACCACCAGACCTCACTCCCCTCTCAGTGCTGGAGACTGAACTCAGGAGTCCTGACTCCAGGCCCTACTGCTCTAACCCCTAGACCCCACTGCCCTCCCAGAGCTGGGGATAGAACTCAGGAGTCCTGGCTCCCAGCTGTACCCCCCTGCTCTAACCACTAGACCCCACTCCCCTCCCCAAGCACAATCTAATGTGT
Source organism: Dermochelys coriacea (assembly GCF_009764565.3). Lineage (NCBI taxonomy): Eukaryota > Metazoa > Chordata > Testudines > Dermochelyidae > Dermochelys > Dermochelys coriacea. The sequence continues at coordinate 13,683,368 of NC_050091.1, forward strand.
CCCATTAAAAGAACTAAAGTGACTCTTAAAAAGCTGGACACTGGAAGTGTTTTTGTTTCTCTTTTCTTTTTTAGGAATTGGTGCAATCCAACAACTGTGTGTGTGTGTTTGTGTGTGTTCTTCTAGGTGTTGTTCTGGATTCTTTAGTGCCTTGAACAGATCTAAAATGTGTGAATCATAGATTTTAAAGCCATAAAAGACCTTATGGGCATCTCGGGTGACCTTCTGTATAACACTAGAGACCAGAGAACCACACCCAATAATTCCTACATCAAGCCCAGACTTTCTGTTTGATCTAGAGCACAATTTATGAGCCACATCAGTCAAAAAGCCCTTCACTCCAGACTTACTGGAACCTGGAACCAACGGCATCCTGCAGGGGATTAGAACTATTGTTGCATTGAATGAAGTTAGAATGCAGAAATTGTGCTGAGAATAAAGATGTTTAGCCAGAATGAACCCTGGAGCCCGATGTATTCAGAATCACTATGTCTTGTGTTAATATGGAATCTAGAAGAAGTAGGACTTTCAAAGAAAAATCCTATGTTCTAGACCATCTGGAAACTAGAATCTATCTCATTCAGAGGGGGCTAGGCTTAATCTAGAATATAGATGTCTCGCTGCTCTAAAATAAAGATTTTTATATTCTAAATCATCTGAAATCTTGGAACCATGTCATTCAGAAGGAGATTAGAACCACTGGCAGCTTGGATTGATTTAGAATCTAGGAACCAGCTCCATGAGAAAAATCCTGCATTCTGGATTAAATGACCACTAGAGCCCACATTGTTCTACAGAACTACAAAATCCCATGTCTTGCATTAGTCTAGATGTCAGCCATCTTTGAAAGCAAACTGCAGATGTTTCTAAATTCTAGATGCTTTCAGTGGATATTTACAAAATTTCTGGAACCTATTTGATTACTGAAGATCATTGTAGTGGTGTGGTCATCCCACGCTGGCCCTGAAGGGGTTAAAACAGCCCTGAGAGAGAGCTGCCCTGGGGAACCACTAGGAAAAGCAGTCCTGGAGATGGCTGCAGCTGGGGGAAGAGGAGTGAGAACAGCTGGGGGAAGCTGAGTGAGTAGCTGACCACAGCTGTGGCCAGCTCAATTAGGGCGCAGCTGGCCCTGATAAGGGGGCTGTGGGCCAGGAGTTGGAGGAGTCTCCCTCTAGCTGTGGAGTGGGAAGGGCTGGCTACCAGGGAGGGAGGTACCTGAAGCGGAGCTGGGGAAGGGTAGAGGGAACTGGGGAGCTCTAGCCTGGTAAACCCCCAGGCTTCAGGTCTTGGTGAAGGCCTACATAAGTACTGGGGTTGCAGAGGGGCAGCCCGGGGATAGGCAAAGGCAGTAGGTCCTAACCCCTAGCCAGTGATGAGTGGCCATTATATTGCAGTCTGCCCCAGTGAGCAGGGGCTAGATGATGACTGGCAGTAGCCACTGAGGCAAGGTGGGTTTAGAGGGTTGGGGGTTCCCCTGGGAGGGGAGCCCCAGAAAGTGGGGGTACTGCTGGGGCAGAACCCTGAGGTAAAGGGCACAGGGGTCCAGGAGGGACATGGGGCCTGAGGCAGGATGCTCCAGGTTAGAATTGAGCTAACTCCCAGGATCACCAGCAGGAGGCACCATGCCGGTGGGTCATCGCACCACTACAATCACAGACAATCCAGAACATAAATAGTTTTAGCACTAGTTATTCCTCATCCAGATTAGTTTTTATCTCTGTACTTAGGTCTGGAGTTTATCAGGAGTTTTTGGCTACAATCTCTCCTGCAATTGTCTCTCCTTGAATCTGGGTCATCTAGAATGCTAAAGAGGGTCCCAGTTGCAGCTGTTCTTCAAAGTGGTCCTGTATAAGTTTTAGAGAAAGATGCTGTCTAAAACTGGGGGAGTTCAGTCGTCATGGAGAAGCTTCTAGATACATAAGAAGAGGTTGCTTTTGTAAAAGAAACTCTTGGCTCTGGCTCCAAAATTGTCAAGGGGTCTAGACCCCACAGCCAGCTACAGACTGGCAGGTGAAAATCTAGAATCCGTGGGATGTTGCTGGGTTTTAAAGCACTCAGAGACCCGGCTCCTGTGAAATTCTAGATTCAATAAGGAATCTGGCACCTACAAGTTCACCTCATGATCTTAAAAAGGAGAGAGAGATCTAGAACCCATGGAACCAGCTAGGAGTCTAGCACACATGGAGTCTGTGACGCATGGCTACAAAGGGTTAAACATCCTGCAAAATAAATAACCCACAGAAGACATGTGGGGAGATGATGTATGAGTAAGGTGGACAATGTAATCAATTGTCCCTGTCTGTGCTGTATTCTGATCATTCAGAGGTCTAAAGACCATCCTAGTATGTCAATGAATTGTAAACATGGGATATCTCGGTATTCGTCTCTTTGAACTGTAGTGTGAATGGTGAAGAAACAAGCAAATAGCCTTGCGTTAATTCGTATAGCTAAGTACCACTGATGGACCTCCTTCAAAGTCATCCTAATTACCTTTTGTTCCCTGAGGAATTCCAACTTGTCAAAGGACATGAAATTGTATAAAAGATCCTTGGCTCCTGGTTCTGTCATCTCAGATCTGCTTAAGCTTCTTCAGGGGAAATTTGAGTCACAGGATTGAGGTCCCAGTTATGCTGGTAGGCCCTGAATATGAGATTTGGACTATGACCTATGATCTGAATTCTAAAGGAAGACTTTGTAACTACAAAGCTCCCCATCTCTGCTGTGAATCTGAACCTCAATGGATTGAACTCATGTCTGCAGGTATATTGATCTTTTAACCATACTCTCTCATTTTTAATAGAGTTTAGTCTAGTTAATCAGAATTGGCTGTAGAGTGTATTTGGGTAAGATCTGAAACATTCGTTAGCCTGGGAGGTGATGTGTCCGATCCTTTGGGGTTGGTAGAACCTTTTCTTTTATATGATGAAATACGATTTACAAAAATTTTCATCATATTTGATGTGGGTACCTGGATGGAGGCCTGAGGCTGGATCACTTTAAGGGAATTGTGTTTGCACTTCTGAGTAACCAGTAAGGTAATAAAGAAGCTGTTTTATGCTGTCTTGGTGAATCTAAGTATTGGAATATCCACTAGCTTTATGGGGATTGGCTGCCCCATTCTTTGTAGTTCACTCTAATTGAGTGAACATAGTTGGCTCCCCACTAGGACACTGGTCACAGAGGCGTAGTCGTGCTTGGATACACATTACAACAGGTTAATTGGCTTTTTGGATCAGAACCACACATTTGTGAAAATTTAATTTTGATATTTGAGAGTTTACGGGTTAAAAATATATTGGAGTGAGTGGCCTGTGATCAAGATCCTGAAAGAAAAAGCCTGGAAGAACTGTGCTTGCAGAGAAGGTTGTATTTTAAGCAAAAGGCCCCAGAGCAGGAACTGAAAAATTTGTTAATTGCCAGGGATAAGGAAGCAGACCCAGGGAAATGTTTGCAATGAGAAACCAGCAGCTCGAACTTGAACAAAAGCAAAAAATTGCTGATATGGAAGAAGATGCTGCTGAAAGAGAACACTTGTGTTTTGAACATGAACAGAGAATGGCATATATTTGATTGCAGGAACTAGAAGCTAAGGCAAAAGTGGACAGACTTAAGCTCCAACTCCTGAGAATAAAGGAGCAGGAACTGTCATCCTGAAAAGTCAGCTCCTATCAACAAAGATGGGGAAAGACTCTATCCAGTTTGTAACAATGTTGGTATGTTGTTTGACTCTAAGTAGCTGTCTGTGTGTAACCAAATTTACCCCAACACTGTCACCTTCTATGTAAATGTTTTTACTATGAGCTCAGATGAAGGTAACCCCATAACTTGTGCAGAGAATGTAAGTCAATGGGAAAAGCTGTTTAGGGCAAATGACAGCTTCTAACATCATTCTTGTTAAAACAGATTTTGTCAAAGAGGAAGATTTACCAAATCAGTGTGAATATTTACTGTAAGTGTGCCTTTAGCCAGAATCCATCTAGAATGGAATGGTGTTAAACATGAAGTTGACTGGTGTAAGGAAGTTATTGCCTAAGGATCTTTTGATTGGGGATGATATTAAACTTTGTTCAGTCAAGTTGATGACATAAAACAGTCACAAGAAAGAAATAATCCTGAACGTGTCTACTAGGGCAAGGATTTGCCTATGGAGGGTTTCTCCAAATGTTTGTCAGAGGAAGATGGCTGTCCATCTCTGCAAAGAAGCAGTGCACGTGTGGGGAAAAAATTCCTAATTGTCTGTCTGGTATCTCAAAAGTGAATCTGGCATTAGATAAGCCTCAGGAAGAAATTACTCTGGAGAAAATTAAAGTTGGTGATCAGGTTAAAGCCCTGATTGAGGAAGAAACGAGTAAATTTTTTATGGGTGACGAATGTTGGCTAGTAAAGCTTGGGGAAAGTAAGCCTCGCCCAAGTAAAAGTGATGTGCTTTAAGTAGCTCAGTGTAATAAACTGCTTTTCCACAAATAGTGCCTTATCTGTTAAGGGAGGGGAAGGCAAAGAAAGTTTGGATGAGCCTAGGCAGCATTCTGAGCTGATGGCTTTATCTAATCACCAGTTTAGGAAGGCGAGGTCAGTGGAAGATGAGTGTCCCTACACCTTACCTGTTACCTGGGTGGAGAATTGTGACAGTGACGGAAATGTTCCTGTGTCTGTCAGGGGTATTGACTTGCCCATGAAGGGAGCTACCTCAATCTCTGAGCAATTGTCCATGAACAGCCATTTGTGCTGGGAAAAGGGAAAGGATATCCCAAGCTGTGTGTCTGTTAAAAGGGAATGTTTCTCCAGCTCTTTTCTGTCTGTAAAGCAGACAGAAGAAGCCTGTCAGCCTATGATGGTTGAAAATGTATTAATTGACCCAGAATTGATTCTGGATACAACTAAAGCCCAGGAAGGAAGTGGTCCTGAATTTGTCTGCTAAGGATGATATTGTAACTAGGTTTCATCCAGTTAATGTCATAAATAACTCCCAGAGACCAAGCAATTCTGGTGCTTCTATTTTGCCTGTTGCTAGTGTGTTGCTGGGTAAAGATATGACAACCTTGTCTGATCAGGATAATATAGCCAGGGCACAAGGAAAGCATGAAGGTGATTTGACTATTACCCACTGACTTGTATGTGTGGAAACTTGTAGCAAGGAAGAGAATGCTTCTAATCTTGTGAATATGAAGTCTGGCAGTTTACCTGAAAGGGGGGGGTTGTGAAAATCCTCCTAATGGGACAGAGGTGATTCTGGATTAAAGTGAAACCCAGAGTCTGTTCTTGCTCAGGAAAATGTTCCTTTAGAGCAAGCCCAAGGTGAAAAGGGTAAGGGCAGAATTTCTGTGGAAAAATGAGTTGTTGGTTAGAAAGATTCCTGAAGAGAGAAATCTTCAGGATAGTTTTTGCAAGTAGCTTGCTGCAACTGATGGGTGTGGAAGTGATTTGATCAAGTTAACTCAGGATGAATCACTGTATACAGAAATCTCCAGTTTGTTTGGGAGACTTGTTCCAGTTCGTAACTGCCAGAGTCTTTCTGAGGTGTGTAGATCCACTGACTTTGCTTTAGAAAGACCCAGAGTGGATAACTTTGAAAAGGTTTCAAATGGAATTAAAATGGTGAGGGAATTTAAACAGCACCCACGGAGTCAGCCCCCCACCCCAGCTCGCCTCCGCTCTGCCTCCTCCCCGAGCGTGCTGCTGGGTCCTGCTTCTCCCCCCTCCCTCCCAGCGCTTGCACTGCGAAACAGCTGTTTCGTGCAGCAAGCCTGGGGGGGAGGAACAGTGCACGCTTGGGGGAGGAGGCAGGGCCGGGGCAGGGATTTGGGGAGGGATCTAATGGGGCAGGGAGGGGAGGAGTTGGGGTGGGGGGTTGTGAGCACCCACCGGCACTGACAAAAGTTGGCACCTGTGGCCATTAGCAAAGAGGACACACCCAGCCAGCCAATGGATTCTATTACACAAAAGAGGTCAAATTTTGACCCTCCAGAACAGGGAGAAAGGGAAAAAGTTGATCATGCAAATAATAGCTGCAGGGTAACCCTCAAATACCCAAATCCCAAGGAAGTGGCTTAACTGAAAGCCTATGTTAAGGAAGACCCTGAGGTCAAAAGAACATCCTAGCATGAAAGTGAATTGTAAACACAGGACATTTCAGTATTCATCTCTTTGAACTGTACTATGAATGGTGGAAAAACAAGCAAATGGCCTTATGTTAATTCGTATAGCTAAGTACTGGTGATGGACCTCCTTCAAAGTCATCTTAATTACCTTTTGTTCCCTGAGGAATTAATTCCAACTTGTCAAAAGATATGAAATTGTATAAAAGATCCTTGGGTCCTGATTCTGTCATCTCAGATCTGCTTAGACTTCATCAGGGAAGTTTGAGTCGCAAGACTGAGGTCCCAGTTATGCTGGTTCGCCCGGAGTATGAGATTTGGACATTGGACTATGACCTATGAACCGAATTCTAAAGGAACTCTTTGCAACTACAAAGCTCCCCATCTCTGCTGTGAATCTGAACCTCCAATGGATTGAACTCATCTCTATAGGTATATTGATCTTTTAACCTTACTCTCTATTAAAAAAAAGAGTTTAGTTTAGTTGATAAGAATTGGCTGTAGCATGTATCTGGGTGAGATATGAAACCTTCATTAACCTAGGAGGTGATGTATCCAATCCTTTGGGGTTGGTAGAACCTTTTTCTTTTATACGATGGAATACGATTTACAAAAATTTTCATCATATTTGATGTGGGTATCTGGATGGAGGCCTGAGGCTGGATCCTTTAAGGGAACTGTGTTTGGACACAGTTGGAGGTAATAAAGGAGCTGGTTTATGCTAGTTTGGTGAATCTAGGTATTGGAACATCCACCGGCTTTTTGGGGTTTGGCTGCCCCTTCTTTGCAGTTCACCCTAATTGAGTGACCACAGCTGACTCCCCACTAGGACCCCGGTCACAGGGTCACACCAGGGTTTTAAATGGTGATCTAGAATCCATGTACTTCTAGACTAAACTAGGAACCCTTGAGTTATTGAGTATTGTGAGATCTGGGACATGCACAGTTCTAAAACAGTCAGGAATCCATAACCAATTGGATAACACCTGGGTTTTAAAGCATGAGTGACCTAGAACCCATTAAACCAATCATAAAACTAGAACATACAGAGAAATTGTGGTTTTTAGATGAGCTAAAATACGTCAGGAACTCATGAAGCTAGAGGTCAAAACAGGAAGCTAGAACATACAGGGCTATATCAGGAGTTTAAAGGAGTAGATATCTAGAACCCACTCAGTTATAGAACACATTGAGAATTTAGAACATATGAAATGACACCAGGGGGCTTGAAGGGGGATGAATGAGAATCCATCATGTTCTCGACTCAGTCAAGATTTGGATTTTTGTGAACTCATAAAGAAATCTGGAACCTGTGACACTTTAGAACATACCATTATTCTGAGCCTGCTGCATCAAACCAGACTTTCTGATGCCAGGAGAGCTAAAGACCATTAACCTCTACATCAATTAATCTAGAACCCTGGGTTCTAAGCTCCCTGACCCTGAAACCAGAGGCCCCGTAAGTTGGTCAGGCAGCTCCAACTTGCCAGCTGCTACCCCGGAGCTTTCATGGAAGATGGCGCCGTTGCCACTGAGGTCTTCAGCAAAAGTCTCCTGAAGCAGAGCAAGCAGAGATGTCTTGAACACCTGCTGGAACCGCTGCCCCACGAAGAAGTAGAGGACAGGGGTGAAGCAGGCGTTGAAGCAGAAGGTGAGAGTGTAAATGACCAGGAGGGTGTCCATCTCCCACCTGTCGTTGAAGAACTTCAAGCCATGATAGAGATGGTAGGGCAGCCAGCTGAGGAAGAAGGAAACCACTGCGGCCCCCATGACTTTGAAGGGCTTCTTGTTCCGCGCCAGCCCCTTCTCCTTAATCTCCAGCCCCACACGGCCGTAGCATCCCGCGATGGTGCAGAAGGGCAGCAGGAAGCCCAGAAGGAACCGGACTGTGAAGACGACCAGATGGACCCGTCTGCCCAGGTCCTGTGTCTTGACTCCATTCCAGTCTCTGGAGAAGCTGTAATTGTTGGTGCAGATGATTCTGCCCCCGTCCACCAAGCGGGTCTCCCGGAAAGCCAGGTAGGGAGCGCTGAGAGCTAAGGAGACCAGCCACATGCCCAGGACCAGCTTCCTGACCTGGGGCACGGTGCGGTGATGCCGGCACCAGATGGGATGGTGAGTGAGGATGTAGCGGTCCAGGCTGATGAGGGTGAGAAGGAAGACAGAGGTGAACATGCCCACGGAGACACAGGCATTCAGGAGTTTGCACATGACCGTGCCAAAGACCCAGTGGAAACCCAGGAGGACATAGACAGCAAAAAAGGGGATCAGCAGGGTGAAAAGAAGGTAGCAAGAGACCAGGTGCAGGAACAAGAGCATGGTCACTGACCTCCTCATCTTCAGCCCCAGCACCCACAGGTACAGCCCATTCCCCACCACACCCACCAGGAAGGTGGTGAAGAGCAACACGGCTGCAGCGAGGTGAGTCGTGCGCACAGGTGCTGGGATCTGGCTGGAATTCGCCCCAGTGGTTGGTTGGAGAGTCATGTTGCCTCGGTCCCTGGTGCCCTGGGGAGAGACAGAAGAGGGGTTAGAAATGACAACAGACTAGGGTAAAAGGAAGAGTGGATAACAAGGAAGGGAGAAATACCAGAGAGTTAGGAACGTACCATTGGAGAGAACCTCTCTGGGCACCCTCTGGTCCTCCAGATTATCCAGGCTGGGTATTCTCAGAGCAACTGGGACATGGCCAATGGAACTCACTGCTACAAGACAGAGCTGTGGGCCACCTCTTGCATTGAGAATTCTGTGCCCAGGATTTTTGCAGTATCAGCACCCTCATACAGCCCTTTCCTTCCTAAGTGAGAGCAAGGGCCCTGGCGTAATAGGGAAATGGATGGAGCCAGTTGGACACGTCAGCGATTTTTCACCAGGAATTGCAAACCAGGTCTGGTTCCTTTTCAAAAATTTGATGCAATTTTGTTAATGGAAAAAGTGGAAATTGGATTTTTTTTTTTTGTTTTCATTTTTCAGAAACTGACTGGGGTCAAATTTGGGAGTTTCAGTAAATGTTTTGGGGGATGGATAAAAAATGGCAGTTTTGGTAAGAAAAAACGTGGGGTTTGAGTCAAATGTTCAGTTTTTATAAACTCTTTTAAGCCCAAATGTTTGGTTTTGAAAATGGATTTTTGGTAAGGGAAAAAACCCAATCAGGGTCCAATAACTGTATTTGGGGTTTGATTCAAAACCGCCAGTTTTGATGAAAACCATTTGGAGGCTTCGTAAACGTCTTGAGTTTACAGAAAACAGCTTTTAGCACAAGCTTCAATTTTTGAAAACTGTTTTTTGGGGAAAAAACAGTGATTTTTATGTTTTAAAAAATCTATTTGTCAGGCTGTTTGGTTAAAAACAGAACAGGTTCAAGGTTTTTTAAAAAACGATTCTTTTTAAACGGCAAACTCAGCACTTTTACCCCCCAAATTTAAAAGTTTGTACATTTTAGGTCAGATGTTAGGAAACACTTTCTAACTCTCAAGGGGGAGAAGCTCTGGAATTGGCTTCCAGGGGTGGTTTTGGGATCCCCATCACTGGAGGGTTTTAAGAACAGCTGGACAAACACTTGGCGGCTTTTCCAGAAGATGCTCTTGGCAAATGAGTGATTGGACTCAGTACGGGGGGACTAATTGAGAGCCCCTAGCCTGGGCTGTGCCGGAGACGAGACTGGAACGATCTGGGGCCCATCTGGGTTCCAGACAGACAGATTTATGAATTAGCAGCGGCAGGAGGCTGAGAGTTCAGAGCAACTTTGCCCTCAGGTCAGAGCTCTTTCCACTGGGTTCTCTTCTTGCTGGGAATAAATGTATGTGACACCTGGCCAGCCAGATCCCCAGCACAGATCTGAGTGTCACCGGCATACGTGAGGCTCAGGAGGCTGGGGGCAGGCAACGGGGAGGGGAACTGCCATCTGGTTGATGCAGAAAACCTCAAAAGATGAAGTGGTTTCACAAATGCAGATGCCTGACCAGCAGGAGAAAGTGCTGTGCTTCTGTGCCTGGAAGGGGCTTTCCACCTGGCAGCCTTGGGCCTTCTTAAGGGCTGGGACTCAGGACCCCTGGGTTCTATTCCTTCCTTGGGGGATGGGGTCTAGTGGTTCGAGCAGGGGGAGCTGGGTTCTGTTCCTGCCTTGGGGCGTGGGGTCTAGTGGATAGAGCGGGGGGAGCTGGGAATCAGGATCCCTGGATTCTATTCCTGCCTTGGGGGATGGGGTCCAGTGGCTAAAGCTGGAACACCCAAGAACAGAGAAACTGCTCAACGGGCCCATCTACCCCGGTGTCCTGTCTCTAGCAAAGCCCAGCTGCTTCCGAGGAAGGCACAAGACACTCCTTAATGGATAAGGAGGGAATAATCTCCCTGTGGGGGAAATTCTCTGCCAGCCCCTTATGCCTAGGGGTTGGTTCCTGCTCTAAGCAGGTGGGTCTAACCCCTTGCCAAGCATCTTGCTCCAAGTTTTGACTCCTGGCTATAAAGGCTCCACTTGTCCATTACTCATAGGTAAGGCCCAAGTCTTAGTCAGGAGTATATAGTAAAAGTCATGGATAGGTCACGGGCAGTAAACAAAAAATCAGGGCCTGTCCATGACTTTTACTATATACCCCTGACTAAACCTTGGGCCTGGGGTGCTCGGGTGGGGGGTGCAGCAGGTGCTCAGGGGTGGCCCAGGACCCCCACTAGTGCTGGGGGGTGGGGTTGGCAGGGCTGGCAGTGCACTGAGCCCACTGGCCTCTCTGCCTAGAAGCTGCAGGGACATGCCCTGGGAAGCCCCCCCCCACCAGGTAAGCACTGCCCTGCACCCCAACTGCCTGCCCCAGCCCTGAGCCCCCCTCCCACACCCAAGCTGCTGGCCCAGGGGTTGTCTGGCCCAGGCAGCCCCTGAGCCAGCACCTGTGGCTGCAGAAGTGACGGAGGTCACGGAAAGTCATGGAATCTGACTTCCCTGACCTCTGTCAGACATGCAGCCTTCCTCAAAGGAACACCTCTTGCTTGCTTCTGTGCTGTGACTGGCAATGAGTTTCCTGTGGCAGTCCCCCAGGCCACCGCTTTAATTCCAGGCATTCCCTGTCTGACCCAACATCCTTTCCTCTGGCTGAGCAATTGGCCATAGCAGCATCCAGTAGCAAGGTGTTCCACAGGTTGCTGGCCTTGAAATTGGATTTGATTGGTGTCAGATTTGCCACATGTCAATCACACCCCCTGGCCCTTCCTGCTTGGATCATGGATTTGATTGGGGGGGCATGAGGCTGGGAGTTCAGACTCTCGGGTTTTATTCCTGGTCCAATCATCCCATCTGACCTCTTGCATAGCCGAGGCCAGAGAACCAGGGATTCCTCCATCCAGCCCATATCTGATGGTTGAGGTTGCAGCAAGAGAAACCTGATCTCGATGGAAAGCACAATGATGGAGAATCTGCCCTGTCCCTGGGACAGTCACTCCAAGGATCTGTTCCCCCCTCTGGGGAAAATCTGCCCCTTATTTCCAGTCTTGATTCATCTGGCCTCACACCCCAGCCATCAACTCTCGCTCTGCCTGTCCTGGCTGGGCTAACCAGCCCCCTGCTCCCTGAAATCTTCTCCCCACAGAGAAACTGACAGACTGGGATCTAGTCCCCTCTGAGCCATCTCTGGGAGAAACTTCACAGATCGAGCTCCTTCAGTCTCTGCTCTCAGCCCTCGGATTGTCCCTGTTGCTCATGGGCCATTGATGCCCCAGGACTCCTGGGTCCTTCCCAGCCAGGAGATGCAGGGAATCAGCCTTCTTGGAGCCATGAGACATGGGGGGGGGCGTTCACTTTTCTTTGCCCCCCTGCCCCCCAACCCTGTCCACCTGTCTCTTGCCAGGACTTCAAGCCTTCCCACCACCCACCCAGGAACCTGCTGGCTGGACTCACCTCCAGCCAGGCGGTGGGAGATCAGGGCCCTTGGATCCGTCTCTCCTGTTTCTGCCCGACCCAGCTCTGCAGCTGCAGCCCCAAGAAAGGCCTGGGAAGACATAAGGAACCAGGTTCCCCATTTGCTGGAAATTGAAAGTGAGCTAAGGAGCCGGCGGGGGACAGGGCTGGGGCTAGGAAACATCTGGCCTGGACTCTGGGGCTGGAGGTGTCCTTTTAAACAGGGCCAGTGAGAGGGAATAGGTTTGGTTCTGGCAGTCACACCACGTAATGCCCCTCACTCCCGACCCACAGCCCCTGGCTAGCCCAGCCCTACATCCCCCCACCATACCCAGCTCTGCCAGTGCCCCTGACTTCTGACCCACAGCCCCCTGTGAGCACAGCCCTGGGCTCCCCCCTCCCCAGGTCTGCCGGTGCCCCTCACTCCTGACCCGCAGCCCCCTGCTATTCCTGCAGGGGTACCTGAGCTTGGGGTCTGAGAGGTATAACCTGTGTGTGTGTGTGTGTGTGTGTGGCACTCCCACACCTCACAACCCTGTGACTCCCCCCTCCCCAAGTCCAATCCCCCCAGGGCTTCCAGTCAAGATGAAACCAGCACAGTGATGCTCCCAATTATTCCTGGTTGTTTATATTTGCTGTTTGTGGGTAATAAATGTAATTGAATTGAGCACCGCAACGGGAGACAGAATGGATCTGAGCTGGGGGCAGGCTGGAAGCCAGGATTCCTGGGTTCTATCCCTGGCTCTGAGAGGGGAGTGGGGGCTAATGGGTTAGAGGATTGGGGGCTGGGAGCCAGGACTCCTGGGTTCTATCCCTGAGAAGGGAGTAGGGGCTCTGAGAGAGGGGGGGGCTAATGGTTACAGTCTTGGGGACTCCTGCATTCTATCCACAGCTTTGGGAAGAGAGTGGGGTCTAGTGGTTGGAGCAAGGGGGAGCTAGGCATCAGGACTCCTGGGTTCCCTTTGGGGCTCCTGCGGTGACCTGCAGCAATTGCTTCCTTTTTCTGTACCTCCGGTTCCTCAGCTCTAGCAGGGGGAGGTTGGGTTCAGTCCTGCCTGGTGACTGAACCCCCCGGTGCCAGGGTGCAGGGAGCTGCAGGGCAGCTGAAACCACCTACTGAGGCCCTTTCTCATCTGAGCCAGAGAAATAGTCAGGGCCGAAACCTGGAGCAGGGAAGCTGAACATGCACCATGGCTGTTAGGGGAACAAAAAAGTTGGTGAAACTTCTGCACAGAACTGGAGCTAGAACCCAGGAGTCCTGTCCCCCCACCCTGCTCCAACCACTAGCCCCCACTCCCCTCCCAGTTCCCAGTGCTGCTGTGTACCCTGCCGTTAGGGGGCTGTTTTCCCAGGAGCGCTGGGGTCCTGTTGGGGGTCCCGGGGTCCCAGCCCCACAGCCAGGGTCTGGGTAACAGACCCCTCCCCCGGGGAGAGCTGAGAATTACTGGGACGGCTAAACTAGAAAGGGAAGTGGGTAGCGGTTCCATGGAGTTCATCGTCACCAAGGGACTTACCATGAACATGTAGGTGAAATAAGAATCCTCGCTTCTCCTTAGCTCTAACCACTAGCCTCTGCCCCATTCCCAGAGCTGGGGAATGAACCCAGGTGTCCTGACTCCCAGCCCTCCCCTGCTCTAGCCTACTAGCCCCCACTCCGCTTCCAAGCCAGGATAGAACCCAGGAGTCCTGGCTCCCTGCCCCCCCCCACCCCAGTATGGGAAACCGACTTCCCCCTAAGGCAGGACATCTGATTACCCTGCCTCCATCATTAGCCTTGTTGCCATGGTAACAAATGTTATTAAACGGTCACAAAATCACCCAACTCCTTTATTAAATCCAGCCACAGAATTGGACTCCCTGACCCACTGCGGCTGCTGGGAGGGGCGTGGGGTCTAAGGGTTAGAGCGGGGGGGGGGCTGGGAGCCAGGGCACCTGAGTTCTATCCCCAGCTCGGGAAGGAGAGTGGGGTCTAGTGGTTAGAACGGGGGTCTAGGAGCCAGGGCTCCTGGATTTTATCCCAGCCCGGGGAGGGGAGAGGAGTGGGGTCTGGGAGCCAGGACTCCTGGGTTCTACTGTTGTCTCTTCCACAGACTTTGTGTGTGTCCTTGACAGATCACAGTATCACTCTGTGCCTCAGTTTCCCCACCCAGAAAGCAGGGAGCATACTCCTGCCTCTTTCTATTTGAGGGCTGGCTCTCGCTCTGTCTGAGCAACGGCCTGCCTAGGGGGCCCGATCTTAGCGGGGACAGGGTCTGTCTCTGGCCCAATGGGGCCCCAGCACCACAGGGCCCAATCGTGTTGGCAGAGCTACTGTAATACACCTACTAAACAGGACAGCTAAAATCTTCCAGCCTGCATCCTCCTGGGAAATATTCATCCCTCATCAGTGTGTGGAAATTGCCCCTTTGAGGATCCTCTGCCCATCCCCCTGGCCTCCTGGCTCAGGAGCGGGGTGCGGAGGCGGAGTTAAACCCCAGTAATTAGCATCGCCAGCCCGCCCCGGGAGGCAGAGATAGAACAATCAATATGCTCCCCTGGCAGTCAGCCCCTGGTCTCCGGGAGGTGCCGCAGGGGGCGATGTGGGGGGGGGGGGCGGCGATGCTGCATGGGGCGAGGTGGGGGGGCAGTCAGTCCCTGAGCGGCGGGGGGGGGGGGCGGGGATACGGCAGGGGGCGAGGTGAGGGGACAGTCAGTCCCTAGTCTCCGGCGGGGGGGTTCCGCAGGGGGCGAAGTGGGGGGGGGGCAGTCAGTGCCTGAGCGGCGGGGACGGGGGGGCCGTCAGCCCCTGGTCGTCGGGAGGGGGGGTTCCGCAGGGGGCGAGGTGGGGGGGCAGTCAGGCCCTGGGCGGCGGGGGCGCTGTGTGGCAGGGGTGGGGGGGCTCTCCCCTAGCAGTCAGGGCTGGCCCCTATGCCTGGGGGGTGGGGGTGCAGTGCAGCGGTGGGGGGGAGAAGAGGCGGGAGGGGACAATGAGGTTCCCCCCAGCCCCTGTGACGCTGGGGCTGGCGATGGGGGGAGGGGCTGCGGGGGGGATCCCAGGTGCGGGGAGCACCCCCCTGGCCCCTCCCCCCAGCAGTGCTGCAGTAACAAAGAACGCCTCATAAATCAGCGCCCCCCCCCGGTCCCCGGCTTCTCCCCTCTCCCATTGGTCCACTACTCTGGCTTCATTTGCGTGCCTGGCCCCGCCCCTCCTGCTCCTGGTCCCTGATTGGTCGCTCCCCCTCGATCAGCTGTCTGTTAACATTACATCCATTCCCCCCCTTCCCCCCCCCGCAGCCCCGGATTTGATGCGCCAGGGCTGGTGGGCTGGACCCCGCGGGCCGGTCCCGTCCCGTCCCGTCCTGCCGCATCCCCGGGGCCGGGGCCGGAGCCGGAGCCGGAGCGCGCGAGGGGAGCCGCCGGCGCGATGAGCGGGGGCGCCTGGCCGGGCTGGCTGCTCTGCAGGCTGGGGCTGGTCCTGCTCTGCCGAGGTACCGCAGTGCCCGGGGGGGGGGAGTGTGTGGGTGTCCCCCTGCCGCCCCCTGCTGGAGGGGTGCGCCCTGCGGGGTGGGGGTGTGTCCCCCTGCCGCCCCCTGCTGGAGGGGCTGCGCCCTGCGGGGTGGGGGTGTGTGTCCCCCTGCCGCCCCCTGCTGGAGGGGCTGCGCCCTGCGGGGTGGGGGTGTGTGTCCTCCTGCCGCCCCCTGCTGGAGGGGCTGCGCCCTGCGGGGTGGGGGTGTGTGTCCCCCTGCCGCCCCCTGCTGGAGGGGCTGCGCCCTGCGGGGTGGGGGTGTGTGTCCCCCTGCCGCCCCCTGCTGGAGGGGCTGCGCCCTGCGGGGTGGGGGTGTGTGTCCCCCTGCCGCCCCCTGCTGGAGGGGCTGCGCCCTGCGGGGTGGGGGTGTGTGTCCCCCTGCCGCCCCCTGCTGGAGGGGCTGCGCCCTGCGGGGTGGGGGTGTGTGTCCTCCTGCCGCCCCCTGCTGGAGGGGCTGCGCCCTGCGGGGTGGGGGTGTGTGTCCCCCTGCCGCCCCCTGCTGGAGGGGCTGCGCCCTGCGGGGTGGGGGTGTGTGTCCTCCTGCCGCCCCCTGCTGGAGGGGCTGCGCCCTGCGGGGTGGGGGTGTGTGTCCCCCTGCCGCCCCCTGCTGGAGGGGCTGCGCCCTGCGGGGTGGGGGTGTGTGTCCCCCTGCCGCCCCCTGCTGGAGGGGCTGCGCCCTGCGGGTTGGGGGTGTGTGTCCTCCTGCCGCCCCCTGCTGGAGGGGCTGCGCCCTGCGGGGTGGGGGTGTGTGTCCCCCTGCCGCCCCCTGCTGGAGGGGCTGCGCCCTGCGGGTTGGGTGTGGGTGTCCCTGCCGCCCCCTGCTGGAGGGGCTGCGCCCTGCGGGGTGGGGGTGTGTGTCCCCCTGCCGCCCCCTGCTGGAGGGGCTGCGCCCTGCGGGGTGGGGGTGTGTCCCCCTGCCGCCCCCTGCTGGAGGGGCTGCGCCCTGCGGGGTGGGGGTGTGTGTCCCCCTGCCGCCCCCTGCTGGAGGGGCTGCGCCCTGCGGGTTGGGTGTGGGTGTCCCTGCCGCCCCCTGCTGGAGGGGCTGCACCCTGCGGGTTGGGTGTGGGTGTCCCTGCCGCCCCCTGCTGGAGGGGCTGCGCCCTGCGGGGTGGGGGTGTGTGTCCCCCTGCCGCCCCCTGCTGGAGGGGCTGCGCCCTGCGGGGTGGGGGTGTGTGTCCTCCTGCCGCCCCCTGCTGGAGGGGCCGCGCCCTGCGGGGTGGGGGTGTGTGTCCCCCTGCTGGAGGGGCTGCGCCCTGCGGGGTGGGGGTGTGTGTCCCCCTGCCGCCCCCTGCTGGAGGGGCTGAGCCCTGCGGGGTGGGTGTGGGTGTCCCTGCCGCCCCCTGGTGGAGGGGCCGCCCCCTGCGGGTTGGGTGTGGGTGTCCCTGCCGCCCCCTGGTGGAGGGGCTGCCCCCTGCGGGGTGGGGTGTGTCCCCCTGCCGCCCCCTGCTGGAGGGGCTGCGCCCTGCGGGGTGGGGGTGTGTCCCCCTGCCGCCCCCTGATGGAGGGGCTGAGCCCTGCAGGGTGTAGGTGTGTGTACACCTTGGGGGTGTACCTCTGGGTGCACATTCTGCTCTGGGTGTGAAACATGAGGATGCACAATCTGATCTCTGTGTCTGTGTGAAAGAGAGACGACACTGGGATGCACAATTTGGTGTGTGTGTGTGTGTGTGTGCGCGCACGCCTCTGGAGTGCACAATTTGCTCTCGGTGTGTCTCAGACGGGGGATACACAATTTTCTCTCTTTGCCTGCATGTATCCAAGGCGGATGCACAGTTTGATCTGGGTTTGCAAATGAGATACACAATTTGGTGTGTGTGTGTGTGTGTATGTGTGTGTCCCTGCTGCCTCCTGCTGGAGGGAATGAGCCCTGCTCTGTGTGTCTGTGTGTGAGCACCTCTGGAATGCACAATTTTTTGTTTTGGTGTGTGTATATCTCTGGAATAGCGTATGTGTGTGTGTGTGTGTGTGTGTACCTTTGGGACGCACAATTTGATCTGTGTGTGTTTCATCGGAATACACAATTTGATCTGTGTGCGTTTCATCGGAATACCCAATTAGATGTGTGTGTGTATTTAACACTGAGACACACATTTGATGTGTGTGTTTCATCGGAATACACAATTTGATGTGTGTGTATTTAACACTCAGATACAAATTTGATCCGTGTGTGTTTTGCCACTGAGAAAATGATATTTTATCTCCATGTCCATCTATATCTCTGCTCGACACAATGGGGGGGGCACGCTACTGGAATATTGACTAATTATCTATCACTATATATATGTATCTCTGCAACAGGCAGTTCGGATCTATTACCGTACATCACTAGCTTACACAATTCGTGTGTGTACATGGCTGAAACACAATTGTAGAGTGTTTGTGTTTCTCTGAAATAATCGAATTTTCTCCTCTACGTGTGTGTGTCTGTGGAATACAGAATCTCCCCCCCCCCGCCCGCACCCCCACCCCACGGCGCTTTCTCTACCTCTTGGAATACAAACTAGTTCCTCTGTGAGAGTGTCCGTGTGGACGCACATGTACTGTGCGTGGACGGATGGGCAGAGAGGTGCGTATGGGGGAGGTGGATGTTGCGCAGATGGATAGGGGGCAGTGGGGGGTGGACGGAGGGGCAGAGACGTACCTGTGGGGACAGGTGGATGTGGGGCGGATGGATGGGGCAGTGGGGGGTGGACGGATGGGAAGAGATGTGCGTATGGGGACAGGTGGTTGTGGAGCGGATGGATGGGGGATTGGGGGGTGGACGGATGGGCAGAGAGGTGCGTATGGGGGAGGTGGATGTGGGGCAGATGGATAGGGGGCAGTGGGGGGTGGACGGAGGGGCAGAGACGTACCTGTGGGGACAGGTGGATGTGGGGCAGCTGGATGGGGCAGTGGGGGGTGGACGGATGGGAAGAGAGGTGCGTATGGGGGAGGTGGATGTGGGGCAGATGGATAGGGGGCAGTGGGGGGTGGACGGAGGGGCAGAGCGGTGCGTATGGGGAAGGTGGATGGAGGAGTCGATGGGGGCAGTGGGGGGTGGACGGATGGACAGAGAGGTGCGTATGGGGGGTGGATGGGGGGTGGTTAGGGGGCCTTGGGGGGTGGACGGAGGGGCAGAGAGGTGCGTATGGGGACACGTGGATGTGGGGCGGATGGATAGGGGGCAGTGGGGGGTGGACGGAGGGGCAGAGAGGTGCGTATGGAGCAGGTGGATGGAGGGGGGTGGATGAATAGGGGACAGTGGGGGGTGGACGGATGGGCAGAGAGGTGCGTGGGGGGACAAGTGGATGGGGGGTGGATAGGGGGCTCTGGGGGCTGGACGGATGGGCAGAGTGCTGCGTATGGGGGAGATGGATGGGGGGGTGGATAGGGGGCTCTGGGGGGTGGACGGATGGGCAGAGTGATGCGTAAGGGGACAGGTGGATGGGGGGATGGATAGGGGGCAGTGGGGGGTGGATGGAGGGGCAGAGAGGTGCCTATGGGGCAGGTGGATGTGGGGTGGATGGATAGGGGGAAGTGGGGGGTGGACGGAGGGGCAGAGAGGTGCGTGGGGGGACAGGTGGATGTGGAGCGGATGGATAGGGGGCAGTGGGGGGTGGACGGATGGACAGAGAGGTGCGTATGGGGGGTGGATGGGGGGTGGTTAGGGGGCCTTGGGGGGGTGGACGGAGGGGCAGAGAGGTGCGTATGGGGACAGGTGGATGTGGGGCGGATGGATAGGGGGCAGTGGGGGGTGGACGGAGGGGCAGAGAGGTGCCTATGGGGCAGGTGGATATGGGGCGGATGGATAGGGGGCAGCGGGGGGTGGACGAAGGGGCAGAGAGGTGCATGTGGGGACAGGTGGATGTGGGGCGGATGGATATTGGGCAGCGGGGGGTGGACAAGGGGCAGAGAGTTGCGTGTGAGGACAGGTGGATGTGGGGTGGATGGATAGGGGGCAGTGGGGGGTGGACGGAGGGGCAGAGAGGTGCGTTTGGGGACAGGTGGATGTGGGGCGGATGGATAGGGGCAGTGGGGGGTGGACGGAGGGGCAGAGAGGTGCGTTGGGGACAGGTGGATGTGGGGCGGATGTATAGGGGGCAGTGGGGGGTGGACGGATCGGCAGAGACCTGTGTATGGGGATAGGTGGATGGGGGTTGGATAGGGGGCAGTGGGGGGTGGACGGAGGGGCAGAGAGGTGCGTGGGGGGACAGGCGGATGTGGGGCAGATGGATAGGGGGCAGTGGGGGGGTGGAAGGAGGGGCAGAGCGGTGAATATGGGGACAGGTGGATGGGGGGTGGATAGGAGGCAGTGGGGGGTGGACGGAGGGGCAGAGAGGTGCGTATGGGGACAGGTGGATGTGGGGCGGATGGATAGGGTGCAGTAGGGGGTGGACGGATTGGCAGATCGGTGCGTATGGGGACAGGTGGATGTGGGATTGATGGGGGCTGTGGGGGGTGGACGGATGGGCAGAGACATGCCTACGGGGACAGGTGGATGTGGGGCAGATGGATGGGGGCAGTGGGGGGGTGGACGGAGGGGCAGATGGTGCGTATGGGGACAGGTGGATGTGGGGCGGATGGATAGGGGGCGGGGCGGTGGACGGAGGGGCAGAGACGTGCGTACGGGGACAGGTGGATGGGGGTTGGATAGGGGACAGTGGGGGGTGGACGGAGGGGCAGAGAGGTCCGTGTGGGGACAGGTGGATGTGGGGCGGATGGATAGGAGGCAGCGGGGGGTGGACGGAGGGGCAGAGAGGTGCATGTGGGGTCAGGTGGATGTGGGCCGGATGGATAGGGGACAGCGGGGGGTGGATGGAGGGGCAGAGAGGTGCGTGTGGGGACAGGTGGATGTGGGGCAGATGGATAGAGGGCAGTGGGGGGTGGACGGAGGGGCAGAGAGGTGCGTATGGGGCAGGTGGATGTGGGGCGGATGGATAAGGGGCAGTGGGGGGGTAAACGGATCGCAGAGAGCTGTGTATGGGGCAGGTGGATTGGGGGTGAATAAGAGGGAGTGGGGAGTGGACGGATGGGCAGAGAGGTGCGTGTGGGGACAGGTGGATGTGGGGCGGATGGATATTGGGCAGCGGGGGGTGGACGGAGGGGCAGAGAGGTGCGTGTGAGGACAGGTGAATGTGGGGCGGATGGATAGGGGGCAGTGGGGGGTGGACGGAGGGGCAGAGAGGTGCGTTTGGGGACAGGGGGATGTGGGGCGGATGGATAGGGGGCAATGGGGGGTGGACGGATCGGCAGAGAGGTGCGTATGGGGATAGGTGGATGGGGGTTGGATAGGGGGCAGTGGGGGGTGGACGGAGGGGCAGAGAGGTGCGTGGGGGGACAGGCGGATGTGGGGTGGATGGATAGGGGGCAGTGGGGGGTGGACGGAGGGGCAGAGACGTGTGTACGGGGACAGGTGGATGGGGGTTGGATAGGGGGCAGTGGGGGATGGACGGAGGGGCAGAGAGATGCGTATGGGGGCAGGTGGATGTGGGGCAGATGGATAGGGGACAGTGGGGGGGTGGAAGGAGGGGCAGAGCGGTGCATATGGGGACAGGTGGATGGGGGGTGGATAGGAGGCAGTGGGGGGTGGACGGAGGGGCAGAGAGGTGCGTATGGGGACAGGTGGATGTGGGGCGGATGGATAGGGTGCAGTGGGGGGTGGACGGATTGGCAGATCGGTGCGTATGGGGACAGGTGTATGTGGGGTTGATGGGGGGCTGTGGGGGGTGGACGGATGGGCAGAGACATGCCTACAGGGACAGGTGGATGTGGGGCAGACGGATGGGGGCAGTGTGGGGTGGACGGAGGGGCAGAGAGGTGCGTATGGGGACAGCTGGATGTGGGCCGGATGGATATTGGGCAGTGGGGGCTGGACGGAGGGGCAGAAAGGTGCGTATGGGAACAGGTGGATGGGGGGTGGATAGGGGGCTGTGGGGGGTGGACGGATGGGCCGATCGGTTCGTATGGCGACAGTTTGATGGGGGGTGGATAGGGAGCAGTGGGGGGTGGACGGAGGGGCAGAGAGGTGCGTATGGGGACAGGTGGATGTGGGGCGGATGGATAGGGGACATTGGGGGGTGGACAGATGGGCAGAGAGGTGTGTATGGGGACAGGTGAATGTGGGGCAGATGGATGGGGCAGTGGGGCTGGACGGATGGGCAGAGAGGGGCGTATGGGGACAGAAGGATTTCGGGGATGGATAGGGGGCAGTGGGGGGTGGACGGATGCGCAGAGAGGTGAGTATGGGGACAGGTGGATGTGGGGCAGATGGATAGGGGGCAGTGGGGGGTGGACGGAGGGGCAGAGAGGTGCGTGTGGGGCAGGTGGATGTGGGGCGGATGGATAAGGGGCAGTGGGGGGGGTGGACGGATCGCAGAGAACTGTGTATGGGGCAGGTGGATGGGGGGTGGATAACAGGCAGTGGGGAGTGGACGGATGGGCAGAGAGGTGCGTATGGGGACAGGTGGTTGTGGAGCGGATGGATGGGGCCTTGGGGGGTGGATGGATGGGCAGAGAGGTGCGTATGGGGGAGGTGGATGTGGGGCAGATGGATAGGGGGCAGTGGGGGGTGGACGGAGGGGCAGAGACGTACCTGTGGGGACAGGTGGATGTGGGGCGGATGGATGGGGCAGTGGGGGGGTGGACGGATGAGAAGAGAGGTGCGTATGGGGGAGGTGGATGTGGGGCAGATGGATAGGGGGCAGTGGGGGGTGGACGGCGGGGCAGAGCGGTGCGTATGGGGCAGGTGGATGGAGGAGTCGATGGGGGCAGTGGGGGGTGGACGGAGGGGCAGAGTGATGCGTAAGGGGACAGGTGGATGGGGGGATGGATTGGGGGGAGTGGGGGGTGGACGGAGGGGCAGAGAGGTGCGTTTGGGGACAGGTGGATGTGGGGTGGATGGATAGGAGGCAGTGGGGGATGGACGGAGGGCAGAGAGGTGCGTGTGGGGACAGGTGGATGTGGAGCGGATGGATAGGAGGCAGCGGGGGGTGGACGGAGGGGCAGAGACGTGGGTACGGGGACAGGTGGATGGGGTTTGGATAGGGGGCAGTGGGGGGTGGACGGAGGGGCAGAGAGGTGCGTGTGGGGACAGGTGGATGTGGGGTGGATGGATAGGGGGCAGTGGGGGTGGACGGAGGGGCAGAGAGTTGCCTATGGGGACAGGTGGATGTGTGGCGGATGGATAGGGGTCAGTGGGGGGTGGACGGAGGGGCAGAGATGTGCGTAAGGGGACAGGTGGATGGGGGTTGGATAGGGGGCAGTCCGGGGTGGACGGAGGGGCAGAGAGGTGCGTGGGGGGACAGGTGGATGTGGGGTGGTTGGATAGGGGGCAGCGGGGGGTGGACGGAGCGGAAGAGAGGTGTGTGTGGGCACAGGTGGATGTGGGGTGGATGGATAGGGGGCAGTGGGGGGTGGACCTAGGGGCAGAGAGGTGCGTGTGAGGACAGGTGGATGGGGGTTGGATGGGGGCACTGGGGGATGGACGGAGGGGCAGAGAGCTGTGTGGGGGGACAGGTGGATGTGGGGCGGATGTATAGGGGGCAGCGGGGAGTGGACGGAGGGGCAGAGAGGTGCGTGTGGGGACAGGTGGATGTGGGGAGGATTGATAGGGGGCAGTGGGGGGTGGATGGAGGGGCAGAGAGGTGCGTGTGGGGACAGGTGGATGTGGGTGTATGCAGG